>NC_048567.1:60747933-61086683 GCF_013265735.2 Oncorhynchus mykiss | reverse complement strand
CAAAGTAAACTGCCCGCTACTCAGGTACAGAAGCTAGGATATGCATATTATTAGTGGATTTTGATAGAAAACACTCTGACGTTTCTAAAACTGTTTGAATGATGTCTGTGAGTATAACGGAACTTATTTGGCAGGCTTATTTTTGAGGTCACTCTCTTTTCAATGGGATTTCTATGTGTATCTAGATTATTAAGTCACTTGCTTGCAGTTCCTATCGCTTCCACTGGATGTCAACAGTCTTAAGAAATTGGTTGATGTTTTTCCTTTGAGAAATTAAGAGGTAGGGCTGTTCAGAACGAGGGTCGAGTCTACTGTACTGTTGTGATTGGTGCGCACGACCTGAAAGCTCACTCCACAATGTTTTTATCCGCTATTGAACGCAGTTTATCCCGTCTTAAATTTGATTGATTATTTACGTCAAAAAATACCTAAAGTTGTATTAGGAAAGTTGTTTGAAATGTTTGGACAAAGATTACAGGTAATTTATTAGATATTTTGTAGTTGTGTTGCGTGGGTTGGAACCGGTGTTTTTGTGGATCAAACCCGCCATATAAATGGACATTTTGGAGATATAACGACGAAATTAATCGAACAAAAGGACCATTTGTGATGTTTGTAGGACATATTGTAGTGCCAACAGAAGACGCTCTTCAAAGGTAAGGCATGAATTATATCGTTATTTATGAGTTTTGTGTCGTGCCTGGCGGGATGAAATATGATTGTCTGTGTTTGTGTGAAGTGGTGCTGTCCTCAGATAATCGCATGGTATGCTTTCGCCGTAAAACCTTTTTCAAATCTGACACAGTGGCTGGATTAACAAGAAGTTCAGCTTTATTTTGACATATTGCATGTGTAATTTAAAAAATCTAAAATATTTACAATTCTGTAGTTTGAATTTGGCGCCCTGCACTTTCACTGGATGTTGGTCAGGTGGGACGGTAGTGTCCCATCTAGCCTAGAGAGGTTAACAAGTGTTTAAAATTCTCCACTTATGAGCTCGCTGGTATTTAATAACCATCGGCAGTACAGTTTCCCAGGTAACAGGGCTGTCTGTATTCATTCTGTATTCTGAATATTGATGAGTTATTTTGAAGGGACGTGAGTTCTACAGCAATAGTCAATATTTATCTTGTCTCGAGTACATCTCTTTCAAATGATATTCTAATGCTTAGAACTACAGAACCTGGGAAATTGGACAACCATGCAAACATATTTACGGTACATATGATTTGGATACGTTGAATTCTCGTCGGTTATTGTCACAGCCGTGTATATTCCCCCTCAAGCCGATACCACGACGGCCCTCAAGGAACTCCACTGGACTATGCAAACTGGAATCCATATATCCTGAGGCTGCATTTATTGGAGCTGGGGATTTAAAAATTTGAGAACAAGGCTACCTAAATTCTATCAGCATATTGATGGTAGTACCCGGGCTGGCAAAACACTGGGTCACTGCTACTCTAACTTCCGCTATGTTACGCGGGGAGGAGTAGGTGAACCCAAATGCAGACT
The DNA here is from genome assembly GCF_013265735.2 of Oncorhynchus mykiss. Taxonomy (NCBI): domain Eukaryota; kingdom Metazoa; phylum Chordata; class Actinopteri; order Salmoniformes; family Salmonidae; genus Oncorhynchus; species Oncorhynchus mykiss. The sequence continues at coordinate 61,085,168 of NC_048567.1, read as the reverse complement.
CAGACGACTAGACAAGGATAGGTAACCAATGTATTTATTTAAAAGCAGGAGAGGAGATGGGATGCAGTCCAGGGGAATCTTAGGCGGGCAGTAGGGAATCCGGACTGAGGCTGAGGGAAAGGAGATTAGGAACTGGAGAAGCAGGTCTGGAGCGGAATCCAATGAAGCAGTAGAGCGTGGATTCAGGGCAGGGAAGCAGGACTGAGGAGACAAGAGACTGGAGACAGGTACCAGAGAGCAGACGGGACTGTAGCGGAGAGAAAAATAAGTGTGGGGCTAGGGAAAAAAGGCACAACAGGAAAACAAAATCTATGCAGCAATAAACAGCTAGAAATGCAGACTGACTGAGTAGAGGCTACGATCTGGCAGCATGGAAGTGGCAGAGCTGAGTATTTGTAGGGTTCTTGATTATGGAACAGGTTGCAGCTGGTGGGAATCTGTTCTGCTTCCAGCACACCTGTCTCCACTCACACAATCACATGCACACAGAGAGAGAGAGAGAGAGAGAGAGAGAGAGAGAGAGAGAGAGAGAGAGAGAGAGAGAGAGAGAGAGAGAGAGAGAGAGAGAGAGAGAGAGAGAGCACTGGGGTGTGGAGGCAGGTTAGGGAGGTCCAGTATAGGGGCGTGGCAGGAGCAGATGTAACACGCGATGGATACAAGGCCCTCCTTTGCCCTCCGTTCGGCAAATCTGACCACAATTCCATTTTGTTTCTCCCCTCCCATAGGCAGAAACTCAAACAGGATGTATCCGTGACAAGGACCATTCAACGCTGGTCTAACCAATCGGAATCAACGCTTCAAGATGATTTTTATCACGCGTATTGTGTGTAGATTGATGAGGGGGAAAAAACAATTTAATCAATTTTAGAATAAGGCTGTAATGTAACAAATGTGGAAAAAGTCAAGTGGTCTGAATACATTTCGATGGCACTGTATATCTATTACATTGTGTTTTCAGATCTATAAAATGTTCATAACGACATGTGTTTGTTCTCATAAGAAAGAAATCAACAAGTGTTATTGGAACAGTGCCATGTTCTTTTGTTGCTTTGTTGTTGCTGGTACGGCTTTGTAAACGTTAGCTCCAAAAACATCACTGCTATGAACTGGGGTGCCTGTTTCAAAGGTCTCGCATGTGTTTCTCATCAGTCTTTATTATGGGTTAACAAAATAACCATGTTTGAGTCATCAGCACAGATAAAAAATCTGTTTTCGCTTCCAAAGATACACGTTTTCGTTGTGCTAAGTCATTAAGATGGGTATCTGTACAAGTTCAGACTTATGCAATAAATAATAATAAATAGCAATAAAACCAACCCATGAATTTTAACACTGAAAGTCAACCGTTTATACAATTTCTTCCTGGGAAAAGGGATTTCATCCTTTACTGTTTCATGGCATCAGACATAGTATTCTACCCAATCTTTTTAATTTGTTGTGGTGTTGGATTCAAGTGAAGTAAACTACAGAATGTGTGGACATCAGTGATTTAAGGACATAACAAGTGCATGTGCCACAGCGTAGAAGGCCTTATTGAAGAGGTTTCATTTTGACAATGAGAAGCCTATGGCATGAAGTTGGACAAGCCAGTCTGGACAAAATGTTTGAGATTATTTACTTTTATATCACATGAGCAAAGCATGAGTTACTGATTGTCTGATGCTAATGTTTATTGGTGTCTTGGTCTTGGGATGATATGATCACACATGATATTATACATTTTTTCTTTCATAATATTGGGGGTCGGTTGCCAATGTAAGATGTCTGTTCTCGTGCTCATGCAGTTATAATGAATTGGCAGCCGACACATTGACGGCAGACACATACAAATCGAATTACAAACTAAATTCCAAACAATTTCACTCCTGTCAACACTGGAAATATCTACACAAAGAGGTTCTAACCATCTGTCTTCTATGACAACATGATCACAAGACAGGTTATCTTTTCCAGTACAGATTGCAGTATTACATTACATCTCTATATACTGTACAATATAAAGTCAAGACCCTCAGTAGATCTTTATCTCCATGTTAAACATTGGTTTCATCACAGTGATCTCCTGCATAGCTTTATTAAATCACAATGTCTCTTGATGGATGATCTAATTTCTATGAAATTAGCTGGAAGAGTTTCCCTGCCGTGTCAGCTACTAACACAGATGTCGTAGATAGACATGTTATACTCTCTTGGCGTTGTACACAGTATGATTAAGTATTTTTTAGTTTTTTATTTAACCTTTATTTAACGAGGCAAGTCAGTTAAGAACAAATTCTTATTTACAATGGCGCCCCACCCCAGCCAAACCTGGACGACGCTGGGCCAATTGTGCGCCGCCCTATGGGACTTCCAATCATGGCTGGATGTGATGCAGCCTGGATTTGAACCAGGGACTGTAGTGACACCTCTTGCACTGAGATACAGTGCCTTAGATACAGTGCAACTGTGCCACTCAGGAGAATGAAGGGAGATTGGAAGCAATAGCTTGATTTTGTTCTCCTTTTTGAAAAATGTTGTTCCTTTTGAATATCTGACAATAATATTAGCACCTATTTGTTGGTGTGTGTGTGTGTGTGTGTCTGTGTGTGTGTGAATGAGTGCTTGTGTGTGTGTGCGTGCATGCTTGCGTGTGTGTGTCAGCACTCAGATGTCTGCTTGTGGGTTTCCGAGAATTAAATATTGTTGCTCATCCTCTCACCTGCTATTAAATCTCTCCTGAGATGAGCTCCTGTACACATACACACAAACACACACACACACACACACACACACACACACACACACACACACACACACACACACACACACACCAACAAACATGCATAATATGCAGTGAAGACGGAGAGAAGAGCACTTTGAATTCTGTGTGGATTATCTACTGTAGTTAAGATCATTCTTTATTTTGGTCTGGGATCAATAGACTTTCTTTGGCCATTAAGCTTTTATATAGTATAATACATACAGTATGAAAGTCTGAAGTAAACCAGCAATAACATTTATTTCACTTTGACATATATAAAGTAGAAATATGCAGATATAACTATGTTACCAATGAACTGCCTTGTATCAGGTATGATCTGTTTATGGTCTGGACAGGATTACAGATGAGGGTATCAGTGTGTATATAATACTATTATTATAAGTGGCAGACAGAAAGCCGTAATGATAAAGGCTTATATACCCCTTTATGGGAGAATAATCTAGGTTATTATAGGTTCTATTCTATGTTCATTGTGAGGTTAACTTTGAGTTCTGTGAGGGAGCAGGATATAACTAGCCTGCTGTGTGATTTATCAGGTAAGCAGCAGAGTTTAGTTGGGAATGATGTTGTAAATTCTGAATAAACCCCCTGCAGGTGTACATCTGCAGCATCCTCTCTCACAGAGCCCAGGATAATGCAGGCAGGCATTAGGCAGTTCACAGAGCCCAGGATAATGCAGGCAGGCATTAGGCAGTTCACAGAGCCCTGGATAATGCAGGCAGGCATTAGGCAGTTCACAGAGCCCTGGATAATGCAGGCAGGCATTAGGCAGTTCACAGAGCCCGGGATAATGCAGGCAGGCATTAGGCAGTTCACAGAGCCGTGCTCTCAGCCCCAACCTCTTTCCCCAGCCAGCCCCATCCCAAGCAAGCCCCAGCCCCAGCTCGAGCTCGCTGCTCTAGCCCTATTTCCATTCCCATCCTATGCCCCAGATCATCTCCCCAGTCCCAGACTCATAATTATTCTCCTAGATCCATCCCTTTACACCAACATACTACCCCATTCCTCCAGCCTACCTGCAGGGTGACTCACATCACACCATACCATGTCCATACACACGCACACCAACTTCAAATAGGTGCTCATATTCTTGTCACATTCACACCACTTCTTAGCCTTGCCTATGAGACAGTGGAGATGTTGGTTCTGCTTCATTTAAGACATGATGAGTTACTTTCCACTATTCTCTGCCACAGCGCTCCCCACAGCCACAGTGTGCTGCTCTTTTCTCTGCATGTTAGCTTCTTATGTATGTCATGTATAGAAGCCCTGCATCCCACCACCCTCAAATGTGTTAATGTTTCTCTCTCTCCGTTTTTCCCTTTACCCACACTCTTTCTCTCTCCCTCTCTTTCCATTTCTCTGTCCCTCTCTCTCTCCTCTCACTCTCCATGTTTCTCTCCATCTATCTCCCTATTCATCTCTCTGTCTTATCTCTCTCCATTTCCCTCTCTTTCTCTCGCCATCTCTCCATCTCCACAGGAAGTTCATGCCATAGCAACACGCTGCCTGCGCTGGTGCGGACTCCGTCTCTGATGATGCAGTCCACTCTGGATATGAAACCCTTTATGCCCTTCCACCAAGTGGACACGTCCTCTGCTGTGGGACTCTTCCCTAATTTTAACACGGTAAGAAATCGCTGCTTTCATTTCTTGTAAGTAATGCTTGCCCGAGCCAGAATGTCCCATAGGACAGGAGACCATCTCCTGTTTCTGTAGTGTGAGGCAGATTGATGCACCCCCTGGATGCTTGTCCTTTCATCTTGTGTACTTGTAGTTTATTGATCTTAGATTTCAGTGTTCTTGCTTGAATCCTAAGAATCTTAACGGCAAATGCACAACAGAAGTGTGAGTGAGACAGAATGAGAGAGAGAAAGAAGGAAAGAGAGAGAGAAAGCACTGCAGTCCACCGTCAAGGCATCGATTTCACAAAAATCGATTCTTTCTTTTATCTTGCCAAAAATACATCTCACTTTGACAGTTGATGTGGCAGGTGGAAATATGACATATCCTGAAAAATCGACTGAGAAAGTTAGAGAAAAAAAGGTGCTATTTAGAACCTAAAAGGGTTCTTCAGCTGAACCCTTTCCCCAGAGGGTTCTACATGGAACCAAAAAGAGTTCTACCTGAAACCAAAAAGGGTTCTCCTATGGGGACAGCCAAAGAACCCTTTTTGAACCCTATTTCCATTCTATTTATATGTCTTCTCCAACCTGCAGAGTCAGACAGAACACTGTTTTGATGAGAGGGACTGAAAGGCAGGCAAGAGGACTCGCCAGCTAATGCCTGTGTTCCCAGACCTGCCATGGACCGATGTGACAACACTCTTTAGCAAAGTTAGTGAGATCTTCGCCTGTGGTCACGGCAAACTGTCAGGAACACTCTGCCTCACAGCGCTGGTCTCCAGCTCAGACCTGGATTTGAACACTACTCTAAATCATTTAAAATACTCTATCTGTGCTTGATTGAGGCTGGCTGATTCCATAGAACCAAAAGAAACATATGAAACATCCCAAACCTGTCCACCAGACAAGGCTAGAGCAAACACACAATAGTATTTGAAAGATTTGTAATATTATTTGAACCCAGGTCTTGCTTCAGTTTATCTCAGCACAGTCCAGCGTGTTTCCACTAGCTGAGACAGACCCATCTAAACTTGACATAATGGCTCTACTGCTGTCGTTGGCTATTAAGCGGTAGTGCACTGAGTTGATGAGTTCATGTTGGTGGGAGTGATGTTGATTATTCAGTGTGACTATAATGATGACACCAACATGAAATATTTTCCACAAGTTATTCCAGGGACATTTATTTTTCAAGACATTTCGAAGAAAAAACTAATTGCAAAATATAACACAGTGATGGTGTCCCATATGGCATTTTGTTCCCTATAAAGTGCACAACTTTTTAACCAGGGCCCACAATGCTCTGGTCAAAATAAGTGCACTATATAGGCAATGTCATGCCATTTACGCTACCATCTTTCATCCTCCTGTTTGCCATTAGCTTTACTGTAGCCAAGTTCTGTTCCCTTTTACAGACAGCTATTCAGCCCAAGATATTTACAGCACACGTGCTGTTGGCGGTAGCCTATTCTGTGTAAACAAAAGTGATTTGACAAGCATGAGCTCTCAGGGTAGATGAAAAAAGGTTTTCAATTTTTCCCAGTGTAATGAATAGTATACGATACAAAGTGACAGAACAGAACAGAAACACAAGTATTTAGAATGCGTTTTGTTTATTGAGTGTTCTGCTGAGGTTTTGTCTGGTTGGAAACAATGGGAAGACACTAGAAAACCACAGTGACAACAAAACAACAATATGCTCCAAAGCCTGACTATGACATTAGAATTTGAGCTATAGTCTCACTGAGGCTCTTTTCCGTATTCTGCCTTTCAGAAGTATGATTACTACACCCTAGGTTCCCTCTTGAAAGGGCTACAGTAATTTCCTGGTCCCAGATCTGTTTGTGCTGTCTTGCCAACTTCTATGGTCATTGTCACACCAAGCACAATGACATAGGCATTGGTGAGACAGTACAAACAGATCTGGGACCAGGCTACTACAGCACAGAATATAAAGGCTTTTCCTGTCCAGGCATTGGATAAGGTTTCGTCCCAAATGGCACCCAATTCCCCATGTAGTGCACTACTTTTGACCAGAGCCCTATGGGTTCTGGTCAAAAGTAGTGCACTGTCAATGGAATAGGGTGCAATTTGTGAAGCAGAATCATGTTTATTTTGGTCATGTCACCGAGCGGGTGTCTATTTATAATTAGTGTCTGTACCAATCAACTCAGCGTGAAGAACAGTGAGGCTCCACACAAAAATACACTCAGACACGAACCCATACATGTGCGAACACAAACATCAAATGTGCTCTATAACCCAATCCAGACAGGCTGTTATTAGCACCATTGGGATAAACAGGTTCAATTCTAATTCTGTAACATTGTTTAAATACAGGAACTGTATCAAGTGCTGCATGCATTAGACTGATCCCCGATCTGTTTGTACTATCTTGCCAACTCATTAAACATGGCAATGACCATAAGGAGTTGACAGGACAGGTGTAGCATACAGACCTCCTACAGGACATTCCAAGTCATACTGGTAATAGAAGGAATGGAGGTTAACAGTGGTGGACAGATCTCTCTCAATGTTTCCAAAAAAATAAAACATTTAGTATAAAATAAATGTTTTGCTTCCAGCAGCCTTTAGGGTTCTGTTGTTAAAAGAGATTTATTTTCATATCGTAAACCTTTTATTGAGGAGGGAGTATGGTGTTGGAACATATCCAGGGTGATTTCTTCATTGTTGCCGCATCACTGTTCTGTTCTGTAGTAACTGTACTACTGTGTGTTCTGAATCAATAAACCTGTTGAGAACAAACCGCTCTGCGGGTGTCAGAAACTCAGTGTTTTCAGGAATACAAAACCTACAGATGGTGAATCGATGTCTTTGTTTACCTCTGCAGCTGCTTTCATTATATAATCCATGAAACACAATATTTAGGCTACTGAAAGAAAAACTGGCAAGTGGGAAAAGTTTCTGCACATTTCATCAGATGCAATTTCTTTGTTTTAATTTGCTGAGCTTTCAGTCTGTGATTACCTTCATCAGAGAAGGTGCACTTGGTAAGAGACACGTCAACCACAATGAATTAGTGCATTTTCTTTCCCACACTAAGTCTGATCCTCAGTCTTAGTTTGTCAGGCCTGTGACACTGGCACAACGAGTGCCTTATCGACATGCTGAATTGATTATTATTTATGATAGCATACTGTATCTACTCTACACTATAGTATGTTTTATACCTGCTGTATGTGATAGAGTGAGAGGGGTTGCGTGCTGTAGGAAGATGTTTGGTGGTGGCACTGATGCAGTGTTTTTATTGCCTGTGCTATATTGGTCCGCTTTTTTGTTTGTTTATTAATTGTAAAATAAAATATTCCCATTTTTCCCGCAGCTATGGTTGTGAGGTTTATTAGTTAACCATTTGTTTACCAGGAGTGATTTCCTATTATTTGCGTTGATGTGGTGAACAAGGGATGACAACAAGGTGTAATTGAAATTCCTTGGACAGTGACAGCCATCTGAACAGCCTGGCTCTGGCCTTGCCTGCCTGCCCTTACCCCTGCCGCTCTCTCTGCCTGCTTATCACTGGAATGTAATTATCAGTCACTGAATGATAGATAAAGTCACTTTTCTAGGGTTGTGTTGTTGTAATGTGGTATGGTGTTGTGGTGTGAGTAGAGCAGTGGCGGTCATGAAATTTGTCAGACAGTTATTGTCATGCAAATTACTGCCGGTCTCATTGTAATTGCCCGTTAATTAACACAAACATGTTTAGCATCTCCAGGCCTCCACGCATACAAGCCACAGATGTGTGCCTTTGGAACATCTACAGTACATTTTAAAAAGTATAATACACCATCACAATAAATCCATAATTTATTTTAGGCATGTCTAAAGAAACAATATGATATGAAGAAAATGTATTTCAGATTAACCGAATATGAGTCGGCCTACTGTATGTTATCTGGCTGTATGCCATGCCATAGGCTGTACATTAAAACAAGTAAACCAGGCAAGTCAGTTAAGAACAAATTCTTATTTACAATGACGTCCTACACTGGCCAAACCCAGATGACGCTGGGCCAATTGAGCGCCGCCCTATGGGACTCCCAATCATGGCCCGTGGATTCAAACCAGGGTGTCTGTAGTGACGCCTCTAGCACTAAGACGACCATGCCCCAGGACTACCTGACATGATGACTCCTTGCTGTCCCCAGTCCACCTGACCGTGCTGCTGCTCCAGTTTCAACTGTTCTGCCTTATTATTATTCGACCATGCTGGTCATTTATGAACATTTGAACATCTTGGCCATGTTCTGTTATAATCTCCACCCGGCACAGCCAGAAGAGAACTGGCCATCCCACATATGCTCTCTCTAATTCTCTCTTTCTTTCTCTCTCTCGGAGGACCTGAGCCCTAGGACCATGCCCCAGGAATACCTGACATGATGACTCCTTGCTGTCCCCAGTCAACCTGACCGTGCTGCTGCTCCAGTTTCAACTGTTCTGCCTTATTATTATTCGACCATGCTGGTCATTTATGAACATTTGAACATCTTGGCCATGTTCTGTTATAATCTCCACCCGGCACAGCCAGAAGAGGACTGGCCACCCCACATAGCCTGGTTCCTCTCTAGGTTTCTTCCTAGGTTTTGGCCTTTCGAGGGAGTTTTTCCTAGCCACCGTGCTTCTACACCTGCATTGCTTGCTGTTTGGGGTTTTAGGCTGGGTTTCTGTACAGCACTTTGAGATATCAGCTGATGTACGAAGGGCTATATAAATAAATTTGATTTGATTTGATTTGACTCGTATAGCTAATGGAGGCCACTTTCCTGCAGTTTAAATCATGCCTGTGAGGCTACACCGGTTTTATACCTGAGCAGCTGAGCAATAAATATAGTAAGAGCTGGGATCCTCCTCTTTGCATATACTGTAGAAATGTCTGGGCTTATAAGAACACTTATTTCACTTCACGCATCAACCACTTTTTGAGGAGCATGCAGCCTCTCGCTGTGCGACAGGTGATATTCCACCCAACTCTGTATGGCAGGTGCTCTCCAACCCTGTTCCAGCAGCTACCCAGTGCTTGCTTTGGGAAACCAAGTGAAATATATATTTTATTAAACTGGCCCCTATCTTTGCGCGCTCGAGAAAGGAATGAATGGGAGAGAGGAGATTGATATAAGAATTCCCTATTACTTGGCTATTCAAAATCAAATACAAATTCACTATAATTGTAGGCTAAATCCGTAAGGTGACGTGCACAATCAATGAACCAACAGCATTGCCTAGGCCTATGCGTTCTCTCCCAGACTCATGGATAGAAAGCATAGCATAAGGTAACCAGTCCCAGTCTATCCAGTATGCATAATAATGCAGTCCACACTCAAAGGCTTCTGCATTGCTTGCTGTTTGGGGTTTTAGGCTGGGTTTCTATATAGCACTTTGTGACATTGGCTGATGTAAAAAGGGCTTCATAAATACATTTGATTGATTGAAAGGCGATTACTTGAATTTGTTTAATTTTAGAGTATAGACTAGACCAATTATGTACCAAAGACATCTCAAATAATTTAAAAAAAAGGTTTGTTTTCTGACATATGTGGGTAGGCTATTAGGCTATATATTGTATAATGGCACAATCATTATTATTATACTTTTTAACATTTTTAATCGGGCTTGGGCTCATATATATGCGAATGCATAAAAAATGCACAGCTGGAAGGTATACAAGCAGGCATACAAACAGCAGGCAAACAATTAGCTTTGATCTACTCAGAAGAATCAAAAGCAGGTGTATTTATGACCCTGGAGAGAGAACAGGGTGCATATAGCTCAGACCCCACATGCAACACGCACTCTCTCTCTCTCCAAACTGGAAATCCCTCATGAACTCCAGGAACTTCTTATTTTTGTTTCTTCAACTATATAATGGATTTAGCCCCTGCCTGACTCATGTCTTTTCATGTCTCTAATTGGATAGAATAACTAATGGCATAGATAGAATGGTAGACTAACGGACTCTCTGGCCAAGAACGACTTGCATCTCGACAGATTTTTGAATCTGTTCTCTCTTCTGTATAATCCAGATTTCATAATATTCTATGTGAGCTAGCAAGAGGTAGGAGAGAGAGCATCAAATACAATGCATTTGGAAAGTATTCAGACCCCTTGACTTTTTCCACAAATAGTTTTTCCCCCCTCATCAAGCTACACACAATACCCGGTAATGACGAAGCAAAAACAGGTTTTTAGAAATGTTTGCATATTTGCACATCACGTTCAAGTCCGGGCTCTGGCTGGGCCACTCAAGGACATTCAGATTTGTCCCCAAGCCACTCTTGCGTTGTCTTGACTGTGTACTTAGGGATGTTGTCCTGTTGAAGGTGAACCTTCGCCCCAGTCTGAGGTCCTGAGCATCCACACAGCATGATGCTGACACCATCATGCTTCACCGTAGGGATGGTGCCAGGTTTCCTCCAGATGTGACGCTTGGCGTTCAGGCCAAAGAGTTCAATCTTGGTTTCATCAGACCAGCGAATCTTGTTTCTCATGGTCTGAGAGTCCTTTAGGTGCCTTTTGGAAAACTCCAAGCGGGCTGTCATGTGCCTTTTACTGAGGAGTGGATTTCCATCTGGCCAGGTCCGTGGGGCGACGCACAATTGGCCTAGCGTCGTCCGGGTTAGGGAGGGATTGGTCGGTAGGGATCTCCTTGTCTCATCGCGCACCAGCGACTCCTGTGGCGGGCCGGGCGCAGTGCGCGCTAGCCAAGGTTGCCAGGTGCACGGTGTAGCCTCCGACACATTGGTGCGGCTGGCTTCCGGGTTGGATGCGCACTGTGTTAAGAAGCAGTACGGCTGGTTGGGTTGTGTATCGGAGGACGCATGACATTCAGTCTTCGTCTCTCCCGAGCCCGTACGGGAGTTGTAGCAATGAGACAAGATAGTAGCTACTACAACAATTGGATACCACAGAATTGGGGAGAAAAATAGGTAAAAAAAATGTGTTTAATTAAAAAAATGAAGAATATATACATAAGTATATGGATGAGCAATGACAGAGCGGCATAGGCAAGATGCAATTGATGGTATAAAATACAGTACCATATATACTGTACATATGACATGAGTAATGCAAGACATGGAAACATTATTAAAGTGGCATTATTAACATGACTAGTGATCCATTTATTAAAGTGGCCAATGACTTCAAGTCTGTATGTAGGCAGCAGCCTCTCTATGTTAGTGATGGCTGTTTAACAGTCTGATGGCCTTGAGATAGAAGCTGTTTTTCAGTCTCTCGGTCCCAGCTTTGATGCACCCGTACTGACCTCGCCTTCTGGGTGGTAGCGGGGTGAAAAGGCAGTGGCTTGGGTGGTTGTTGTTCTTGATGATCTTCTTGGCCTTCCTGTGACATCAGGTGCTGTAGGTGTCCTGCCGTACCAGGCGGTGATACAGCCTTACAGGATGCTCTCAATTGTGCACCTGTAAAAGTTTGGGAGGGTTTTAGGTGACAAGCCAAATTTATTCAGCCTCTTGAGGTTGAGTAGGCACTGTTGCACCTTCTTCACCACACTGTCTGTGTGGGAGGACCATTTCAGTCCTCCCTGACCATGGCCCTTCTCCCACGATTGCTCAGTCTGGCTGGGCAGCCAGCTCTAGGAAGAGTCTTGGTGTTTCCAAACTTCTTCCATTTAAGAATGATGGAGGCCACTGTGTTCATGGGGACCTTCAATGCAGCAGAAATTTGTTAGTACCCTTCCCCAGATCTGTGCCTCGACACAATCCTGTCTCAGAGCTTCTTCGATCTCATGGTTGGGTTTTTGCTCTGACATGCACTGTCAACTGTGGGACCTTATATAGAGGGGTGGGTGCCTTTCCAAATCATGTCCAATCAATTGAATTTACCACAGGTAATAAAGTTAAAGTTGTGGAAACATCTCAAGGATGGAAACAAGATGCACCTGAGGTCAATTTCTAGTCTCATAGCAAAAGTTCTGAATACTTATGTAAAAAATGTATTTCTGTTTTTTATTTTTAATGCATTTGCTAAAAAAAAATACAAATATTTGTTGTTATTGTGGGCTATTGTGTATAGATTGCTGAGGAGTTGTTTTTATTTAATCAATTTTAGAATAAGGCTGTAATGTAACAAAATGTGGAAAAAGTCAAGGGGTCTGAATACTTTTCGAAGGCACTGTATGTCTTTAACACCTTTCTCTGTAGATGAGCGTCACTGGGTAGTGAACACTACCAGGCTACCATCTGTCCTCCTTCAAGGTGTTCACTCTCCACTGATCTTGGGGTGCTGCTCGTCTGTGGAAGCCAGCTAATGTGTTAGTTAGATGGAAGAGAGCTCACTATCTCTCTCTCTCTCTCTATCTCTCACTCTCTATCTCTCCAGTGTCGGTTCGACACTTCACAGTTGCACTCCTGTCTTCTTGTCTTCCAGATGGATCCCGTGCAGAAAGCCGTAATAAACCACACATTTGGGGTCCCCATCCCTCTGAAGAAAAAACAAGTGATTTCCTGTAACATCTGTCAACTACGCTTCAACTCAGATGTAAGTACAGAACAAGACACCCTCTGGAAGAGAGACAGTGTGATAACGTGTAAATATGTACAGTACGTCATTCTTTATTTTGTATCTTTTTCTTGTAGAAAAATGTACTAATACGTTCAGGAGAAAGTGATTCAATATGTGATAAAATGATTCATACAGTATAGAGTAGTAGTAAAAAGCATTCAGATGAAATATTACATTCAAACAGGATCAACCCCATGAAAAAGACTTCTTACTTAAAGGGATAGTTCATCCAAATTACAAAATGACACATTGGTTTCCTTACCATGTAAGGAGTCTATTGTATGACAGCAATCCATTATTTGGTTTAGTTTCCCTGACACATCCCATTCAAGTCATGGTACCAGTATTAGCATTTTTTGCGCATCATGTCCACATCATCCGAAAGTATCTAAAATTTAATGTGAAGCTCAACAAATATAAGTTACTTTGTTGAGCTTCACAGTTAATTTTAGATACTTTCGGATGATTTTAACATGATGCGCGAAAAGTGGTAATATCAGTACCATAACTTGAATGGGATTTGTGCCACAAATGCTAAAACATTAGAATGGATTGCTGTCATACCTTGTCCATAGACTGCTTACAGGGTGAGGAAACCAATGTGTCATTTTGTCATTTGGGTGAACTATCCCTTTAAACATAAGTGAAGGCATATCTTCAGCCTAATTAAGTCAGACATACTGTATATAAATATCTGAGATTTTGAATAATAAATAATGTACTGTAATGTAGTGTATATTCTTTGGGTCAAGCTAAGAGGACATATTTGTTTACAAGCTGTTGACTGCCCATTACTTGTCTCAATGGCTGCTGTAGTATAATAGTTGTGCCTCCAATCTTCTTACAAGTCTGTATTCCCCTTCCAATCAATCAATAAATGGCCAATCCTGAAAGCGTTTTGAACACATCTGATGACGCATTGTGTACAAAATGGTTTGAAGTTGTTTTGTAGTGCAGACCAGACTAGTACTGGAAAGGTGGATATTTTTTGACAAGGTAGACCACAGTATGGGCTATTATAGAGAGACTGTTGTAATCTATAATAGCCCATACTCTGTTGTGCCTGACAGTACAAATGGGTAGTTTTAGTTTAGACACAACCGAATCAGTAGAGGCTGGTGACTTGAAAAATTGAGGAGGATGGGAGACCAACTGTATAACGCACAGAGATGACAAAGTGTGTTTCAAAACTCGTCAAAGACTAATTATTTTAACCTAAAGCATTTAATAAATGCATTTATGGTACAATATTATGGGGAATGGGAATGAGAGGGCTACTTACACTGTGTGTGGGAAAGGGATCACAGCAGTGATTGAATGAGGTAATGAGGCATGAGTTGAGGTGTTCAGAGGCTTGACCAGTGCAGGACAGGAATTGACTGAGAAGACAAAAAACAATAACACAACACTCTACACAATTAGACAAAAGAGCTAAGAATGAGTTAGTCCAAGCAAGGAGTAAAATCATTGATGTGTAATAATGTGATTGACTCCACATACAGGAATGAGAGAACAGCGGTACTCAGTGCTTGGAGGGGAAACATTCAATGTGCCAGTGGATGAGTGGGCACATGAGACAGGGCTTCAGTTCATGTCAGGAGAAAGTTGACAAAAGTCGTGGAGTGGAGTAGTCATCCCCTCTTAATCAGGGAACAGGAGGGGACTTAGCGGTAAATACAACAATAGCAGATACATTCCATTACAGCTGCTCCATCGTAGGTTTGGACAACAAGTTTCTCTATGAACTTAAACTCAGACATCTCAAAATGCATAAAGTCAACCACAGACTGCGCATCTTGCCCACTTGAAACATCAAAGTATCCCAAGAAACGTTCCTGAATTAAGCCCTGATCATCCACATACCTGACGATAACTGACAACTGCAAGCAGACTGGTGGCACCGCAGGTCCCAGAGCGGTGGGGCAATTTTTACCCCCTGGGGCCTGGAGTTTTTCCTTATATGTTAACCTAACTAGGAAAATTCTGGACCATATAAGGTATGCCAGTGATTAATCAGTTGTTAAAAGGTTATATATGGGCTATGATGGAAACAGTTTTTCCTAATCAAGTTACATGATTTTTAAAAACTCCTGATAAAACTCCTAGCCCTGAGGGGATGAAAACCCTGTCAAACTGCAGCTACCTTATATTTGTTCATATAAATTATATTTAGTCTAGATTAGGAGGGGGATTTCCTCTACCCAGACACATAGACAACAACTGATAGACAATATAACTCACAGGGCTGAGCTTGCTTTCAACATGTTTGCATCATGCAGGCTTATGCAACTGTAGTGCTTACAAAACATTTACTCACATCAGTCATCACTATTATGTTGATTCATTCATTCATTCCAGTTAATCATTATGGATTAAAAACGTATAGGCAGCCTAGCCAGCCCAATTTTGAATATAAACTAAATTTGATCACATTTTCTCCTGACACTCAAATGAACTATAAATACATAATGTTACCAATTAGTTTACCCTGATCAGATGGACAGGGCGCATAGGCTGTATGCAGCTGCTCTTATTAGTAGCCTACAGTTGATCAGACTGAAAAATAGTCTCGTTTTCATCCCATACAGTGTGTCAGATCTCTAATGTTTAGGTGTAGCCTAGGCTGATGCAACATTTATATCATGAGTTTTTGCTTGTCTCTCCGGAGTGATTATGTGTTATCATCTTTCCTAAATATATAACCGGCGGAGGAAAGTGGAAAGCCTAACAGGCTGACTACACCGCTCGCGTCGCTTGCTAAAAATACATTTAGAAATCTATATTATTCAATTGTTACACCCACACTGCTCACGCGTGCCAACGAGCATCTGCGTTGCCAAGGGCTAAAATAGAAGTCAGATGTATTTGTGATGCAGATCCCGCTGCAAGTCCTGCCTCTCCCATCTCCTCATTGGTTTATAGAAGCAGATACCCAAGTGCCAATCCCCTCATTGGTTATACCCACGTGGGTGACTGAAAGATGAACGAGGTCAGTGGCGATAATGCACCTAATTTATGAAAGTTGCCAATCGCAATATAAAGTCAAGAGAAGAAAAGGCCTGGATGGAGGAGAGATGACTAGAAACGATTCGGTTGACCATTTTATGTGTGGATTAATTGTCGGAGTAGAGGACCTTATACATTTCATGTAAAATAACAACTCAATGTTTATATCCCAGGACAAATTAGCTAGCAACAGCAAGTTAGCTAAATAAGGAAAATTAGCTAGTAAGTGCAAGCTAGCTAGCTAAATTGCCATAAATATTTAATGCTTTTCGACCGTGTCCTTGTGTCCTCTAAAAGCAAATTATTGCATTCCCAAAATCAAAGGCAAGGCCAGCAATACAGGCGGCTTGATGAAAGGCTCCCTGTTAACCAGCTATACTTTTGATACCAGTTGTAATTGAACACCCTCACCTTTCATCCTTCTTCATGAAACTGATCTCAGGCAAAGGTCGACCCTCACTTTTAATTCTCACCTTTTCTGTGTACCCCAGAGAATGTAAGGGGTTCTTCAACAAAAAGTCCACAATATTTTAGGGCAGCATTGGCCATTCTACCATTCTGCCGCAGAGAACTGCACACTCGCGCTGGTAGCTATCTTGCTACTGGAGATAGCAAGGATTTTCTTTTATGAATTGCACTAAATGGACACAAAAATAAAGTTCTAAAACCAAGAAAACTATTCATAATATACCTCCTCAGCATCCTGTAATTTGAAAAAAATAATTTAAATTGAATAATATCCCAAAAATGCACAACTATCACTTTTCACTTAATCTGTGGCACAATCCCAATACCACTCAATAGGTTAATTCTCTGATCCTAATTCTATGATTGGATGGACACCATGTCAGTTCATACTACAAAAGCTTTGATTGGTTGGAGGATATCCTCCGGGGGTGGACATAATTACCATGTATGCCTATGGAAGGAGGTGAGGCCAATATAGCCAGAGGAGGACAGACGCTAGATGTCCTCTGGCTGCACAATGGTGCTACCCCAGACAGTGCTGTTGAAGTTACTGTAGACCTTAATTGCAAAACAGTGTTATTTAATCAATTATTTGATGACATAATGTATTTAATATAGTTTTATCTAAAAACGATAACATTTTTACTCTTTTTATTTTTATGAAAATTCACTGAGGAGGATGGTCCTCCCCTTCCTCCTCTGAGGAGCCTCTGGACATTACATAGCCTTCTGTGTGACCATACTGTTTGAGCTCTGTTGTACCCGACAGCACAGGAGGATATTTTTAGTTTAGACAACCACCGTGTGTCCTACTGTGCGGCCAGACTGTGGTAGTCTAGCCTTGTTTACACCTGGTTCTAACATGCATATTTTTTCCTGATCTTGTCCACATTCTGATCGTGCCCACATTTTTAGACTGGTGTAGATTATTAAAATATGCATTATGAACTGTTTGTGATCAGATCTTATAAGTGTAAATGGGAAAGATCCGCACAAGATGAGGACGAAGGACACATGTTAGCAGCAGGTATAAACAGGGCTTCTGTAGTATCCCATGGGAAAAGTGTTGAAGACCAAATAGTACAGGTGGACACAACTAAACATGGCCTATTATGTAGTATCCCATGACAGACAAAACATTTTAATCTACGAACTGTCCAGAACACAGGAGATTTGGTTCTTGATGCCGAGATGACCAACTGTGTGGCCAGTCTGTTGTGGTCTGTTCTCCCCCCATAGGGAAGTGGTAATTACTTCCTGTATTGCCATGTTGTTTCCCTCTGCTGGCCTTGATTAAGGTATTATAATGGGAGATTAATGATATTGGGGTGGCAGAGAGCCCAGTCTGATAGAGGGGTCCCACTGTGAAAAGTAATTGAGGAAAGGTTTCCTCAAAGCGATGAAACAAGACACAGGGTTTATCCCCAATGGCATCCTATGCCATATAAAGTAGATTACTTTTGTCCAGGGCCCATAGGGCTTGTTCAAAAAGAATAAAGACATTTCAAATGTCATATTTACAGATGAAGTCAGAAGTTTACATACACTTAGGTTGGAGTCATTAAAACGTGAGTCAATTAGGTCAGTTAGGATCACCACTTTATTTTAAGAATGTGAAATGTCAGAATAATAGTATAGAGAATGATTTATTTGAGCTTTTATTTCTTTCATCACATTCCCAGTGGGTCAGAAGTTTACATACACTCAATTAGTATTTGGTAGCATTGCCTTTAAATTGTTTAACTTGGGTCAAATGTTTCAGGTAGCCTTCCACAAGCTTCCCACAATAAGTTGGGTGAATTTTGTCCCGTTCCTCCTGACAGAGCTGGTGTAACTGAGTCAGGTTTGTAGGCCTCCTTGCTTGCACACGCTTTTTCAGTTCTGCCCACAAATTTTCTATAGGCTTGAGGTCAGAGCTTTGTGATGGCCACTCTAATAACTTGACTTTGTTGTCCCTAAGCCATTTTGCCACAACTTTGGAAGTATGCTTGGGGTCATTGTCCATTTGGAAGACCCATTGTGCGACCAATCTTTAACTTCCTGACTGATGTCTTGAGATGTTGCTTCAATATATCCACATCATTTGTTATTGTGATACAGTGAATTTAAGTGAATAATCTGTTTGTAAACAATTGTTGGAAAAATGACTTGTAGATTTGCACAAAGTAGATGTCCTAACCGACGTGCCAAAACGATAGTTTGTTAGCAAGAAGTTTGTGGAGTGGTTAAAAAATGAGTTTCAATGACTCCAACCTTTTATTTATTTAACCTGGTAGGCTAGTTGAGAACAAGTTCTCATTTACAACTGCGACCTGGCCAAGATAAAGCACAGCAGTTAGACACATACAACAGAGTTACACATGGAATAAACAAACATACAGTCAATAATACAGTAGAAAAAATAAAAATCTATATAGTGAGTGGAAATGAGGTAAGATAAGGGAGGTAAGGCAATAAATAGGCCATGGTGGCAAAGTAATTACAATATAGCAATTAGATTCTCTATTTTGGTTAGGCCAGGGTGTGACTAGGATAGGCATTCTAGGTTCTTTATTTCTTTGTTTTCTATTTCTTGTTTTTGGCCGAGTGTGGTTCCCAATCAGAGGCAGCTATCATTGTCTCTGATTGGGAGTCATACTTAGGCAGCCTTTTTCCCACCTGTGTTTTGTGGGTAGTTATTTTCTGTTTAGTGTCTGCACCTGACAGAACTGTTTCGTTTTTTCAATTTGTTATTTTTGTTTGAGTGTTTCTGAGTAATAAATAATCATGAACACTTACCAAGCTGCGTTTTGGTCCGATCCTCATTCCGACGAGAGCCGTGACGACACTGGAATGGTAGATGTGCAGAAGATGAATGTACAAGTAGAGATACTGGGGTGCAAAGGAGCAAGATAAATAAATAAATACAGTATGGAGATGAGGTAGTTGGATGGGCTGTTTACAGATGGGCTATGTACAGGTGCAGTGATCTGTGAGCTGCTCTGACAGCTGGTGCTTAAAGCTGGTGAGGGAGATATGGGTCTCGAGCTTCAGTGATTTTTGCAGTTTGTTCCAGTCATTGGCAGCAGAGAACTGGAAGGAAAGGCGGCCAAAGAGGAATTGGCTTTGGGGGTGACCAGTGAGATATTCCTGCTGGAGCGCGTTCTACGGGTGGGTGCTGCTATGGTGACCAGTGAGCTGAGATAAGGCGGGGCTTTACCTGGCAGAGACTTGTAGATGACCTGGAGCCAGTACGTTTTGCGACGAGTATGAAGCGATGGCCAGCCAACGAGCGCATACAGGTCGCAGTGGTGGGTAATATATGGGGCTTTGGTGACAATGGATGGCACTGTGATAGACTGTATCCAATTTGTTGAGTAGAGTGTCGGAGGCTATTTTAAAATGACATCGCTGAAGTCGAGGATCGGTAGGATGGTCAGTTTTACGAGGGTATGTTTGGCAGCATGAATGAAGGATGCCTTGTTGCGAAATAGGAAGCCAATTCTAGATTTAATTTTGGATTGGAGATGCTTAATGTGAGTCTGTAGTCCACATATTCTAAGTCAGAACCGTCCAGAGTAGTGATGCTGGACAGGCGGGCAGGTGCGGGCAGTGATCGGTTGAAGAGCTTGCATTTAGTTTTACTTGCATTTAAGAGCATTTGGAGGCCACGGAAGGAGTGTTGTATGGCATTGAAGCTTGTCTGGAGGTTGGTTAAAAGTGTCCAAAGGAGGGCCAGAAGAATACAGAATGGTGATGTCTGCATAGAGGTGGATCAGAGAATCCCCAGCAGCAAGAGCGACATCATTGATGTATACAGAGAAGAGAGTCTGCCCGAGAATTGAACCCTGTGGCACCCCCATAGAGACTGCCAGAGGTCCGGACAACAGGCCCTCCGATTTGACACACTGAACTCTATCAGAGAAGGAGTTGGTGAACCAGGTGAGGCAATCATTTGTGAAACCAATGCCGTTGAGTCTGCCAATAATAATGTGGTGATTGACAGAGACAAAAGCCTTGGCCAGGTCGATGAATACTGCTGCACAGTAATGTCTATTATCAATGGCGGTTATGATATCGTTTAGTACCTTGAGCGTCGCTGAGGTGCACCCATGACCAGCTCTGAAACCAGATTGCATAGCGGAGAAGGTACGGTGGGATTTGAAATGGTCGGTAATCTGTTTGTTGACTTGGTTTTCGAAGACCTTAGAAAGGCAGGGTAGGATAGAAATAGGTCTGTAGCAATTTGGGTCTAGAGTGTCTCCCCCTTTGAAGAGGGGGATGACCGTGGCAGCTTTCCAATCTTTGGGAATCTCAAACGATTCAAAAGAGAGGTTGAACAGGCTAGTAATAGGGGCTGCAACAATTTTGGCAGATAACTTTAAAAAGAGAGGGTCCAGATTGTCTAGCCCGGCTGATTTGTAGGGGTCCAGGTTTTGCAGTTCTTTAAGAACATTAGCTATCTGGATTGGGGTGAAGGAGAAATGGGGGAGGCTTGGGCGAGTTGCTGTGAGGAGTGCAGGGCTGTTGACAGGGTTGGGGTTGCCAGGTGGAAAGCATGGCCGGCCGTAGAAAAATGCTTATTGAAATTGTCAATTATAGTGGATTTTTCAGTGGTGACAGTGTTTCCTAGCCTCAGTGCAGTGGGCTGCTGGGAGGAGGTGCTTTTATTCTCCATGGACTTTACAGTGTCCCATAACTTTTTTGAGTTTGTGCTACAGGATGCAAATTTCTGCTTGAAAATGCTAGCCTTAGCTTTCCTAACTGCCTGTGTATATTTGTTCCTAACTTCCCTGAAAATCTGCATATCACGGGGCTATTTGATGCTAATGCAGAACGCCACAAGATGTTTTTGTGCTGGTCAAGGGCAGTCAGGTCTGGAGAGAACCAAGGGCTATATCTGTTCCTGGTTCTACATTTTTTGAAAGGGGCATGCTTATTTAAGATGAGGAAGGCACTTTTGAGGAAGGCACTTTTAAAGAATGACCAGGCATCCTCTGACGGGATGAGGTCAATATCCTTCCAGGATACCCGGGCCAGGTCGATTAGGAAGGCCTGCTCGCTGAAGTGTTTTAGGGAGTGTTTGATAGTGATGAGGGGTGGTCGTTTGACCACAGATCCATAATGGATGCAGGCAATGACACACTGAACTCTATCAGCAAAGTAGTTGGTGATCGCTGAGATCTGTGTTAAAAACAGCAGAGGTATATTTGGAGGGCAATTTGGTTAGGATGATATCTATGAGGGTGCCAGTGTTTACGGATTTGTGTTGTACCTGGTGAGTTCATTGATAATTTGTGAGAGATTGAGGGCATCAAGCTTAGATGGCTGGGAGGATGGCCGGGATGTTAAACATGTCCCAGTGTAGGTTACCTAGCAGCACAAGCTCTGAAGATAGATGGGGGGCAATCGGGTCACATATGGTGTCCAGGGCATAGCTGGGGGCAGAGGGTTGTCTATAGCAAGCGGAAACGGTGTTTCTGGAAAGGTGGATTTTTAAAAGTAGAGGCTCGAATTGTTTGGGTACAGACCTGGATAGTAAGACAGAACTCTGCAGGCTATCTCTGCAGTAGATTGCAACACCACCCCTTTGGCAGTTCTATCTTGTCAGAAAATGTTATAGTTAGGGATACAGTGAGGGTAAACCTGTAAATAGGGTGATGATGAAAGAGATATTGTCCCTAGAAATATAATTTACACCAGGCGATATCACCGCATGTGTGGTAGGTGGAACTGAAGTGTTAAATAAGGCGGATTGAGCAGGGCTAGAGGCTCTACAGTGAAATAAGGCATTAAATACTAACCAAAACAGCAATGGACAAGGCATATTGACATTAGCGAGAGGCATGCGTAGCCGAGTGATCATAGGAGTCCAGTGAGTGGCTTCAGGCAGCTTGCGGGCCGGGGCTAGCAAGCTGACAGAAGGGCCTTGGAGGGACGTTGCAACAGAAGAAAGTCTGTTGTGGCCCCTCGTGCTATTACTGCTGCAGACGGATCAGCAGAACTCTGTGTGGTAAACCAGACCAACTGGCAGAATAGGTATAGTGGCCAAAGAATTTGTCCGGTGGGCCTCTTAAGCTAACAGTCCCATGTGCTCTGGACAGCTAGCAGGCCGCGGCTAGCATGCTAGCGGATGGGATTTCAGGGGACAAAGCGACGGCGGAGCGAGTTGAGAAAAACCCCATCGAGTGAATCACGTCGGTGGTCCAGTCGTGATGAGTCAGCGGGGTCCAGGCCAGTTGGCAAAAATAGGTATTGTAGCCCAAGTAGTGGCTTATGGTCCTGCCGTGTAGTTCTGGGCTGATCACTCATCTTCCTCATGATCATTGATGCCCCACGAGGTGAGATCTTGCATGGAGCCCCAGACCGAGGGTGATTGACCGTCATCTTGAACTTCTTCCATTTTCTAATAATTGCGCCAACAGTTGTTGCCTTCTCACCAAGCTGCTTGCCTATTGTCCTGTAGGCCATCCCAGCCTTGTGCAGGTCTACAATTTTATCCCTGATGTCCTTACACAGCTTTATGGTCTTGGCCATTGTGGAGAGGTTGGAGTCTGTTTGATTGAGTGTGTGGACAGGTCTCTTTTTTACAGGTAACGAGTTCAAACAGGTGCCGTTAATACAGGTAATGAGTGGAGAACAGGAGGGCTTCTTAAAGAAAAACGAACAGGTCTGTAAGAGCCGGAATTCTTACTGGTTGTTAGGTGATCAAATACTTATGTCATGCAATAAAATGTAAATTAATTACTTAAAAATCATACAACGTGATTTTCTGGATTTTTGTTTTAGATTCCGTCTCTCACAGTTGAAGTGTACCTATGATAAAAATGACAGACCTCTACATGCTTTGTAAGTAGGAAAACCTGCAAAATCGTTAGTGTATCAAATACTTGTTCTCCCCACTGTATATACGGGGAAAAAACGGGGGAAAAAACAACAATGTTTACAAGGGACAGGAAGGGACAAGGCAAAAACACACGTCCGACTGCTACGTCATCTTGTATGTAAACTTCCGATTTCAAATGTCAATGCCAGAACCAGACACGAACCTGACACCCTCAGCACACAGGGGGACAAACACTTGCCTGGAGTTGACAGTATTCCCTCCCCCATATGCCCGCCAAGGCACAACTATGACAACATAACCAACAAAAACGGGTCACAACGCCTGCAGCTCTGTTGCATCCTGGGTATGTACATAGTAAATGGTAGGCTTTGAGGGGCTCCTATGGTAGGTACACCTATAGCTCATCTCTTGGCAGTTGTTCTATAGACTACTTTATCACTGACCTCAACCCAGGGTCTCTCAGAGCGATCACAGTCAGCCCACTGACACCCCTATCAGATCACAGCAAAATCACAGTTTACTTGAACAGAGTGATACTCAGTCATGAGGCATCAAAGCCAAAGGAACTGAGTAATATTAAGAAATGCTATAGATGGAAGGAATGTATTGTGGAAACCTACCAAAAAACAATTAGGCAACAACAAATTCAGTCCCTTTTAGACAATTTCCTGGACAAAACATTCCACTGTAATAGTGAAGGTGTAAACTTGGCAGTAGAAAATATAAAATATATATTTGACCTTTGATAGCTTCCCAATCAAATCTAAAAATGTCCAACATAATACCAAAGAATATGAACAATGACAAATGGTTTGATGAAGAATGCAAAATCCTAAGAAAGACATTTAGAAACCTGTTCTACTAAAAACAGAGACCTAGGAAACCTGAGTCTACGCCTTCACTATGGTGAATCACTAAAACAATACAGAAATACACTACGGAAAAAGGAGGAACAGCACGTCAGAATTCAGCTCAATATAATTGAAGAATCCATAGACTAACCACGTCTGGGAAAATTGGAAGACACTAAAGAAACACAAGGAATTATCTATCCAAAATGGAGATGTATGGGTAAACCACTTCTCCAATCGTTTTGGCTCTATAACAAAGAACAAACAGCAAAAGCATATACATGATCAAATACAAATCTAAGAATCAACTATTAAAGACTACCAGAGCCCACTGGATTATCCAATCACCTTGAATGAACTACAGGACAAAATAAAAACCCTCCAACCCAAAAGGACCTGTGGTGTTGATGGTATCCTCAATGACATGATAAAATATACAGACAACAAATTCCAATCTGCTGTACTTAAACTCTTTAACATCATCCTTAGCTCTGGCATCTTCCCCAATATTTGGAAACAAGGACTGATCACCCCAATCCACAAAAGTGGAGACAAATTTGACCCCAATAACTACCGTGGGATATGCGTCCTCCTCTCTGTCCACGATATCCTGGGGTTATGCAACTGTAACCAGGGGAAACCTAAAACTACGGAGTGTGCAGGAGAGTCTAAGATGAGGAAAGTTATGTGTTCATTGTGGTTATGAGCAACTGTGAGGGAAATGGGAATCGTGGTCTGATACACCAGTCCGGTTCCTAGAGGACGGTTGTCTAGGGCATGGACTGGGATAGGGTTTGTAAACAGACTAAAGGAATGCATAATGATAAGGCCACTGACTAGTTTAGGAAATTGCTTGCAGAACTTGAGTCCACTAGGGCAGGACTCAGTGGTGGGCCAGGATAGTCCAGGAAGGTGACCGGAAGGAGGACGGGCTGGGTGGACAGAGAGGAGCAAGGCACGTCCACGCCTATCTGGGGCAGTGCAGGAGCACTCCTCAGCCTGTCGCTTCCCTGCCTGGTTCTCCTTCTGCGACAGGTGTTCCAGGGGTGGTCCGACTCCCCGCAGTAGGAGCAGAGACCCTGTTGACGGCGGCGTTGACATTCCCCTGGGGGAAGGTGCATTATGCCCACCTCCATGGGCTCAGTCTCGCTGGAGGTTCCTGGGAGAGACCCGAACTCCTGGGATGGGAGACGACGGGAACGCAGGAGATTATCCTGGCGGATGACCATGGCGATGAGCTGGTCCAGCTTGAGGTCCTCAACAGGCCAGATCGGGTCTGGACGTCCGCCTGTAGCCCGCTGCGGAAAACCGTCAACAGGGCCTAGTCGTTCCAGCCAGTGGACGCAGACGCTGTCCTGGACCCCTGGCGTAGACGGAGGAGACGCTCACCTCCCTCTCGGCCCTCTGTAGGGTGGTCGAAAAAGGCACGGAAGAGTTGGGTGAAGCGCTCATAGGACTGCACTTCTGGACCGTCCCTCTCCCAGATGGGAGAGCTCGGCCTGTCAGAACCGAGATCACCAAGGCCACCTTGTACCTCTCAGAGGCTGTCCCGGCATGACGGGCAAAGTGGAGGTCACACTGCAGGAGAAACCCGCTACAGTGAGCTGGGCTGCCATCAAACCACTCTAGGAGGGGCAGGTGGACGTTGCTGATCAGATCAGGTGATGTAGATGGTGGTGGGGTGGCTGGACCGACCGCGGGGAGCTGGGAAGGTGATGGTGTAGCCTGCAGCTGGCGTACGGTCTGGAGCACCTCGTAGTTGCTCCAGGCACGGGTCATGGTATAAGAGCTTTGATCCTATAGCGGAGAGGTCGGGATGTCCTGCTGCTTCCTATTCTCTTGGGTCGGTCATTCTGTCACAAGTGTAGAGAGGAGTAGGCAGGAGCCAGTCGCAGGTTTAGAACTACTGAATTTTTTAAAGCACCATATTTAAAAGCGGGACGAATCCAAAA
This sequence comes from Oncorhynchus mykiss, assembly GCF_013265735.2. Taxonomy (NCBI): domain Eukaryota; kingdom Metazoa; phylum Chordata; class Actinopteri; order Salmoniformes; family Salmonidae; genus Oncorhynchus; species Oncorhynchus mykiss. The sequence continues at coordinate 61,059,142 of NC_048567.1, read as the reverse complement.
GTGCAAAATAATAAAGTACTCAGGAAATAGTAGGAGAGATTCCTCTCAGGAAAACAAGTAACATTTACAATGACTGACAAATACAAATAACAGAGGGAGTATACATACAGTATACAGTGATAGAGTGGGTGTGTGTAATGATGACGAGACAAGTCCGGGGTTGATGAGTGAGGGGCGTTTGCCAGCAGCAGGTTAGGCAGCAGCTAGATGGCCGGTGACGCCGAATGCCTGAGCTGGACAGGAGGGGGAGTCAATGTGAAAGCTGATGTGACAGCTACCTGAGCCTGACGAGCCAAACATGATCAATAAAGGAGAGCCGCACACTCTAGGAGCTCAAAAGCAAAAAAATGTAATATGCATATATTAGCATCTGGGACAGAGTAGCAGGCAGTTTACTCTGGGCACCTTATTCATCCAAGCTACTCAATACCGCCCCCCTGTCCGATTCGTTGGATATGACATTTTTTGCATCTGAGCTCCTAGAGTGTGCGGCTCTCCTTTATTTTTAAGTTTTCTACTCCGCCAGCCAGAACCTCTCCTATATAGGTGTGCGTTTCATTTTCTTCTAGAGCCAAACATTATTGACATTTTATGAGCCCTACATTAAAGACATTTTATGAGCCCTACATTAAAGACATTTTATGAGCCCTACATTAAAGACATTTTATGAGCCCTACATTAAAGACATTTTATGAGCCCTACATTAAAGACATTTTATGAGCCCAAGCCCAAAAAAGCCCAAATGATTGTGCCACCATCCAGTACATAGCCTATGGTGACTCCCTGCTTAAAGAAAGAAAAAGATGACGCACGACAGAAAAACATAAAAGGCCATAGAAGTGGCTATTCTGTCTTGGGTAAATACATGAAACAAGCTTCAGTAGGTTAATACATTTGAGTGTGTACTGGATTAATGTAGTGTATTGTATTATACGGACTGGAATTACGCACCTCGTTCAAACCATGAAGATGGGAGAAAACATGCAATGCTCTGTTTACATATATAATATATATCTAAATCTCGAACAGGATTATTTTGGATTCAATTTGAATGGAGTTGATGGAGAGAGAGAATAACAGAGTGCTCAAGTATGCACTGAGTTGAAGCAATGATACTCGAGTGGTATATTGTTATATAACTCTTCAGCTGCAAATATTTTTAAAAGTATCTTTACAATAAAAAAATTAAGTGACAGATGTGTATATTAGACACGCATTCAATCCTTATATTATCCTACTGTAGCATAGGCTATGCTGCAGCAAATGTAGGCCTACCTGTGACGAGAAAAAAGATGATAAGATGATAGTTGCATTGTGGACTGCGCTCCAAAGCCTACTAAGATGCGCTGTCTGTCCCCAACCTGAGCGTTGATGATTGATCATGCAGATAGCAGAGAGAAGGCCATAGAGAAACCAGATTTAGAGAGGCATATAATTTAACAGTTCCATTTCACGTCATGCTTTTAATTGTGTTACCTTTTATTTGGTCAACTTAACTCTTCTTGAACTGCACTGTTCGTTAAGGGCTTGTAAGTATTCATTTCATGGTAAGGTCTACACTTGTTGTATTCGGCGCATGTGACAAATAAAGTTTGATATGATTTAACCCAGTTCCCTCTATTCAACCCTACTCTCACCACTCTGTTAACCTAAAGAGAAGGCCCTGTTGAAGTGTCAGATCGATTTGGCCCTGTGTCACTAACCCTGACACATTTAATATGAAATTATACCTTAATCCTCTGTCAAACTTATGCCACTCTCTGTACTGTATAAAGGCACAGCATACCTGTTCTTGTTATTCTTTTGTTGGTCATAACACACAGGAATTATTTGGGCCCAGTACATTGAAGGTGATGTGCATTGGGATTTCCTATGCACTCGTCATCACACATTGGAGGAAATAGAAAGTGTTTTAAGTAAGCCTTGGTCTGTCTCCCAAATGGCACCCTAATCCAAATATAGTACACTACTTTTGGCCAGAGCCCTATGGGCCCTGTTTTGAAAAAGGTGCACTATAAAGGGAACATGGTGCTATTTGGAATGCCCTCTTGGATTAGATAACAAAGTGGCTTAAAGGAAACATGATTACCCACACTGTACTTTCTTTTGATGGTGTTACATTAAAGCCTCATGTCCTCTTAGTACTGTCACTCTGGTGGTTGTCTGCCTTGTTGCTTATGCAGTGCAGGAAAGACTTATGTCTCAAGCAGGGCTCATTAAAGCACCAACGCCTCTCCATCCCCATCCTGCTGCTGCTGTGAGTGTAAAACTGAGGAGTGTAATTTAAGACCTTGTATTATTCGGAGTGCTGTAGCTGTGGCTGTTATAGCGTCTCTGTGTCATCCAATCCTGGAGCCAGAGGGGCAACGAGAGGAGAGGAGCAGACGCCTACGGGCGCCGGAGCACCTCCATGATGAGATTCTAATGGAGTTTCAAGTGACGAACAATTTCTCATAGTGTCTGTCCCAAATGGCACCCAATTCCCTGCCTAGTACACTACTTTTGGTCAACGCCCTATGGTGCAGTATATGTGAGTAGGGTGCAATTTGGGATGCAGCCACAGAGCTTTTGTTTCCAGCTAAGGAGCGATATAATTCTACAATAGAATGAGAAAACAGCTGTTAAATATACAGTACTGTTCTGTATTCAGGAAGGCCTGTCGCTAGGTAACCGTGTAGTGAGCACACAGCACAGCAAATAAAATGCACTCACTAGGAGTGCATTCGTAAATTCACTCTGGCTATCTACTCCGATTTCAGAACACTTGTCTGAGTGTGCAAGAGAGCAGAATTACTGATGAATATGACCGGTGTCAGTAAACATCGGCAAAAAAAATGTTTAATTAAATTGTTGCCAGCAGCACAGTTACAGTCACCAATGCTGTAGATAACATGAAAAAATCTTGAAATATTAAGAGTAAACTGTTCACAGGTTTTTTTATTGCTTAAATGGAAAGGCATTTAGAATTGCCACCATCTTTAAACCCAATTTAGTATATATTTAAGATACATTGTCACCTGACAATGTTTACAGTGTGGTAGCTATCGCTGATGTTTGTTAGGTTTTTAGTGGATTGTTATTGTATTTCACATCATGCCTCGCTACCCTTTAAGTACATTTTTGACCCTGAATACACAGATTTAGAAATTGAGTTTAGGCCTATTACGTTTCCATACAAGCTTAGTTAGCCCTTATATTATGACTGTAAAAGAGCATTCAAGTCAAAGTCTGTGGTACGTAACGTCCTCAATTACAGATGTAGGATCTGAATTGGAGCAGTTTGCTACAGCAGAAAAATAATCTTGCAGCAACAGGAAATGTAAATTACTGTGTGGTTTATAATTCATGGACATTTCTGTAGGGGTTGATACATTTTCCATAAGGAAAAATCAAGTCCGAAATTTCAAAGTGTAAATCACAAACTTTTTAAACCTCAACCTCACTACAAGTTTTACATTTCCTGCATTTCAGAAATGTTCTCCTGCAACAGGGTAATCAAATGAAGATTCTACATCTGTAGAACATTTTATGAGCCAGAGGTTTAGGCTGCGTCTGAAATGGTACCCTAAACTCTTCGTAGTCAACACTTTATAGGGAATAGGGTGCCATTTGGGACACACATTTAGAAATGACTCATATTAGTTAAGGGCTTCTGATTAATGTGTCCAGCAGTGGTTTATGTGCAGCCTCTATAAAATAAATATGTGTTTTTTATTTAATGAATCATTTTAATTGAATAGTTATGCTTGAGATTAAACCCATAGGCAAACTGACAGGTTTATTAAATATAGTATATTCTGTTTTTTTCCTTACTTTGTTAAAGAGCCTTTCGATGCAGTATTTTGCAAAAGAAATTAAACATGAACAGATTGACTACCAACTTTACTGACATAACCCTATCTAGACTACACTCACCAGTATGTTGCACCATGTTCCTTTTTAGTTCTCCCGCTGTTGTTTCAGATTGGTTACTGGTAGTTGAAGAAACTTAGAGAGAAGGAGAGAGAATATCTTAAGAAGTGTATGTTTGAAGTCAGACCAATATTAAATGAGTACAGTTAAGCTTCAGGGAAGAGAGAAGACAGACATGAATATAATGGTCAGTACCTCTTGATGATACTCTGACCTCTTTTCCTCAACCATTTTGGGCTAAATTGAAGAGACAGATACATATAATTGAGATGAAAGCAAAGCAGCCAGGCAGGCTAAAGCAAACACTTAAAGTATTTGAAAGTTTTCAATAGTAGTTGAACCCATGTCTGCTAGTAGTAGTACTGCTGCTGGGTATTGTCAGTGTAAAGATTGCTTAATGTTGTGTGTTGGTGCTTTGCCTCCTACATTAACATGATTACCAAGGCCAAGGAGAGCATTAGAAGAGTTAAAGGTAACAAGATAAGTGGAGGAGGCTGGAAAACGAGAGGTGATACCTACGTCCCAAACGGCACCCTATTCTCTGTAGAGTGCACTATTTTTCACCAGGGCCCTTAGGACTCTGTTCAAAAGTAGTGCACTATATAGGGAATAGGGTGCCGTTTGGGACATATACAACGTCTTTCTGTCCTTGTTTCAGAGGTTTCCTTCCAGTGAGCAATTCATTTTAATTAGCTATGATTAATTTAGTGGGTGTTTCTTAACACTTAACAAGATGATATTTGGTTTCTGAGGAAAACATAGTGGAGTAAAAAAAGACCCAAACGCCAGGCCACTCCAGATTAAGCCTATCTTTAAAGATCCAATGTATCCATTTTTATCTCAATATCAAATCATTTCTGGGTAACAATTAGGTACCTTACTGTGTGTTGTTTTCAATTAAACTTTTCTGGGAGTGGTATGAGTGGAGAGGGGAAAATTGACAACTAGCGAGGTTGGGAACTGTCTTTCTTATTGACCTATTAGGCCTCATTTACTACATTTACCACTGTTGATGTCACCAGGCAGGCCAAAACTCCATCCCACCAAATCAGGCTGAAATGTCAAGCAATCTTTTCAAAGAGCTCTTACACTAAAATGGGTTTATCATAATTTTCACAATTTCACAGTATTATTCCAACCTCATAGTGTGGGAATATAAAACATAGGAAAACTATGCCACAACACAGCATCTGCTCCTCAATTATAGCCTCAATGGGACTGGGAAAGAAACAGACAAACACACCAATAATATATCCCACAAAGAGAAACCAAGTTTCAAGTGTATCTTTTTATGTGTAATGCATACTCACTGGAGTTCTCATCATAATGAATATGTCCAGATTAGTTGTTGCTGAAAGCCCAACTTAACTAGGCCACAACACCACACACATCTGCCGACCCTATCTAGTTGCCTCACTAAGAGTGGAAAAGAAAACAGCTATAATACCATAACACACTGCAAATGTAGAAATCATGGCACATTCTTTTTTCAATTAACTTTTATTAAGTCTATCAGGTTTTATTTTATATTTATTTGGTCAAGCAGTAACAGTTATTGAGTAACCAATATGTGTTTAGATTGACATGGAGTCTGCCAGGGCTAAAGTCTACACCAACATTACAGTATCTAGACCAACAGTTTTTTGGGAAGGAGTTATGGCACCAAGGTGAGGTTAGATGACTGGATATGCTCTGTGACTGTGACAGTGGTGAACTGAGAGAGAAAGGTATAAGTTGTGACAGCTGGCGTGAAAACCTGAACACTCATAGTGCATAATTGGCTGATTCATCTTAGATAGTCAGTGATTCAGTCTGGGGATATAGGGCTGCACACATACACACACACAAACACACATACACACACACACACACACACACACACACACACACACACACACACACACACACACACACACACACACACACACACACACACACACACACACAGCAAAGGCATCCGGAAGCCAATGCAGTACAGGAGTGAGTGTGTCATGAGCATGCAAGGAAAGCAGCAGTACTGCAGAACAGAACAGTCATAGGATGGCTGTCACTGACTGTTTAGCAGTACCATGTAGGAAACATGGACTAGACAGGCGTGGGGGGAACAATGTAGTGAAGCAGACAGGAAAATAGAGAAAGAAAGAGAGGGGGAGTGGGGGGTGGGGGGGGGTTGGAAGAGAGGGTATGATAAGTAAAAAAGAATGGGGGTGAGTGATGCAGAGAGCGAGAGAGAGACAGAGAGGCAGAGAGAGAGAGAGGGGTGCAGAGAGAGCAAGAGTTCAAGAAAGAGAGAGGGAGAGAGAAATGCTGAGAAAGAGGTTGGTTTTCAAGAGCATCGGGCCAACTCCATTCATGAGACTGGCACTCGGCCCTCAAGCTATAAATGTCTCTATAAAATCTGTCTGCTACTCCTCAGATTGCTGACATAATGTACTGTATATTGAACCTTAGGTGTCTGTAATGGAAAACAAACGCAAACACTAGTCATTGAGATCCAAAGACAGGTTGTAATAGTGTGCCAGTGTGTTTCTCTCTTAGACAGCTCTATGTGTACAATAGATGAGCATAGCCTGGAGGAGCAGCTGTTGAGTAATACACTGATATCATTAACAACACCACCTACTAAAGGTAGCAACAGAAAGGTGTTTGCAATACTGTATGTTAGCCTTTTTCCATGTGTACTCACTTCTTGTACTCCAATCAGGAATTTTATGTCATTGACAACTACAGTACATCTACTGTAGGTAACAGACAGGTTTACTCGCTCTCTGTATCGACAGTATATTAGCCTTTTTCTAGTGTGTACTCTCATTTGGTACTCTTTCAGTTGTTAATTATCTTATCTTTGCAAAATATCTACTATTAAAGGATCGTTCCACTATATCTATTCATAAATGCTTTCTTAGAAAAAATATTGAAATCAGGGCTGAGAATGAGGTGAAAATAGCACTTATCAGGAAAGCAGATCTTTGAACCCTTCTCTCATTCATACACACACCACACACCCCCACACACACACACACACACACACACACACACACACACACACACACACACACACACACACACACACAGACATATTGTGTCTAATTTGATCTGTGACAGAGAAAACACTTGATTTCCATTTCCGCTAGTGTTCCATCTGACTTGTGGTCACCCCGGGAAGTATGGGTGAATCATCTTGTTTACATCCCCAATGGCACCCTATTCCCTATATAGTGCACTACTTTTGACCAGGGCCCATAGGGTGCCATTGGGGATGCAACACTTGAGTCACAGCAATAATCTAATTTCACAAGTGACTCATGTGCCCACAACTCAATTACTTTATTGAAAGATAATTCTTACTCCTGGTTGGAGGTTCTGAATTTCCATGGATACCTATGGGTTTTCTGTAAATGTTATAAGCACAGGGATATCTTCACTTCAGTTTGCATCCTCAAATTATGCAACTTGGTTTGAGAGCAAGGTAGCGGCAGTAATCCTTTCCTATAGCCACAGGGATTTGAAAGATATACGTGTGATGACTAGGATCATATACCTTTAAAAGTAATTGAGGCCAGAGTCTTCCATCTCATAGAAGAGGATCATGGTTCAAGAAAAATGCCATGACAAATATTGTATTTGACAAATAATTCTGATTTTAATGATAATAATAATGATTTTTTTCTTGACCGATTTGTCCATCAAAATCAATTTGAAGGGCCTCCCAAGTGGTGCAGCGGTCTAAATCACGGCATTGCAGTGCTAGAGGCGTCACTACAGATCGAGGTTTGATCCCGGGCTGTGTCGTAGCCGGCCGTGACCGGGAGATCCATGAGGCTGCACACAATTGGCCCAGCATCGTCCGGGTTAGGGGAGGGTTTGGCCGACTGGGATGTCCTTGTCCCATTGCGCTCTAGCGACTCCTTGTAGTTTCCTCCGACACATTGGGGCGACTAGCTTCCGGGTTAAGTGGGCAGTGTGTCAAGAGCAGTGTGGCTTGGCGGGGTCGTGTTTCGGGAGACGCATGGCTCTCGACCCTTGCCTCTCCTGAGTCCGTACGGGAGTTGCAGCGGTGGAACAAGACTGTAACTACCAATTACAGCAATGGACACTCCTACTCATTCAAGAGTTTTTCTTTATTTTTACTATTTTCCACATTGTAGAACAATAGTTTTTTATTTATTTTATTTATTTACACATGGAGTAAAACAAACATACAGTCAATAATACAGTATAAACAAGTCTATATACGATGTGAGCAAATGAGGTGAGATAAGGGAGGTAAAGGCAAAAAAGGCCATGGTGGCAAAGTAAATACAATATAGCAAGTAAAACACTGGAATGGTAGATTTGCAATGGAAGAATGTGCAAGTAGAAATAAAAATAATGGGGTGCAAAGGAGCAAAATAAATTAATTAATTAAATACAGTAGGGAAAGAGGTAGTTGTTTGGGCTAAATTATAGGTGGGCTATGTACAGGTAGATAGTGAAGACATCAAAACTATGAAATAACACATGGAAACATGTAGCAACCAAAAAAGTGTTAAACAAATAAAAAATATACATTGGAGATTTTTCAAAGTAGCCACCCTTTGCCTTGATGACAGCTTTTCACACTCTTGGCATTCTCTCAACCAGCTTTCATGAGGAATGCTTTTCCAACAATCTTGAAGGAGTTTCCAAATATGCTGAACACTTGTTGGCTGCTTTTCCTTCATTCTGCGGTCCAACTCATCCCAAACCATCTCAATTGGGTTGAGGTAAGGTGATTGTGGAGGCTAGGTCATCTGATGCAGCACTCCATCACTCTCCTTCTTGGTCAAATAGCCCTTATACAGCCTGGAGGTGTGTTTTGGATCATTGTCCTGTTGAATTTTTTTATTTTAATTTTACCTTTATTTAATTAGGCAAGTCAGTTAAGAACAAATTCTTATTTTCAATGACGGCCTAGGAACAGTGCCTTGTTCAGGGGCAGAACGACAGATTTTTACCATGTCAGCTCGGGGATTTGATCATCCAACGGTCTAACCACTATGCTACCTGCCACCCACCCCACTAAGCGCAAACGAGATGGGATGGCGTATCATGGCAGAATCCTGTGGTAGCCATGCTGTTTAAGTGTGCCTTGAATTCTAAATAAATCACAGACAGTGTCACCAGCAAAGCATCATCAAACCTCCACCTCCATGCTTCACGGTGGGAACAACACATGCAGAAATCATCCGTTCACCTACTCTGTGTCTCACAAAGACACGGCAGTTGGAACCACACATCTCAAATTTGGACTCATCAGACCAAAGGACAGATTTCCACCGGTCTAATGTCCATTGCTTGTGTTTCTTGGCTCAAGCAAATCTCTTATTATTATTGGTGTCCTTTAGTAGTGGTTTCTTTGCAACAGTTCAACCAAGAAGGCCTGATTCATTCATGTCTGTTACATATTTCAGGTGCGTCAAACCTTTGACTGGTACTGTATGTATATCAATTTGTGTACCAGAAAAAAGGCAGTCTATTTATCATTTCTACATACTTTCTATCTAGTATGCCCCTCTCCCTGTAGTTTACCCACCCCTGAAATACACTGAGTGTACAAACATTAAGAACACCTGCTTTGAACAGGGTATGGTAGTAGGTGCCAGGCGCACCGGTTTGCCAGGTGTAAGCTCATTCCACTGCTAGCTTGAAATGTCACGGATGGAGCTAGCTAATTAGATGTTTTTCAATGGCTCAAATGGTTGGTATGTTGTCGAGGAGGGCGGTCACGTGTGCTAGCAAGGATTAGGAGGAAGCGGTACTCCCTAAGCAAGCAGAGTGTCTATAATACTCATTCACTAGATTGCATTTAATTTATTTTCTTACCAAGAATACATTTAGTCTAAAGCTCTCTCTCTCTCTCACACACACACACACACACACACACACACACACACACACACACACACACACACACACACACACACACACACACACACACACACACACACACACACACACACTTCCTCCCATCGGCTTTATGAAAATCCTAATATCCTGATCCGCTCTACAAATCAAACACTTTCAAGCATCTCTATCATTTTCCCTCTGATTGGGCCTGCCTATTGAAAGCTGTGTTTTTCCTCGGAGTGATTGAAGAGTGTGTGTGTTAAGGTTACTCCCCCAGAGACTTTCAGCTTGTTCTTGTTTAGTCTCTCCTTAACTCTCATTAACACCCATCTCACAACAATGTCCACAAATACCTTCACACAGCACTCTCCCTAAACAGTGTATACTACACATTGTAATAATTTGGTTGTAAACTGGTTTTACGTTTTACAAGGTCAACACTCTGTTACAAAGTAAATACTTTTTTTTGTGTGTGTGTGTGTGTGTGTGTGTGTGTGTGTCTGTGTGTCTGTGTGTCTGTGTGTGTCTGTGTGCCTGTGTGTCTGTGTGCCTGTGTGTCTGTGTATGCCCCCGCGTGTGTGATTGCAGTCCATGATGTGAGACTAAGACCCGTTGTGTGAGAAACGAGCCTGATTGCATGGTTCATTTGTTCTCCTTCTAGAGCCAAGCCGAGGCGCACTACAAAGGCAGTAAACATGCCAAGAAGCTCAAAGCACAGGAGAACACCAAAAATAAGCCGCCCAAGAGTTCCCCTCCTCCTCTTACTCTTCCTCCTTCCCTGGACAGTGCAATGAAAACCACCACCACCACCTCACACAACTCTGTCATGGCCAACAACTCTGACAAATCAGGTATATGGAAACTTTTGGTCTTGTATGTCATCAATTCCTCTCCATGATTTAGTCTTGCATGTCATCCATTCCTCTCCATGCGTCAGTCTTGTATGTCATCCATTCCTCTCCATGCTTCATTCTTGTATGTCATCCATTCCTCTCCATGCTTCATTCTTATATGTCATCCATTGCTCTCCCTGCTTCAGTCTTGTTTGTCATCCATTCCTCTCCCTGCTTCAGTATTGTATGTCATCCATTCCTCTCCCTGCTTCAGTCTTGTTTGTCATCCATTCCTCTCCATGCTTCAGTCTTGTATGTCATCCATTCCTCTCCATGCTTCATTCTTGTATGTCATCCATTCCTCTCCATGCTTCATTCTTATATGTCATCCATTGCTCTCCCTGCTTCAGTCTTGTTTGTCATCCATGCCTCTCCCTGCTTCAGTCTTGTATGTCATCCATTCCTCTCCATGCTTCCGTCTTGTATGTCATCCATTCCTCTCCATGCTTCAGTCTTGTATGTCATCCATTCCTCTCCGTGCTTCAGTCTTGTTTGTCAGCCATTCCTCTCCATGCTTCATTCTTGTATGTCATCCATTCCTCTCCATGCTTCAGTCTTGTATGTCATCCATTCCTCTCCCTGCTTCAGTCTTGTATGTCATCCATTCCTCTCCATAGTTCAGTCTTGTATGTCATCCATTCCTCTCCCTGCTTCAGTCTTGTTTGTCATCCATTCCTCTCCATGCTTCAATCTTGTATGTCATCCATTCCTCTCCCTACTTCAGTCTTGTTTGTCATCCATTCCTCTCCATGCTTCAGTCTTGTTTGTCATCCATTCCTCTCCATGCTTCAGTCTTGTATGTCATCCATTCCTCTCCATGCTTCATTCTTATATGTCATCCATTCCTCTCCCTGCTTCAGTCTTGTTTGTCATCCATTCCTCTCCATGCTTCAGTCTTGTATGTCATCCATTCCTCTCCCTGATTCAGTCTTGTTTGTCATCCATTCCTCTCCATGCTTCAGTCTTGTTTGTCATCCATTCCTCTCCATGCTTCAGTCTTGTATGTCATCCATTCCTCTCCATGCTTCATTCTTATATGTCATCCATTCCTCTCCCTGCTTCAGTCTTGTTTGTCATCCATTCCTCTCCATGCTTCAGTCTTGTATGTCATCCATTCCTCTCCCTGCTTCAGTCTTGTTTGTCATCCATTCCTCTCCATGCTTCAGTCTTGTTTGTCATCCATTCCTCTCCATGCTTCATTCTTGTATGTCATCCATTCCTCTCCATGATTCATTGTTATATGTCATCCATTCCTCTCCATGCTTCAGTCTTGTATGTCATCCATTCCTCTCCCTGCTTCAGTCTTGTATGTCATCCATTCCTCTCCATGCTTCATTCTTGTTTGTCATCCATTCCTCTCCATGCTTCAGTCTTGTATGTAATCCATTCCTCTCCCTGCTTCAGTCTTGTTTGTTATCCATTCCTCTCCATGCTTCAGTCTTGTATATCATCCATTCCTCTCCCTGCTTCAGTCTTGTTTGTCATCCATTCCTCTCCATGCTTCAGTCTTGTATGCCATACATTCTTCTCCCTACTTCAGTCTTGTACGTCATCCATTCCTCTCCCTGCTTCAGTCTTGTTTGTCATCCATTCCTCTCCATGCTTCAGTCTTGTTTGTCATCCATTCCTCTCCATGCTTCAGTCTTGTATGTCATCCATTCCTCTCCATGCTTCATTCTTGTATGTCATCCATTCCTCGCCATGCTTCATTCTTGTATGTCATACATTCCTCTCCCTGCTTCAGTCTTGTTTGTCATCCATACCTCTCCATGCTTCAGTCTTGTATGCATCCATTCCTCTCCATGCTTCATTCTTGTATGTCATCCATTCCTCTCCATGCTTCATTCTTATATGTCATCCATTCCTCTCCCTGCTTCAGTCTTGTTTGTCAACCATTCCTCTCCATGCTTCAGTCTTGTTTGTCATCCATTCCTCTCCATGCTTCAGTCTTGTATGTCATCCATTCCTCTCCATGCTTCATTCTTGTATGTCATCCATTCCTCTCCATGATTCATTCTTATATGTCATCCATTCCTCTCCATGCTTCATTCTTGTATGTCATCCATTCCTCTCCATGCTTCAGTCTTGTATGTCATCCATTCCTCTCCGTGCTTCAGTCTTGTTTGTCAGCCATTCCTCTCCATGCTTCAGTCTTGTATGTCATCCATGCCTCTCCATGCTTCAGTCTTGTATGTCATCCATTCCTCTCCCTGCTTCAGTCTTGTTTGTCATCCATTCCTCTCCATGCTTCAGTCTTGTATGTCATCCATTCCTCTCCCCGCTTCAGTTTTGTTTGTCATCCATTCCTCTCCATGCTTCATTTTTATATGTCATCCATTCCTCTCCATGCTTCAGTCTTGTATGTCATCCATTCCTCTCCATGCTTCAGTCTTGTATGTCATCCAGTCCTCTCCCTGCTTCAGTCTTGTTTGTCATCCATTCCTCTCCCTGCTTCAGTTTTGTTTGTCATCCATTCCTCTCCATGCTTCAGTCTTGTTTGTCATCCATTCCTCTCCATGCTTCATTCTTGAATGTCATCCATTCCTCTCCATGCTTCATTCTTATATGTCATCCATTCCTCTCCCTGCTTCAGTCTTGTTTGTCATCCATTCCTCTCCATGCTTCATTTTTATATGTCATCCATTCCTCTCCATGCTTCAGTCTTGTATGTCATCCATTCCTCTCCATGCTTCAGTCTTGTATGTCATCCATTCCTCTCCATGCTTCAGTCTTGTATGTCATCCATTCCTCTCCCTGCTTCAGTTTTGTTTGTCATCCATTCCTCTCCATGCTTCAGTCTTGTTTGTCATCCATTCCTCTCCATGCTTCAGTCTTGTATGTCATCCATTCCTCTCATGCTTCCGTTTTGTATATCATCCATTCCTCTCCATGCTTCAGTCTTCAGTCTTGTATAGGTGAATATAGTCAGAATATACCAGATGTATGGTAAGCATGTTACCAACCAAGGAAGAAAAGAAAGCTTCAAATTCGAAGCAAACTGTTGTAAAATGTACATTTGCAGTTATTTCTGTTGAGTCTTTATTTTTAAAAAGTCACACTATCTGGCCTCACACCTGAGGAGAGCCCAGCAGAAGGTTAGAGGGCTTCAGAAATTTCATCCCATGGTCAAAAGTAGTGCTCTGTATTGGTGATAAGGTGCCATTTGGGACGCAGACAGAAACTCGCTGCTCAGCCCTCTAATGTAGAGTTACATCTTCAGAGATTAGGTAGAAGTTCTTTAACGTACCAGCACTGACTTTACTGGAAAGGAAAAATTAACTTACAATGACTGTGATATGGGTTATCTCACCTAGCTATATTAAGATGAATGCACTAATTATAAGTCACTCTGGATTAGAGCGTCTGCTAGATGACTAAAATGTAAATGTAAAATATAATGAGCCAGCGATGCTACTCGTTAGTATTCTTTGTCTGCATGCCATGGCACCTTTTTTCCTATATACAGTGCATTCGGAAAGTATTCAGACCCCTTCCCTTTTTCCACATATTATAACGTCACAGCCTTATTATTAAATTATTAAATTCATGTTTTTCCTCATCAATCTACACACAATACCCCATAATGATAAAGCAAGAAAAATATATATACTTATTTACATAAGTATTTTGACCCTTCGCTATGAGACTCGAAATTGAGCTCAGGTGCATCATGTTTCCATTGATCATCCTTGATATGTTTCTAGAACTTTATTGGAGTCCACCTGTGGTAAATTCAATTGATTGGACATGATTTGGAAAGGCACACACCTGTCTATATAAGGTCCCGCAGTTGACAGTGCATGTCATAGCAAAAACCAAGCCATGAGGTTGAAGGAATTGTCCGTAGAGCTCCGAGACAGGATTGTGTCGAAGCACAGATCTGAGGAAGGGTACCAAAAACTGTCTGCAGCATTGAAGGTCCCCAAGAACACAGTGGCCTCCATCATTCTCAAATGGAAGAAGTTTGGAACCACCAAGAATCTTCCTAGAGCTGGCCGCTGAGCAATCGGGGAGAAGGGCCTTGGTCAGGGAGGTGACCAAGAACCCGATGCTCACTCTGATAGAGCTTCAGAGTTCCGCTGTGGAGATGAGAGAACCTTCCAGAAGGACAACCATCTCTGCAGCACTCCACAAATCAGGCCTTTATGATCCAGTCGCCAGACGGAAGCCACTCCTCGGTAAAAGGCACATGACAGCCTGCTTGGAGTTTGCCAAAAGGCACCTAAAGGACTCTCAGACCATGAGAAACAAGATGATCTGGTCTAATGAAACCAAGATTGAACTCTTTGGCCTGAATGCCAAGCGTCACTTGTGGAGGAAACCTGGCACCATCCCTACGGTGAAGCATGGTGGTGGCAGCATCATGCTATGGGGATGTTTTTCAGGGGCAGGGACTGGAAGACTAGTCAGGACCGAGGGAAGATGAATGAAGCAAAGTACAGAGAGATCCTTGATGAAAACGAGCCCCAGAGTGCTCAGGACCTCAGACTGGGGCGAAGGTTCACCTTCCAACAGGACAACGACCCTAAGCACACAGCCCAGACTTAAACCCAATCGAATATCTTTGGAGAGACCTGAAAATCCAATCGAAGCTGGGACCGAGAGACTGAAAAACAGCTTCTATCTCAAGTCCATCAGACTGTTAAATAGTCGTCACTAGCACAGAGAGATTGCTGCCTACAGACTTGAAATCATTGGCCACTTTTAATAAATGGAACACTTGTCATTTTAATAATGTCACTTTAATAATGTTTGCATATCTTGCATTACTCATCTCATATGTATATACTGTATTCTATACTATCTATTTCATCTTAGCCTATGCTGCTCTGACATTGCTCATCCACATATGAATATATTCTTATTCCATTCCTTTACCCTAGATTTGTGTGTAGTAGGTAGTTGTTGTGAAATTGTTCGATATTACTTGTTAGATATTCCAGCACTGTCAGAACAAGAAGCACAAGAATTTCACTACACTCGCAATAACATCTGCTAAACACGTGTGTGTGACCAATAAAATTTGATTTGATTTGATTCAGCAATGTACTGAGTAAAGGGTCTGAATACTTATGTAAATGTGATATTTCACCTTTTGTTTTGCTAAAATGTCTAAAAACCTGTTTTTTCTTTGTGATTATGGGGTATTGTGTTTAGATTGATGAGGGGGGGAAACAATTTCATCAATTTCAGAATAAGGCTGTAACCTAACAAAATGTGGAAAACGTTAAGGGGTCTGAATACTTTCCGAATGCACTGTAGTGCACTACTTTTGACGAGAGCCCTATGTAGTGCACTGCATAGGGAATAGGGTGCCATGTGGGACACAGTCTGTGTCTTTTCACACAGTGCGTGTCACAGACTATCTAGTTGGATGTCTGGGATGGTTCTCTTCTCTCTGATCGTCGCTGCCATGGTGCCATATTAATACAAGCCTCTGTTTAGACCCACGTTGCGTCCCAAATGGCACCCTATTCCTTATGTAGTTTACTACATTTCACCTGAGCCATATGGGCCTTGGTCAAAAGCAGTTCAGTACATGGGAATAGGGTACCATTTGGGATGCAGGCCCACTCTCTGTTGGAGGGATGCTGTTGTTGACCTCACTGGGTTTCTGGCAAACAAAGAGGCTGAAGTCAGATTCAGTTTAACTAGAGAGAGTTGAAGAACTAAATCAGGGGTCGGCAACAATAGTCAATTATAGTCATATACAACATTAACAATGTCTACGCTGTATTTCTGATCAATTTGATGTTATTTTAATGGGCAATTTTTTTTGCTTTTCTTTAAAAAACAAGGACATTTCTAAGCGACCCCTAACTTTTGAACGGTAGTGTATACTGTATATTTTTGTTGAATTCCTGGTGTTTTTTAAATCTCTCTTAAAACTGGCAGCATCATTAAATAGTACCCGCAAAACACCAGTCTCAACGTCAACAGTGAAGAGGTGGCTCCAGTATGCTGGCCTTCTAGGCAGAGTTCCTCTGTCCAGTGTCTGTGTTCTTTTTCCCATCTTAATATTTTCTTTTTATTGGCCAGTCTGAGATACAGCATTTTTTTTTCATCTCTGCCTAGAAGGTCAGCATCCCGGAGTCTACTTTTCACTGTTGAAGTTGAGACAGGTGTTTTGCGGGTACTATTTAATTAAGCTGCCTGTTGAGGACCTGTGAGGCATCTGTTTCTCAAACTAGACACTCTAATGTACTTATCTTCTTGCTCAGTTTTGCACCAGGGCCTCCCACTCCGTTTTCTATTCTGGTTAGAGACAGTTTGTGCTGTTTGTGAAGGGAGTAGTACACAGCGTTGTACGAGATCTTCAGTTTCTTGGCAATTTCTCACATGGAATAGCCTTCATTTCTCAGAACAAGAATAGACTGATAGGTTTCAGAAGAAAGTTATTTGTTTCTAGCCATTTTGAGCCTGTAATTTAACCCACAAATGCTGATGCTCCAGATACTCAACTAGTCTAAAAAAAGGCCAGTTTTATTTATTCTTTATTCTTTATTCTTTAATTCCCTTAACAGTTTTCAGCTCTGCTAACATAATTGCAAAAGGGTTTTCTAATGATCAATTAGCCTTTTAAAACGATTAACTTGGATTAGCTAACACAACGTGCCATTGGAACACAGGAGTAATGGTTGCTGATAATGGGCCTCTGTACGCCTATGAAGATATTCCATTAAAAATCAATTCCAGCTACAATATTAATTTACAACATTAACAATGTCTACACTGTATTTCTGATCAATGTTGCTTTGGGATCCCTCGTTAGCTCCTGCGCTGTAGACCCAGTTGGACCCAGTTGGTGCAGATTAGAGGTCGACCGATTATGATTTTTCAACGCCGATACCGCTACGGATTATTGGAGAATCCAAAAAAGCTGATTCTGATTAATCGTCCGATTTAAAAAAAAAAAAAAAATTGTAATAATGACAATTACAACAATACTGAATTAACACTTATTTTAACTTAATATAATACAGCAATAATATCAATTTAGCCTCAAATAAAATGAAACATGTTCAATTTGGTTTAAATAATGCAAAAACAAAGTGTTGGAGAAGAAAGTAAAAGTGCAATATGTGCCATGTAAAAAAGCTAACATTTAAGTTCCTTGCTCAGAACATGAGAACATATGAACGCTGGTGGTTCCTTTTAACAGGAGTCTTCAATATTCCCAGGTAAGAAGTTTTCGGTTGTAGTTATTATAAGAATTATAGGACAATTTCTCTCTATACGATTTGTATTTCATATACCTTTGACTATTGGATGTTCTTATAGGCACTTTAGTATTGGCAGTGTAACAGTATAGCTTACGTCCCTCTCCTCGCCCCTACCTGGGCTCGAACCAGGAACACATAGACAACAGCCACCCTAGAAGCAGCGTTACTCATCTCTCCACAAAAGCCGCGGCCCTTGCAGAGCAAGGGGAACAACCACTCCAAGTCTCAGAGCGAGTGACGTTTGAAACGCTATTAGCGCGCACCCCGCTAACTAGCTAGCCATTTCACATCGGTTACACCAGCCTAATCTCGGGAGTTGATAGGCTTGACGTCATAAACAGCTCAATGCTTGAAGCACAGCGACGAGCTGTTGGCAAAACGCACAAAAGTGCTGTTTAAATGAATGCTTACGAGACTGCTGGTGCCTACCATCGCTCAGTCAGACTGCTCTATCAAATCATAGACTTAATTATAACATGATAACACACAGAAATACAAGCCTTAGGTCATTAATATGGTCGAATCCGGAAACTATCATCTCGAAAACAAGACGTTTATTCTTTCAGTGAAATACGGAACCGGTCCGTATTTTATCTAACGGGTGGCATCCATAAGTCTAAATATTCCTGTTACATTGCACAACCTTTAATGTTATTTCATAATTACGTACAATTCTGGCAAATTAGGCGGCCCACACTGTTGCATATACCCTGGCTCTGCGTGCAATGAACGCAAGAGAAGTGACACAATTTCACCTGGTTAATATTGCCTGCTAACCTGGATTTCTTTTAGCTAAATATGCAGGTTCTGTGTATTGATTTTAAGAAATGCATTGATGTTTATGGTTAGGTACAGTCGTGCAACGATTGTGCTTTTTTCGCAAATGTGCTTTTGTTAAATCATTCTCCGTTTGGCGAAGTTGGCTGTCTTTGTTAGGAAGAAATAGTCTTCACAGTTCACAACGAGCGAGGTTAGCAGGCAATATTAACTAAATATGCAGGTTTAAAAATATATACTTGTGTATTGATTTTGAGAAAGGCATTGATGTTTATGGTTAGGTACACGTTGGAGCAACACAGTCCTTTTTCGCGAATACGCACCGCATCGATTGTATGCAACGCAGGACACTAGATAGACTAGTAATATCATCAACCATGTGTAGTTAACTAGTGATTATGATTGATTGATTGTTTTGTATAAGATAAGTTTAATGCTAGCTAGCGACTTACTTTGGCTTCTTACTGCATTCGCGTAACAGGCAGTCTCCTCGTGGAGTGCAATGTAATCAGGTGGTTAGAGCGTTGGACTAGTTAACTGTAAGGTTGCAAGATTGAATCCCCGAGCTGACAAGGTAAAAATCGTCATTCTGCCCCTGAACAAGGCAGTTAACCCAGGCCGTCATTGAAAATAAGAATGTGTTCTTAACTGGTTTGCCTAGTTAAATAAAGGATAAATAAAGGTGTAAAAAAATTATAAATGAATTGGCCAAATCGGTGTCCAAAAATACAGATTTCCGATTGTTATGAAAACTTGAAATCGGCCCTAATTAATCGGCCATTCCGATTAATCGGTCGCCCTCTAGTGCAGATAGACATTTCGACCCAAATGTATTTGATAATCTTATCTTAGGATATTTGGTGTTAAGTTTACAAACTAGCTTCAAAGAGTACATAGAAGACTTTTTGTGGAAATCAGACTTAATGAAGCTAGGCTTAATGAAGCTAGGCTTACTGAAGTTTCAAACAAATATAGACCAGTGTAGTAACGTGTAGCTTTTAGATGTCATAGAGTCAGCCATTGTAAAGTGCACACTATTCTCAGAAGAGGAATGCAGAATGACATTCATAGAAAGCTACGTGCAGGGTTCCTAATGCAGGGTGTTGGATCATGGGTTTGGAGGGTGGGTGTGGCGTGTGGGAAGAGGTGTAAGGGTGGCATGGTAGAAGGGTGGAGGGATCGTGTGGGGGTGTGGGTGTTGGTTCAGGCAGCCTTGCCTTGTGGCCCTGTCCTCCATGGTGTTGTGGTACAACATAGTTATGAGTGGGTGGAGGTAAAGTGTCACAATAGGGGGGGGGGGGGGCAAGAGTTTTGATGACTAGGCTCTGTAACATAGACACAGGGACACATGGACACACACACACGTACAGTACGCACATGTACACACACACACACACGCAGATAGGGGTACAGAAAACACTGCCCAAAAGCTCAGTCCTGCTTCTACTGCTACTGAGCTGCTGCTGTGTGAAAAGGAACTCTCCCTCCTCCAGGGATCAGACTCTTACACAATGCACCAAAATGAAAATATGCAGAAATGTGTCACTAAAAGTTGTAATATTCCATAGCGCTCCCGGACTAACTGTCAGATGTTGTGTGTCTCTCTCTACCCCCCCTCCCTCCCTCCCTCCCTCTTTCTTGATCTCAGAGCAAATCACTGTGCCTCCCAGTGAGGCGGATAAAACCTTTGCTTCTCCAAATGATTTCGTCCCCATCATCTCCACCTCCTCCTCCCTGGCAGCATCAATGGACATGTCTGTCTACAGCCCCTGTAATCCCGTCCTGTGTGATCCCACGCCTGCCAGCCCCCCATCAGCTACGCCAGCACAACTACAGGGGCATGTTATGAAGACTAGCAGCAGTGGCGGCAGCAGCACCAAGCCAGGGCTCGTGTCCCCCACCACTGCTGCTGCTACAGGAACTCAGCCCACGCCAGAGTCGGAGGAGGAAAAAGCCAAAAAGCTCCTGTATTGTTCGCTGTGCAAAGTGGCCGTCAACTCTCTGTCGCAGCTGGAGGCCCACAACATAGGTGTGTCCACAAATACCTTCACGCAGCACTCTCCCTAAACAGTGTATACTACACATTGTAATAATTTGGTTGTAAACTGGTTTTACAAGGTCAACACTCTGTTACAAGGTAAAGAGGTTTTTGTCATGAAGATATCAAGACGTCATGGGAAATATGTCATATTTTGGTTGTTATATGGACATATTTTTTCTGGTTGTTAAAAAGACAACAAAACGTTTCCAGAACATATTTATACAACGAGTATACAACTTGACCACAACATCACAATAGACGCCATATTGACCTTTTTTTTTTTTTTTAATTGCTTTGAAAGCAGAAGGGCACAATATGTCAGATGTTTGTTATGTAAGCTAACATTGACATGTACGTTGTTATGTAGTTATAGCGGGGTCAGATGTCATACCCAGGTCAGAAAAAAAAACAGTTGGAACTCAAGCTGACCAATATGAATTTTGGATGCGAAAACAAAAGCTGGTTTACATTTAATCCTAACAAATTAGATGTTGTTCTTTTTATGTTTTACCTATGGTTATTTTCACTGCTCAATGTACTAAATTATGTTTTTGCCATTTATTTTGTCCCCTGAAGGTTCCAAGCACAAAACTATGCTTGAGGCGAGGAATGGAGCAGGTCCAATTAAGGCCTATCCCAGACCAGGCTCGAAGCTCAAAGTACAGGCCACCAACGTGCTAAAAGGTTCCGGACTACAGAACAAAACGTTCCATTGTGAGATCTGTGATGTCCACGTCAACTCAGAAATACAGCTCAAACAGGTAGTCTCTCATGACAGGCATTTGTATACCGTGCTTGTTGTCTCGAAGGGACCTTACAAGCGTGTTAATATTGGCTCAACATAATGTGTCCCAAATGGCACCCTTTAACCTTCCTAGTGTACTGCTTTTGACCAGGGCCCATGGGATTCAGCCATAGTAACATCACTGATTTTTGTTGTTATATTTTCTTAGCACATCTCCAGCAGAAGGCACAAGGACAGAGTAGCTGGGAAACCGATGAAGCCCAAATACAGCCCTTACAACAAACAACAACGCAGCTCCACAGTCCTGGCCGTATGTATCTTCTATGTTTCTAATCAAAGCCTCGCAGGAACCGTTGCTTAGACTTCAGGGATTAATAGTTAAGACATTTATTGGCAGTTTCTTAAAACTATTTATGCATCAGTGGGTTTAAAGACGCCTTCGTGCTCATGGAAAATAATAGCTTGTTTTTTTTGTAGCTAATCAATAAGAATAATTACTTTAGAAATAGATTTGCTCCCTCATTAAACCTTTGTCCTCTCCTCTCCTCCAGGCCAAGCTGGCTCTTCAGAAGGACCTGGTGAAGCCTATCTCCCCTGCTACGTTTCTCTCTAACCCCTTCTGCCCCACCACCCTCCCCTCCATCTCCCTGCATCCGCGGCCCAACGCCTCCATCTTTCAGACTGCTGGCCTGCCAGGCTGCATGCCCTCCTTCCTCCGGGCTGCTCCAGGGCCAGTCCGGCCCACCACCGGCTCTATCCTCTTCACCCCATATTGATTCCTGGGTTTTGACACAGGGGTCGTGTTCAGTAGGCAGGGAATGGAAGAAAATGGACAGAGCCTGAGTGCAATGGGGAGGAAACTGAGCAAAACGGTGAGGTACTATCTGAGCTCGTCCAATAAGAAATGCTTGTTTTTGTCTCCCATTGCGAAAATATTTTGCTTACGGTGTACCCTAATGAACACGACCCAGTGTATCGGTAGAGAGGGCACCAGAGGCAACACGGAGGGAAACTGTCATGAGCAGAGAACCAGGGGACCTCTGACCTTGTGGAGCAGTGAGTGCACTGCATACTGGATGATGTCCTATTACATACAATACCCACCCAATGCACTGAACTGAGAGGACTACTGCACTGCGAAGCTTCAACAAACAACAGTGTATTTATTTGATTGAACTTGTTTACCTTTCTCTGGCTGCGTGCATTGCCCTGAGGCATGAAGCACAGAGGTTCAGTGGGCCCGCTAAGACCACTGAGGGTCTAAGTATTGGATTCTTGTGGTATAATAAAGAGAATCAAACTGCTTCCTGAATGACTTGAATACCCATAGTCTTCCTATTTGATTAAATTAATGGACAGTTCTAGCTGCGTGTGTTTGACAGTGTTTATCATAACAGCCCCCAGACAGAAGGACAGTCATACCTGATCCACACTATAGAGCCGACCTGAACCATACTGAGCTGGCTTGAATATTTTCTTCTCACATTGTCCTTTCCAGCACGGTTCCAGCAACTACGGTAGATGCATAACCAGACCCGAGCAGTATAGCTTGGATCTGCTTGGTCTGGCCCAGTAGTGTGAAATCAGTCAAATGTTTCAGTTGTTGCTTGATGTCAGTGACTGTAACACAGTAATGCAGTTTTGGTCTCTATTCTGTCTGTATTATGTAAGTCAATAAGCTGAATCTCTACACCACAACTCTTCTTATCATCAAACAGTCTGTATTATTGGTTTACTTTACTTCTGATGCAGCAACTTACAGTAGATAGCCATAGTAACAAATTATTTAGTAACAGTGTTCTCATTGTCCCCACTTCAGAGAGAGAAACCATTCTCTTGGTTTCTTAATAAGGGCCGAATCTTAACTTGAGATGCATTGATGTCAACAGGAGACTTCAAGTCTCTTCAAGAACATGTTAGTTAAGTGTGCAGAGCTCAAGTCAGGATTAGACCCTTACAGTACTTTGTTTCTGCAGTATATTATGTAATCATCGGTCACTATTTTCTAAGAGGAAGGGTAGAATCTATTAGTGTTCATCATTTGTATCCAGGGATGAGGTCTGTTCCATTTCAAAACCGTGAATTCAGGAATTAAACTTCAGTTCATTTCAGTTTGCTGACTGAATTGACTGAATTGAAATTCAACTGATGTTAACCTGTTTGCATCACCCTGTTGTTTGGCAGGGTTACCATGGGCCTTTCATTTATATCTATGTAATATCCCTAGTTTTAAACGATGCTGCAATATGTTGTGGCTTTCTGATGCAATAATGTACAGAGCATTGAATTGGTACAGTTTATTCTCTGTAGTGTATAATGTATTGTTTCCCTTTCCACGTTAAAACACTAGTTATGGAGAGCGACAGAGAGACAGACAGAGGTATTGGTATTTTTTAAGTAAAAGAAAACAACAATCCACTTGAACATGAAAGAATGACAGTTGTTTTCAAGATGGTGGGATGTCTTCTGAACCAATATAGGAGACTGTACATTGACATTTACCTTTTAAAATAAAGTAATATATTTGGATGATTTGCTTCCATATTGAAATTGTATTTTACACAAATGAAAAATAACTTTAAATTATTTAATTATGAACTGAATTTAGTTTATAAAGGAGACCTGACGAAGATATTGTCAATAAAAGGCATGTTGAAATGAAAGAGATATAAGATCCTCATATTGTCTTCTGCTCCCTGCCCTCTGCTCCCTGCCCTCTGCTCCCTGCCCTCTGCTCCCTGCCCTCTGCTCCCTGCCCTCTGCTCAATGCCCTCTGCTCCCTGCCCTCTGCTCCCTGCTCCTTGCCCTCTGCTCCCTGCTCCCTGCTCCCTGCCCTCTGCTCCCTGCCCTCTGCTCCCTGCTCCCTGCCCTCTGCTCCCTGCCCTCTGCTCCTTTCCCTCTGCTCCTTTCCCTCTGCTACCTGCCCCCTCCCTCTGCTCCTTTCCCTCTGCTCCTTTCCGTCTGCTACCTGCTCCCTGCCCTCTGCTCCTTTCCCTCTGCTCCTTTCCCTCTGCTACTTGCTCCCTGCCCACTGCTCCCTGCCCTCTGCTCCTTTCCCTCTGCTACCTGCTCCCTGCTCCCTGCCCTCTGCTCCTTGCCCTCTGCTCCCTGCTCCCTGTCCTCTGCTCCCTGCCCTCTGCTCCCTGCCCTCTGCTCCCTGCCCTCTGCCCCTTTCCCTCTGCTACCTGCTCCCTGCCTTCTGCTCCCTGCCCTCTGCTCCTTGCCCTCTGCTACCTGCTCCCTGCCCTCTGCTCCTTGCTCCCTGCCCTCTGCTCCTTGCCCTCTGCTACCTGCTCCCTGCCCTCTGCTCCCTGCCCTCTGCTCCTTGCCCTCTGCTACCTGCTCCCTGCCCTCTGCTCCCTGCTCCCTGCTCCCTGTCCTCTGCTCCTTGCCCTCTGCTACCTGCTCCCTGCCCTCTGCTCCCTGCCCTCTGCTCCTTGCCCTCTGCTACCTGCTCCCTGCCCTCTGCTACCTGCTCGCTGCCCTCTGCTCCTTGCCCTCTGCTACCTGCTCCCTGCCCTCTGCTCCCTGCTCCCTGCCCTCTGCTCCTTGCCCTCTGCTACCTGCTCCCTGCCCTCTGCTCCCTGCCCTCTGCTCCTTGCCCTCTGCTACCTGCTCCTTGCCCTCTGCTACCTGCTCCCTGCCCTCTGCTCCCTGCCCTCTGCTACCTGCTCCCTGCCCTCTGCTCCTTGCCCTCTGCTCCCCGCTCCCTGCCCTCTGCTCCTTGCCCTCTGCTCCCTGCCCTCTGCTCTCTGCTCCCTGCCCTCTGCTCCCTGCTCCCTGCCCTCTGCTCTCTGTAAACATGTACAGTATTTATTTTCAGATGATTTTCTATGATGTGTTTGAGGCATAAATTAAGTTTTATTTGATATATGTGGTTGTATTATCATTTGTTTGTTTGTTAAACATTTTGTTTGTCTTATTAAATACCCAAACGTATCACTTATATTGAGTTATTGATTAATCTTTTGTAGGACTAATAACTTAATCAGTCTATATGTTTAAGATATTTGTAAACGTTTATAAAAGCATTACTCTCAATTGAAAAACACATTTTTCGGGAAGACTGATTACTCAGTTTAAGGCATTATTAAAGGTTTATAGAATAAAGCACAACTCTTAATCATTTACATTAATTATATACAATGTAGGTTTTTATATCATGCCCTATTCATACAATTTTAATGATTAGATTACATAGATGTTGAAGTTAATATTCAGAATATGAAGTTATCTAATCTGGACCATATTGTTCACTATGCCAGAGGCAGCATACAGTATGTCCAGCTATATTAAATTTGCCTAGTTTAGATGTTGTTTGAATCTGGTAATAAACAACACTGTCTAACATATGTTAATTTGTTTACATTTTATTTTGATTTATTTTATCTTTATTAAACTAGGCAAATCAGTTAAGAACAAATTCTTATTTACAATGACGGTCTACCCCGGCCAAACCCTAACCCGGACGACACTGGGCCGACGCTGGGACTCACTATCATGGCCGGTTGTGATACAGCCTGGAATTGAACCTCTGTCTGTGGTGACCACTCTAGCACTGAGATGCAGTGCCTTAGACCGCTGAACCAGTCGGGATCCCGTCATCACTTATGCATAAATAGATTTCAGTCTATATCAATTCATAAATTTTATTTGTTTGTTATTCATAATGGTACAATTTAAATCATTGCAAATGTACCAGGTTTAGTTAGTAATATACTTTTACAGATATGTACAATCACAAGCTTTCAACTATATAAGCTACCAACAATAAGGATTAGCCACAATAGTTGAATTTGCTGTTTGCCTAAATGAAACCCCCAAAAATGATGAGTTAATTTGTGCTTATTGACATTCATATTGCACTGCATAGTGATTTCCCACAGTCAAAGTTCAGCAATAAGAGCTACGACACTGACATTTGTGTAATCTCTTCACCGTTGTGTTCTGTGGAGGTCAATGAGTAGACTGATACCCCATTTAATGGATCCACAATCTATAGGTAAGGCTTAACAATGAAATATAAGTCTGCGGAAGTTTACATGTATCCATTTTCACGGATTGTTACTTTTTTTTGTTAAATTAACGAATTATTGTCTTTTGTTGAATTTATATAAAAACCCTCCATCCTTGTTTAGCTAGTCCAAATATGGCATGATTCCACTATTTGTATCCATTTGCATCTCCTTCAATAAGGGGCTTTTATTTTGAAGGTGAAGTGCAAATTCCGCTATAGTGGATAATGGTTTTTGCTATGAGAATTGATACTCCACTACCCTTCCATTTCCTCAGTGATGTCTGTATCAGACTGTCATTCTGGTATGTTTATATAAGTTATAATAAGTACACATATGTCATGAGTTCATTTAGGACTACCAAGGACAGCTGCAACATGACACTGATGAATAAGCCTGGTCTTATTACATGGCTTTAGCTCACATATGACACAGGGTAAGTATAACGATAACTGATTGATGACTAACCAGTCCTTGGCTCTGAGGGAAAGGAGAAAGTAAGTGCATTTAAAATGACAGACTGCTCTATGAGCGACCTGTCTTCTATGTAATTATAGAAAGATGTCATACATCAAGTATCAATTCCATATAAGGTGTTCTCTGTTACAAAACACACATGTTGTCAGGTGATGATTTGTAACCGATACAGTAGGGATTTACGACATGATGACAAAGCTTCAGAGTATCAATGTCAAGATCATCAGATACTGGCCTACGTACATTATTCTAGTTGACACTTCATATCCAATCAACATCATTTCACCACTATTCTTCCACTATTCTTTATCTTATTACCATGTGGGGTGGCATAGTAAACAGAAGTTACTCATTCAATGAAACCTGTGCTTGTGGTGGAATGAGGAGGACAGACAGAATGTATTCGAGTTTTTGTTGTTGAATTAAGATAATGATTGTATGACTCGCATGGGTGCCAAATTGAAACAAACACCATTTGATTCTGTCACTTCCTTTGTCCTTTTGTCTGTGCCAGTAATACCAGGTCAACCGTATCAAATGTGACATAGTCAACACTGCTTCCATAAATACCCACAGACACCCAGCGCCTCTGAAATAATGCCTCAGGAACATTATCGACCATAGAACCCAGTCATCCCGATGCCAGACGTGAGTGTATGAGAGCTGGAAATCTTGCAGTCATGGATATAGGGATTTCATCTGCCAAATGAATACTGTTGATATCTTCGAAATCACACACACACACACACACACACACACACACACACACACACACACACACACAAAAAAAAAAACACAAGACTAATAAGAGTCCACTTGTACTTGAACTGTCCCTGGGTAGATTGGATAGAAATCCCTATAACTGTAATTATGATACATGTACTGTATAGGGAATGTGGCTACTTTATCAAAACATGCAAGGTGTCATTACATAATGTTTGCTCAACACTGCATATTTAGTCACTTCTCCCAATACAGCGATATATAATTCTAGCTTTCTGCTCAGTGTTGAAAATGTTGTATAAAGCCTAGTTTGCTTGGCAGGTATTACTCATATGAGTTGAGCCTACTTCCGCCGAAGTCGGGTCCTCTCCTTTTTGGGCGGCGCAAGGCGGTCGGCGTCGCCGGTCTACTAGCCATCGTCGATCCACTTTTTATTTTCCATTTGTTTTGTCTTGTTTTTCCTCACACCTGGTTTCAATTCCCTCTTTTACTTGTTGTGTATTTAACCCTCTGTTCCCCCCATGTCTTTGTGTGGGATTGTTTATTGTAGTGCTTGTGCACGTTCCCCGTAAGCGCACAACGGGTTATTTTTGTGTCTATTTATCTTGTTGTTCTGGATGAACAACAAAGCTTTTGCTTAATAAATCTCCAGTTATTACCCAGTTCTGCTCTCCTGCGCCTGACTTCTCTGCCGCTAATTACGCACCCCGCTACATCATCTGAGATAACTAAGTAACTACAAATCAAATCAAATCAAATTTATTTGTCACATACACATGGTTAGCAGATGTTAATGCGAGTGTAGCGAAATGCTTGTGCTTCTAGTTCCGACAATGCAGTAATAACCAACGATTCCAAAACTATTACCTTATACACACAAGTGTAAAGGGATAAAGAATATGTACATAAAGATATATGAATGAGTGATGGTGCAGAACGGCATAGGCAAGATGCAGTAGATGGCATCGAGTACAGTATATACATATGAGATGAGTAATGTAGGGTATGTAAACAAAGTGGCATAGTTTAAAGTGGCTAGTGATACATGTATTACATAGAGATGCAGTAGATTATATAGAGTACAGTATATACAAATACATATGAGATGAGTAATGTAGGGTATGTAAACATTATATTAAGTAGCATTGTTAAAAGTGGCTAGTGATATATTTTACATCAATTTCCATCAATTCCCATTATTAAAGTGGCTGGAGTTGAGTCAGTGTGTCAACTGTAAATTGTGGTGTTCCTCAAGGTTCCGTTTTAGGACCACTATTGTTTTCACTATATATTTTACCTCTTGGGGATGTTATTCGAAAACATAATGTTAACTTTCACTGCTATGCGGATGACACACAGCTGTACATTTCAATGAAACATGGTGAAGCCCCAAAATTGCCCTTGCTAGAAGCATGTGTTTCAGACATAAGGAAGTGGATGGCTGCAAACGTTCTACTTTTAAACTCGGACAAAACAGAGATGCTTGTTCTAGGTCCCAAGAAACAAAGAGATCTTCTGTTGAATCTGACAAATAATATTGATGGTTGTACAGTCGTCTCAAATAAAACTGTGAAGGACCTCGGCGTTACTCTGGACCCTGATATCTCTTTTGAAGAACATATCAAGACCATTTCAAGGACAGCTTTTTTCCATCTACGTAACATTGCAAAAATCAGAAACTTTCTGTCCAAAAATTATGCAGAAAAATTCATCCTTGCTTTTGTCACTTCTAGGTTAGACTACTGCAATGCTCTACTTTCCGGCTACCCGGATAAAGCACTAAATAAACTTCAGTTAGTGCTAAATACGGCTGCTAGAATCCTGACTAGAACCAAAAAATTGGATCATATTATTCCAGTGCTAGCCTCCCTACACTGGCTTCCTGTCAAAGCAAGGGCTGATTTCAAGGTTTTACTGCTAACCTACAAAGCATTACATGGGCTTGCTCCTACCTATCTCTCTGATTTGGTCCTGCCGTACATACCTACACGTATGCTACGGTCACAAGACGCAGGCCTCCTAATTGTCCCTAGAATTTCTAAGCAAACAGCTGGAGGCAGGGCTTTCTCCTATAGAGCTCCATTTTTATGGAACGGTCTGCCTACCCATGTCAGAGACGCAAACTCGGTCTCAACCTTTAAGTCTTTACTGAAGACTCATCTCTTCAGTGGGTCATATGATTGAGTGTAGTCTGGCCCAGGAGTGGGAAGGTGAACGGAAAGGCTCTGGAGCAACGAACCGCCTTTGCTGTCTCTGCCTGGCCGGTTCCCCTCTTTCCACTGGGATTCTCTGCCTCTAACCCTATTACAGGGGCTGAGTCACTGGCTTACTGGGGCTCTCTCATGCCGTCCCTGGAAGGGGTGCGTCACCTGAGTGGGTTGATTCACTGATGTGGTCATCCTGTCTGGGTTGGCGCACCCCCTTGGGTTGTGCCATGGCGGAGATCTTTTTGGGCTATACTCAGCCTTGTCTCAGGATGGTAAGTTGGTGGTTGAAGATATCCCTCTAGTGGTGTGGGGGCTGTGCTTTGGCAAAGTGGGTGGGGTTATATCCTTCCTGTTTGGCCCTGTCCGGGGGTGTCCTCGGATGGGGCCACAGTGTCTCCTGACACCTCCTGTCTCAGCCTCCAGTATTTATGCTGCAGTAGTTTATGTGTCGGGGGGCTAGGGTCAGTTTGTTATATCTGGAGTACTTCTCCTGTCCTAATCGGTGTCCTGTGTGAATCTAAGTGTGCGTTCTCTAATTCTCTCCTTCTCTCTTTCTTTCTCTCTCTCGGAGGACCTGAGCCCTAGGACCATGCTCCAGGACTACCTGACATGATGACTCCTTGCTGTCCCCAGTCCACCTGGCCGTGCTGCTGCTCCAGTTTCAACTGTTCTGCCTTATTATTATTCGACCATGCTGGTCATTTATGAACATTTGAACATCTTGGCCATGTTCTGTTATAATCTCCACCCGGCACAGCCAGAAGAGGACTGGCCACCCCACATATGCTCTCTCTAATTCTCTCTTTCTTTCTCTCTCTCGGAGGCCCTGAGCCCTAGGACCATGCCCCAGGACTACCTGACATGATGACTCCTTGCTGTCCCCAGTCCACCTAGCCGTGCTGCTGCTCCAGTTTCAACTGTTCTGCCTTATTATTATTCGACCATGCTGGTCATTTATGAACATTTGAACATCTTGGCCATGTTCTGTTATAATCTCCACCCAGCACAGCCAGAAGAGGACTGGCCACCCCACATAGCCTGGTTCCTCTCTAGGTTTCTTCCTAGGTTTTGGCCTTTCTAGGGAGTTTTTCCTAGCCACCGTGCTTCTACACCTGCATTGCTTGCTGTTTGGGGTTTTAGGCTGGGATTCTGTACAGCACTTTGAGATATCAGCTGATGTACGAAGGGTTATATAAATACATTTGATTTGATTTGATTTGGCAGCAGCCACTCAATGTCAGTGGTGGCTGTTTAACAGTCTGATGGCCTTGAGATAGAAGCTGTTTTTCAGTCCCTGCTTTGATGCACCTGTACTGACCTCACCTTCTGGATGATAGCGGGGTGAACAGGCGGTGGCTCGAGTGGTTGTTGTCCTTGATGATCTTTATGGCCTTCCTGTGACATCGGGTGGTGTAGGTGTCCTGGAGGGCAGGTAGTTTGCCCCCGGTGATGCGTTGTGCAGACCTCACTACCCTCTGGAGAGCCTTACGGTTGTGGGCCGCGCAGTTGCCGTACCAGGCGGTGATACAGCCCGACAGGATGCTCTCGATTGTGCATCTGTAGAAGTTTGTGAGTGCCTCCTGAGGTTGAAGAGGCGCTGCTGTGCCTTCTTCACGACGCTGTCTGTGTGGGTGGACCAATTCAGTTTGTCTGTGATGTGTACACCGAGGAACTTAAAACTTACTACCCTCTCCACTACTGTCCCATCGATGTGGATAGGGTGGTGCTCCCTCTGCTCTTTCCTGAAGTCCACAATCATCTCCTTTGTTTTGTTGATGTTGAGTGTGAGGTTATTTTCCTGACACCACACTCCGAGGGCCCTCACCTCCTCCCTGTAGGTCGTCTCATTGTTGTTGGTAATCAAGCCTACCACTGTAGTGTCGTCCACAAAATTGACGATTGAGTTGGAGGCGTGCATGACCACGCAGTCATGGGTGAACAGGGAGTACAGGAGAGGGCTCAGAACGCACCCTTGTGGGGCCCCAGTGTTGAGGATCAGCGGGGTGGAGATGTTGTTACCTACGCTCACCACCTGGGGGCGGCCCGTCAGGAAGTCCAGTACCCAGTTGCACAGGGCGGGGTCGAGTCCCAGGGTCTCGAGCTTGACGACTAGTTTGGAGGGTACTATGGTGTTAAATGCTGAGCTGTAGTCTATGAACAGCATTCTCACATAGGTATTCCTCTTGTCCAGATGGGTTAGGGCAGTGTGCAGTGTGGTTGAGATTGCGTCGTCTGTGGAACTATTTGGGTGGTAAGCAAATTGGAGTGGGTCTAGGGTGTCAGGTAGGGTGGAGGTGATATGGTCCTTGACTAGTCTCTCAAAGCACTTCATGATGACGGAAGTGAGTGCTACGGGGCGGTAGTCGTTTTGCTCAGTTACCTTAGCTTTCTTGGGAACAGGGACGATGGTGGCCCTCTTGAAGCATGTGGGAACAGCAGACTAGGATAAGGATTGATTGAATATGTCCGTAAACACACCAGCCAGCTGGTCTGTGCATGCTCTGAGGACGCGGCTGGGGATGCCGTCTGGGCCTGCAGCCTTGCGAGGGTTAACACGTTTAAATATTTTACTCACGTCGGCTGCAGTGAAGGAGAGTCCGCAGGTTTTGGTTGCGGGCCGTGTCAGTGGCACTGTATTGTCCTCAAAGCGGGCAAAAAAGTTATTTAGTCTGTCTGGGAGCAAGACATCCTGGTCCGCGACGGGGCTGGTTTTCTTTTTGTAGTCCGTGATTGACTGTAGACCCTGCCACATACCTCTTGTGTCTGAGCCGTTTGAATTGTGACTCTACTTTGTCTCTATACTGACGCTTAGCTTATTTGATTGTCTTGCGGAGGGAATAGCTACACTGTTTCTATTTGGTCATGTTTCCGGTCACCTTGCCCTGGTTAAAATATGGGCTTTCAGTTTCACACGAATGCTGCCATCAATCCACGGTTTCTGGTTTAGGAATGTTTTAATCGTTGCTATTGGAACGACATCGTCAATGCACTTTCTAATGAACTCGCTCACCGAATCAGCGTATTCGTCAATGTTGTTGTTGGAAGCAATGTAGAACATATCCTTCTCTGTCTGATCTCAATTCTCAAACCCAACACACCTCCACGTTTAACATTCTGAGACTCTGAAACGACGTCAGGTTTAGCTAAACATACAGCTCACACAACTCCATGTTACATTCCATCTGTTTGGTCGACACAGGGGATTGACAGCAATTAATGTATCTACAGTACACATCCAAACAACCATAGGAGACTGCCACAGGAACAATAGTCACAGTGGGCCTTGTCGCTTCATCTCATCATTGCCATTTATACAAACTAGTCTCTCTATCAAATGTAGTCAAAAATCAGCAAGTCTTATTTTATACACTGCCCTTCATATCAAAAGGAATATGTCATGATATAGATATGTAGATGTAGTATTTAAAGCACTAATACTGCTTTTGTAAGTTAGGTACTTAGGGTCAGAATAACAGTCAGCATGTTGCTTCATAAAAATACACAACAAGATACTTCAGTGAACAAATCTATGTCTGCCCTGAATAAGATCTGCAACGGCTACTGAATTACTGCATGTGAGCAGGGAACATTTTGTCACAGCTTTTAATAGAAATTGGACAGGCAGAGACATCTAGTGGTTCTTCTTAGACACATTCACTCTTAATGAGTAAGAGTATTACCATAGAAAACCATTAAACCATTTATTTAAATTAAGGGACCATATGCCAAGAATCAATATTGTTGGGACAAGGTTTGATTGTTGGGAATTGGGAGGACTTTTTCAAAACATACATTTTTATTATGTATCAGAGGAAAACACTTGTCTCTGTGTTTCTTATTTTCAATCAGTTGCATCTGAAAGACGAATACACAATTACACATTAATGAATGCATATATAATTATTACTATAGTAATTATTATTACTGTTTATTAGAGATAAAACAATCTATTAATCACGATCTATAGATCACTATATAAATAGAGGCAAACTTTGCTCACCCACTGGTGATAGAACTTAATTGATAGCCATCTGCTTTAGGAATGTCATGTACTGTCATGTTGTCTTGTCTCTGTCCTTTCCCTTCACCCTGTCTCCCTCTGCTGGTCGTGTTAGGTTACCTTTTCTCCCCCGCTTTCCCCCAGCTGTCCCTTGTCTCCTCTAACTACCCATTCACCCCGTTCCCCACCTGTTCCCTTTTTCCCTCTGATTAGGTCCCTATATCTCTCTCTGTTTCTGCTCCTGTCCTTGTCGGATTCTTGTTTGTTTGTGTCATTCATGCCTGAACCAGACTGCCGTCATGTTTGCTGTAACCTTGTCCTGTCCTGTCGGAATCTGCCGGTCCATCTGAGCCTACCTATGTTTGGTAATTAAAGAAGCTCTGTTTAAGTTGATTCGCTTTTGGGTCCTCATTCACGCACCGTAACAGAAGAATCCGACCAAGAATGGACCCAGCGACTTCGGATCCTCTCCACTCAGCCGTCGAGATCCAGGGAGCGATGCTAGGCAGACACAAGCAGGAATTGTCTGCTGCTCGACATGCCGTTGAGACCCTGGCCACCCAAGTCTCCAACCTCACAGAACAGGTTCACCATCTCCGCCTCGATCCACCGGCCACTTCCAGGGCTTTCGAATCTCCGGAGCCCAGAATCAATAACCCGCCGTGTTACTCTGGGGAGCCCACTGAATGCCGCTCGTTCCTCACCCAGTGTGATATTGTGTTTTCTCTCCAGCCCAACACTTACTCCAGGAGCACTGCTCGTGTCGCCTACGTCATATCTCTCCTTATTGGACGGGCTCGTGAGTGGGGCACGGCAATCTGGGAGGCAAGGGCTGAGTGTACTAACCAGTATCAAGACTTTAAGGAGGAGATGATACGGGTTTTTGATCGATCTGTTTTTGGGGAGGAGGCTTCCAGGGCCCTGTCTTCCCTATGTCAAGGCAATCGATCCATAACAGACTACTCTATTGAGTTTCGCACTCTTGCTGTCTCCAGTGGCTGGAACGAGCCGGCCTTGCTCGCTCGTCTTCTGGAGGGTTTCCGCGCAGAGGTAAAGGATGAGATTCTCTCCCGGGAGGTTCCTTCCAGCGTGGATTCCTTGATTGAACTCGCTATTCGCATTGAGCGACGGGTTGATCTTCGTCACCGAGCTCGTGGAAAGGAGCTCGCGCTCTCCGTCGCCTCCCTCTCCGCATCACTACCATCTTCCTCTGCCGGCTCGGGTGCTGAGCCCATGCAGCTGGGAGGTATCCGCATCTCGACTAAGGAGAGGGAACGGAGAATCACCAACCGCCTCTGTCTCTATTGCGGTTCCGCTGGTCATTTTGTCACTTCATGTCCAGTAAAAGGCCAGAGCTCGTCAGTAAGCGGAGGGCTACTGGTGAGCGCTACTACTCCTGTCTCTCCTTCAAGATCCTGCACTACCTTGTCGGTCCATCTACGCTGGACCGGTTCGTCAGCTTCCTGCAGTGCCTTAATAGACTCTGGGGCGGAGGGCTGTTTTATGGACGAGACCTGGGCTCGGGAACATGACATTCCTCTCAGACAGTTAAAGGAGCCCACGGCCTTGTTCGCCCTGGATGGTAGTCCTCTCCCCAGGATTCAGCGTGAGACGCTACCTTTAACCCTCACTGTTTCTGGTAATCATAGTGAAACCATTTCTTTTTTAATTTTTCGTTCACCTTTTACACCTGTTGTTTTGGGCCATCCCTGGCTAGTTTGTCATAATCCTTCCATTAATTGGTCTAGTAATTCTATCCTCTCCTGGAACGTCTCTTGTCATGTGAAATGTTTAATGTCTGCTATCCCTCCTGTTTCCTCTGTCTCTTCTTCACAGGAGGAGCCTGGTGATTTGACAGGGGTGCCGGAGGAATATCACGATCTGCGCACGGTGTTCAGTCGGTCCAGGGCCACCTCTCTTCCTCCACACCGGTCGTATGATTGTAGTATTGATCTCCTTCCGGGAACCACCCCCCCCCGGGGTAGACTATACTCTCTGTCGGCTCCCGAACGTAAGGCTCTCGAAGATTATTTGTCTGTAGCTCTTGACGCCGGTACCATAGTCCCCTCCTCCTCTCCCGCCGGAGCGGGGTTTTTTTTTTGTCAAGAAGAAGGACGGGTCTCTGCGCCCCTGCATAGATTATCGAGGGCTGAATGACATAACAGTGAAGAATCGTTATCCGCTTCCTCTTATGTCTTCAGCCTTCGAGATCCTGCAGGGAGCCAGGTTTTTCACTAAGTTGGACCTTCGTAACGCTTACCATCTCGTGCGCATCAGGGAGGGGGACGAGTGGAAGACGGCGTTTAACACTCCGTTAGGGCACTTTGAATACCGGGTTCTTCCTTTCGGCCTCGCTAACGCTCCAGCTGTCTTTCAGGCATTAGTCAATGATGTCCTGAGAGACATGCTGAACATCTTTGTTTTCGTTTACCTTGACGATATCCTGATTTTTTCACCGTCACTCCAGATTCATGTTCAGCATGTTCGACGTGTCCTCCAGCGCCTTTTAGAGAATTGTCTTTTTGTGAAGGCTGAGAAGTGCACTTTTCATGCCTCCTCCGTCACATTTCTCGGTTCTGTTATTTCCGCTGAAGGCATTAAGATGGATCCCGC
This sequence comes from Oncorhynchus mykiss, assembly GCF_013265735.2. Lineage (NCBI taxonomy): Eukaryota > Metazoa > Chordata > Actinopteri > Salmoniformes > Salmonidae > Oncorhynchus > Oncorhynchus mykiss. The sequence goes on along the minus strand of NC_048567.1, from coordinate 61,022,648 downwards.
TAAGGTCCAAGCTGTCATTGATTGGCCCGTCCCTAAGTCACGCGTCGAGCTGCAGCGCTTTCTCGGCTTCGCGAACTTCTATCGTCGTTTCATCCGTAATTTCGGTCAGGTGGCAGCTCCTCTCACAGCCCTTACTTCTGTCAAGACGTGCTTTAAGTGGTCCGTTTCCGCCCAGGGAGCTTTTGATCTCCTCAAGAATCGTTTTACATCCGCTCCTATCCTTGTTACACCTGACGTCTCTAGACAGTTCGTTGTCGAGGTTGACGCGTCAGAGGTGGGAGTGGGAGCCATCCTTTCTCAGCGCTCCCTCTCTGACGACAAGGTCCACCCATGCGCGTATTTTTCTCATCGCCTGTCGCCGTCGGAACGTAACTATGATGTGGGTAACCGCGAACTGCTCGCCATCCGGTTAGCCCTAGGCGAATGGCGACAGTGGTTGGAGGGGGCGACCGTTCCTTTTGTCGTTTGGACTGACCATAGGAACCTTGAGTACATCCGTTCTGCCAAACGACTTAATGCGCGTCAGGCGCGTTGGGCGCTGTTTTTCGCTCGTTTCGAGTTCGTGATTTCTTATCGTCCGGGCTCTAAGAACACCAAGCCTGATGCTTTGTCTCGTCTCTTCAGTTCTTCAGTAGCCTCCACTGACCCCGAGGGGATTCTCCCTGAGGGGCGTGTTGTCGGGTTGACTGTCTGGGGAATTGAGAGGCAGGTAAAGCAAGCACTCACTCAAACTCCGTCGCCGCGCGCTTGTCCTAGGAACCTTCTTTTCGTTCCCGTTCCTACTCGTCTGGCCGTTCTTCAGTGGGCTCACTCTGCCAAGTTAGCCGGCCACCCTGGCGTTCGGGGTACGCTTGCTTCCATTCGCCAGCGTTTCTGGTGGCCCACCCGGGAGCATGACACGCGTCGTTTCGTGGCTGCTTGTTCGGTCTGCGCGCAGACTAAGTCCGGTAACTCTCCTCCTGCCGGCCGTCTCAGGCCGCTTCCTATTCCCTCTCGACCGTGGTCTCACATCGCCTTAGATTTTGTCACCGGACTGCCTTCGTCAGCGGGGAAGACTGTTATTCTTACGGTTGTCGATAGGTTCTCTAAGGCGGCTCATTTCATTCCCCTTGCTAAGCTTCCTTCTGCTAAAGAGACGGCACAAATCATCATCGAGAATGTTTTCAGAATTCATGGCCTTCCGTCAGACGTCGTTTCGGACAGAGGTCCGCAATTCACGTCTCAATTTTGGAGGGAGTTTTGCCGTTTGATTGGGGCTTCCGTCAGTCTCTCTTCCGGCTTTCACCCCCAGTCTAACGGTCAAGCAGAACGGGCCAATCAGACTATTGGTCGCATCTTACGCAGTCTTTCTTTTCGCAACCCTGCGTCTTGGTCAGAACAGCTCCCCTGGGCAGAATACGCCCACAACTCGCTTCCTTCGTCTGCGACCGGGCTATCTCCTTTTCAGAGTAGCCTCGGGTACCAGCCTCCGTTGTTCTCATCTCAGTTCGCCGAGTCCAGCGTCCCCTCCGCTCAGGCTTTTGTCCAACGTTGCGAGCGCACCTGGAAGAGGGTCAGGTCTGCACTTTGCCGTTATAGGGCGCAGACTGTGAGAGCTGCTAATAAGCGTAGAACGAAGAGCCCTAGATATTGTCGCGGTCAGAGAGTTTGGCTCTCCACTCAGAACCTTCCCCTTAAGACGGCTTCTCGCAAGTTGACCCCGCGGTTCATTGGTCCATTCCGTATCTCTCAGGTCATTAATCCTGTCGCAGTGCGACTTCTTCTTCCGCGATATCTTCGTCGCGTCCACCCGGTCTTCCATGTCTCCTGTGTTAAGCCCGTTCTTCGCGCCCCCGCTCGTCTTCCCCCCCCCCCCCCCCATCCTTGTCGAGGGCGCACCTATCTACAGGGTCCGTAAAATCTTGGACATGCGTCCTCGGGGCCGTGGTCATCAGTACCTAGTTGACTGGGAGGGGTACGGTCCTGAGGAGAGGAGTTGGGTTCCCTCTCGGGACGTGCTGGACCGTGCGCTGATTGATGATTTCCTCCGTTGCCGCCAGGTTTCCTCCTCGAGTGCGCCAGGAGGCGCTCGGTGAGTGGGGGGGTACTGTCATGTACTGTCATGTTGTCTTGTCTCTGTCCTTTCCCTTCACCCTGTCTCCCTCTGCTGGTCGTGTTAGGTTACCTTTTCTCCCCCGCTTTCCCCCAGCTGTCCCTTGTCTCCTCTAACTACCCATTCACCCCGTTCCCCACCTGTTCCCTTTTTCCCTCTGATTAGGTCCCTATATCTCTCTCTGTTTCTGCTCCTGTCCTTGTCGGATTCTTGTTTGTTTGTGTCATTCATGCCTGAACCAGACTGCCGTCATGTTTGCTGTAACCTTGTCCTGTCCTGTCGGAATCTGCCGGTCCATCTGAGCCTACCTATGTTTGGTAATTAAAGAAGCTCTGTTTAAGTTGATTCGCTTTTGGGTCCTCATTCACGCACCGTAACAAGGAAGGGTTGTAGCTGCAGTTTATAACTATTTACAGTTGAAGTCGAAAGTTTACATACACTTAGGTTGGAGTCATTAAAACTCGTTTTTCAACTACTCCACAAATGTCTTGTTAACAAACTATAGTTTTGGCAAGTCAGTTAGTATGCTGTTTCCTCCAGCATCTTCATAAGGTCCTTTGCTGTTGTTCTGGGATTGATTTGCACTTTTCGCACCAAAGTACGTTCATCTCTAGGAGACAGAACGTGTCTCCTTCCTGAGTGGTATGACGGCTGCGTGGTCCCATGGTGTTTATACTTGCGTACTATTGTTTGTACAGATGAACGTGATACCTTCAGGCATTTCGAAATTGCTCCCAAGGATGAACCAGACTTTTGGAGGTCTACAATTCTTTTTCTGGGGTCTTGGCTGATTTCTTTTGATTTTCCCATGATGTCAAGCAAAGAGGCATTGAGTTTGAAGGTAGGCCTTGAAATACATCCACAGGTACACCTCCAATTTACTCAAATGATGTAAATTAGCCTATCAGAAGCTTCTAAAGCCATGACATAATTTTCTTGAATTTTCCAAGCTGTTTAAAGCCACAGTCAACTTAGTGTATGTAAACTTCTGACCCACTGGAATTGTGATACAGTGAATTATAAGTGAAAGGCTGCAACATCGGTTGCATCATTGCCTGGTATGGCAATTGCTTGGCCTCCGACCGCAAGGCACTACCGAGGGTAGTGTGTACGGCTCAGTACATCACTGGGGCTAAGCTGCCTGCCATCCAGGACCTCTACACCAGGCGTTGTCAAAGGAAGGCCATAAAAATTGTCAAAGACCCCAGCCACCCCAGTTATAGACCGTTCTCTCTACTACCGCATGGCAAGCGGTACCAGAGTGCCAAGTCTAGGACAAAAAGGCTTCTCAACAGTTTTACCCCCAAGCCATAAGACTCCTGAACAGGTAATCAAATGGCTACCCAGACTATTTGCATTGTGTGCCTCCCCCCAACCCCTCTTTTACGCTGCTGCTACTCTCTGTTTATCATATATTCACATTCACTTTAACTATACATTCATGTACATATGTATATACTATCTCAATTGGCCCGACCAACCAGTGCTCCCGCACATTGGCTATCCATGCTATCTGCATTGTGTCCCGCTACCCGCCAACCCCTCTTTACGCTACTGCTACTCTCTGTTCATCATATATGCACAGTCACTTTAACCATATCTACATGTACATACTACCTCAATCAGCCTGACTAACCGGTGTCTGTATGTAGCCTCGCTACTGTATATAACCTTGCTACTGTATATAACCTTGCTATTGTATATAACCTTGCTACTGTATATAACCTTGCTACTGTTTTTCACTGTCTTTTTATAGTTTTTTATTTCTTTACTTACCTATTGTTCACCTAATATCATTCTTGCACTATTGTTTAGAGCCTGTAAGTAAGCATTTCACTGTTGTGTTCGGCGCACATGACAAATAAACTTTGATTTGATTTGAAATAATCTGTCTGTAAACAATTCCTGGAAACATTTCTTGTGTCATGCACAAAGTAGTTGTCCTAACCGACTTGCCAAAACTATAGTTTGTTAACAAGAAAAAAAAGTTTTAATGATTCCAATCTAAGTGTATGTAAACTTCCGACTTCAACTGTATTTACCTGATTTGATTCCCTTCAATTCAAATGTATGCCAACCCTGAGGCCTAAATCCAACCCTAAAATGAGATGAGGATCCCACTGCATTCAATGCATAGGCGATCCAATTAACTTTCATTTACAGTTTTACTCTGTGTTCAAGTAGACATAGTTATCAATAGTTTGTTTCTTTTGCGCAAAATAGTACACAGCATCATCTGGATATGTATGCAACAAAAAAATCAACATTCACCTTCTGCTGACATTTCTGTCAAGCCGTATATACATAGTTTGACGCATACGTTTGATAAATCCAACATATGCACCACACCGAACGCACTGCAACTGCCTCTGCAGCGCATTGCTGCAAGGCAAACACAGCGTTTCATTGTAAATGAATGTACCAAAATGCAATGACGCTGTCAGTGTGTTCGAAGCATTAGCCATTCAAAATGTACAGGCCGACAGTGTTAATTTTGTTGTGAGGTAGCCTTAATATAAAAAGTCTAAGCCGTTGGGGGGAGGGTTCTACAAAGCTAACATATGGAATTGTTTTAAGACGGTCATGCCATCGATCATTTAGCTATTTGATTTAGAATTTTAGGACCCCTTTAGGTATCCCAAAAAAGGAAATTATTTGATAAAATGTTGAATTTGCCCTTTACTACTATAGCCCATAGACCCACATTGAATTACACAGGAGGTTGGTGGCACCTTAATTGGGGAGTACAGGTTTGTGGTAATAGCTGGAGCAGAATCAGTGGAATGGTATCATATACATCAAACACATGGTTTCCATTTGCTCCGTTCCAGCCATTATTATGAGCCGTCCTCCCCTCAGCAGCCTCCACTGATTGAATAACAGATTCAAAAATGGCAAAAAATAAAAAAAATATCATAAGGAATAAGATTTTGAAGTGTCTGTCCTCTAGTAGATATAAGAAAGCTCAAATATTATTATTTTTTTTTTTACACATATTTAACTCCTTATTTTTGTTGGTAGAAAACTACCTTCATACTTCTATTATTTTGTATTGGTTACCTTCAGATGACAGTCTCATATTTCCTTTGTGAGATTATCATCTTTCCATAGAGTGGTCATATTAGTTGTGTAGGTCAAACCATTCGGACGGTACAGTTGTTTTCCTGAGAAGACCAATTTTCAGGATGGCTCATGGTCTGACAAATACTGCTGTAGCTCAGCCAACTTCCTCCGCAGATGAGGAAGGCCGACATAGGCGGATGCAGTGGATTGCGACACAGCCCATGCAAGAAAACAGATACTGTATCTTACAACAGGTGTAAACCTTTTTTATTTTTTATTTTATTTCACCTTTATTTAACCAGGTAGGCCAGTTGAGAACAAGTTCTCATTTACAACTTCGACCTGACCTGGCCAAGATAAAGCAAAGCATTGTGACAAAAACAACAACAAACACAGAGTTACACATAAACAAACGTACAGTCAATAACACAATAGAAAAAGTGAAAAATCCATGTACAGTGTGTGCAAATGTAGAAGAGTAGGGAGGTAGGCAATAAATAAGCCATAGAGGCGAAATAATTACAATTTAGCATTAACACTGGAGTGATAGATGTGCAGATGATGATGTACAAGTAGAGATACTGGGGTGCAAAAGGGCAAGAGAGTAAGTATTAATATGGGGATGAGGTAGTTGGGTGTGCTATTTACAGATTGGGTGTGTACAGGCGTGTACAGGTACAGGTAAGCTGCTCTGACAACTGATGCTTAAAGTTAGAGAGGGAGATATAAGACTCCAGTTTCAGTGATTTTTGCAATTCCTTCCAGTCATTGGCAGCAGAGAACTGGAAGGAAAGGCGGCCAAAGTACGTGTTGGCTTTGGGGATGACCAGTGAAATATACCTGCTGGAGCTTGATAGCGTGCTACGGGTGGGTGTTGCTATGGTGACCAGTGAGCTGAGATAAGGCAGGGCTTTACCTAGCAAAAACTTATAGATGACCTGGAGCCAGTGGGTTTGTGAGGGCCAGCCAACGAGAGCATACAAGTCGCAGTGGTGGGCAGTAAATGGGGCTTTGGTGACAGAACGGATGGCATTGTGATAGACTACATCCAGTTTGCTGAGAAGAGTGTTGGGGGCTATTTTGTAAATGACATCGCCGTGAAATCAAATCAAATCAAATGTGTCTTTCTTACATTAGCTGATATCTCAAAGTGCTGTACAGAAACCGAGCCTAAAACCCCAAACAGCAAGCAAATGCAGGTGTAGAAGCACGGTGGCTAGGAAAAACTCCCTAGAAAGGCCAAAACCTAGGAAGAAACCTAGAGAGGAACCAGGTTATGAGGGGTGGCCAGTCCTCTTCTGGCTGTACCGGGTGGACATTATAACAGAAAATGGCCAAGATGTTCAAATTTTCATAAATGACCAGCATGGAAAAATAATAATAATCACAGTAGTTGTCGAGGGTGCAACAAGTCAGAGAGTTGAAAACTGCAGGTCTGGGACAGGTAACACGTCCGGTTAACAGGTCAGGGTTCCATAGCCATAGGCAGAACAGTTGAAACTGGAGCAGCAGCACGGCCAGGTGGACTGGGGACAGCAAGGAGTCATCATGTCAGGTAGTCCTGAGGCATGGTCCTAGGGCTCAGGTCCTCCGAGAGAGAGAAAGAAAGAGAGAAAGAGAGAAATGTTTTTTGTTGTGTGAATTTAACCCCTTTTTCTCCCCAATTTCGTGGTATCCAATTGTTGTAGTAGCTACTATCTTGTCTCATCGCTACAACTCCCGTACGGGCTCGGGAGAGACGAAGGTTGAAAGTCATGCGTCCTCCGATACACAACCCAACCAAGCCGCACTGCTTCTTAACACAGCGCGCATCCAACCCGGAAGCCAGCCGCACCAATGCGCCGGAGGAAACACCGTCACATGGCCACCCTGGTTAGTGCACACTGCGCCCAGCCCGCCACAGGAGTCGCTGGTGCGCGATGAGACAAGAACACCCCTACCGACCAAGCCCTCCCTAACCCGGGCGACGCTAGGCCCACGGACCTCCCGGTCGCGGCCGGTTACGACAGAGCCTGGGCGCGAACCCAGGGACTCTGATGGCACAGCTGTGCTCCAGATATAACAGACTGACCCTAGCCCCCCGACACATAAACTACTGCAGCATAAATACTGGAGGCTGAGACAGGAGGGGTCAGGAGACACTGTGGCCCCATCCGATGATACCCCCGGACAGGGCCAAACAGGCAGGATATAACCCCAAACACTTTTCCAAAGCACAGCCCCCACACCACTAGAGGGATATCTTCAACCACCAACTTACCATCCTGAGACTGAGTATAGCCCACAAAGATCGCCGCCACGGCACAACCCAAGGGTGGGCGCCAACCCAGACAGGAAGATCACGTCAGTGACTCAACCCTCTCAAGTGACGCACCCCTCTTAGGGACGGCATGGGAGAACACCAGTAAGACAGTGACTCAGTCCCTGTAATTGGGTTAGAGGCAGATAATCCCAGTCTAGAGAGGGGAAACGGCCAGGCAGAGACAGCAAGGGCGGTTTGTTGCTCCAGAGCCTTTCCGTTCACCTTCACACTCCTGGGTCAGACTACACTCAATCATATGACCTACTGATGAGATGAGTCTTCAGTAAAGACTTAAAGGTTGAGACCGAGTCTGCGTCTCTCACATGGGTAGGCAGACCATTCCATAAAAATGGAGCTCTATAGAAGAAGGTCCTGCCTCCAGCTGTTTGCTTAGAAATTCTAGGGACAATTAGGAGACCTGCGTCTTGTGACCGTAGCGTACGTGTAGGTATGTACGGCAGGACCAAATCGGAAAGATAGATAGGAGCAAGCCCATGTACTGCTTTGTAGGTTAGCAGTAAAACCTTGAACTCAGCCCTTGCCTTAACAGGAAGCCAGTGTAGGGAGGCTAGCACTGAAGTAATATGATCAAATTTGTGGGTTCTAGTCAGGATTCTAGCAGCCGTATTTAGCACTAACTGAAGTTTATTTAGTGCTTTATCCGGGTAGCCGGAAAGTAGAGCATTGCAGTAGTCTAAACTAGAAGTAACAAAAGCATGGATACATTTTTCTGCATCATTTATGGACAGAAAGTTTCAGATGATACGTAGATGGAAAAAAGCTGTCCTTGAAACAGTCTTGATATGTTCGTCAAAAGAGAGATCGGGGTCCAGAGTAACGCTGAGGTCCTTCACGGTTCTATTTGAGACGACTGTACAACCATCAAGATTAATTGTGAGATTCAACAGAAGATCTCTTTGTTTCTTGGGACCTAGAACAAGCATCTCTGTTTTGTCCGAGTTTAAAAGTACAAAGTTTGCAGCCATCCACTTCCTTATGTCTGAAACACAGGCTTCTAGCGAGGGCAATCATGTTTAATTGAAATGTTCAGCTGTGTGTCATCCGCATAGCAGTCCATCCATCCATTGCGCAGAAAAATAGTTTAAAGAACTCCTCCATAGGCATCCTGAGTGGCACAGTGGTCTAAGGCGCTGCACTGCAGTGCTAGCTGTGCCACTAGAGATTCTGGGTTTGAGTCCAAGCTCTGTCGCAGCCGACCACGACCGGGAGACCCATGGGGCTGCGCAAAATTGGCCCAGTTTCGTCTGGTTTAGGGGAGGGTTTGGCCGGCATGGATGTTCTTGTCCCATCGCACACTAGCAACTCCTGTGGCGGGCCTGGCTTCTATATTAAGCGGGCATTGTGTCAAGAAGCAGTGCAGATTGGCTGGGTTGTGTTTCAGAGGACGCATGGCTCGACCTTCGCCTCTCTCTCTCGAGTCCGTACGGGTGTTGCAGCGATGGGACAAGACTGTAACAACCAATTGGGTAGGAAAAAATATATAATATAAAATAAAAAATATATTAAAACAATAAAATAACTTCTCCATACCTTAGGTTGTCTGTTGAAGTGGAGATAAATGCTTAAAAAGCATTACTAGTTGCATAAAACATGACATAAGTGATATTCACAATTTGAAGATTATCTTTTGCAAATTACTAAAACTTGTAATCACTTTCGGGTCTTTGTAATGCACTTCCCACGTCGCAATGTGACTGGGTAAAAGCCAATTTATGCTTGATCCAAAATGTGTATGGAGGCTCCATATGGAGTGTGACACAATTGTGGAGTCTCTGGTGGCATGCGGAGGCCAAATTGAGCTCCATACCACATTTCCGTGCGCCTCCCATTTTTTTTTTTAGAACGCTGAGTGTCTGTATAGCTCAGTGTAGTTCCGCATTGACATGATTGGTTGACGGTAGGAGTGGGTGGGGATTCTGTATAAACACAAACTCACTTCCTTGACAACTTCCTTCACAACAGCTCCGTACTGTTCGGCGAAGCGTAACAAGTATGAATGCCCCGACATCTGCAAAGGCCATATCACCATAAATGCTACATGGCCAATGCACACACGGGATTGACCATGTGGTGCGTTTTATGCTTGATCCGAAAATGTGGTCGGAGGCTCCATATGGAGGGTGCGACGCAATGGCGGAGTCTCCATGGTCACACAGATGCCAAATTGAGTTCCGTACCCCATCGCCGTTCAAATTTTGCAGCGCCCTTTAAGGACCTAAAATACCAGGAGCAGCTGGCATTGGAGTATGAATGCCAAGCATGGGAGCTGATATGACTGACATAGGGCTCCGTTCAACTCCTTCTCGCCCCTCCACCGGTGCCCCTGTTGTAAACTCTTCACAGTTGTGTTATGTGGTTGTCGCTGAGTAGATTTGTATTTTTTCTCTCAAATGAACTTTTGATGAATTTATATAACACCTTTCCAACGTTGTTTAGCATTATCTAGTCCAAATATGGCATGATTCCACTATCTATTTGCATTAACTTTCAACGAGTGCCTTTTATTTTGAAGGCGAACCACAAATGCCACTATTATGGATAATCTTTTTTGTGGCTAGCTTCACATATGTCGGAGGGCGCTCTATTGCATGTATTGTCCGTTTGGGAGTTGCCTCCGTAGTAACAGTCCAGCCCCCTGAAAACAAACCATATTTTAATAAAAATCCAGTATAGATATGGCGGAGTTGTAACTTTTGACGATACAATATTTTTTCTAACGAGTTCTAAGCGTTGAAAGATGTTACAGATGTGATCGCCTACAGTCCAATAAATCAGAGGAGCTCGGTCAGATAAACTGGGATTTGTCAATAGAAACTCCTCCTACAGACTACATTGATTCAACGTCGTATACATACATAATTCGTCCTGTTTCGTCTGAGGTAAGAAGGAAATCGCCCCTTTGGCCGCAACAAACGGTATCATTTTCATACAAGGATTATATTGCGAACACGGGATTCAGTTTCAGGAATATAGGTCATTGTGTCTGCATAGCCTGCTCACTATAACAGTTTAGCGTTGCTTCCATTGGATGTGTAGTCAGTTGGGGAAAACCTCGTGCTACTGCTAAAAAGTGATACGAACGCGGATTTTTATTCAGCACGGGTAAGCAAATGGGACATAGATTATCATTTTCATACATTACAATATGTATAAAGGATTTTACAATTACGATTTTTTTAAAGAGTTCTTGTGATGAGAAGGCCAGGGATGTGGGTCCTTCGATTTTAGGGCTTTTGTCTCGTGCCTGCTGTATGCCTACTATAAAAACAATTGTAATGATTTGCCACCACATAAGGATGATATCGAGCATTTCGGAACTTGGAATTTAACCTAAATGTATGAAATATAGTTATGTCTGTTGATTATTGTCAACCATACCTAGTGTTGTCCTCGCTCCTAAATGCCCTTTGCATACGTAGCCTATGCATCGTGGCCATGTCATTGAAAATGTCACCAATATCAAATTACTCTACTTTCGAAGCATGTGAAAACTATTGTAGCCACATATTAGCAATGCTTTAGGAGTAGTCTAATGTTGAAATAGAAGAAATAACATAATTTTTGTCCATCGCAATAAGTAGCATTGTTATTGTCATCAATTACAGCCTCCAAATAGGAATACCTATTTATTCCTGGAGTGTGAGAATGAGTACATTTGAGTAATTTAGCAAACACTCTTGTCCAGAGCTACTTACAGTAGTGAGTGCATATATTTGAGTACTTTTTCGTACTGCGTAAGACTATTCACCAGTGGCTAATTACAGTAGCCAGTTTGAACTACACATCATAAACATATTTGATCTAGAATAGCTCAAAGACACCAACTTTCCAGGAAAGAAAAGCAACCCTAACTTTTCCTACAAATATAGCTACTTAGTCATGACTCCAGGATAAGGTTATTGAATAATAGATGGTTATTATGGTTTGTATAATTGCCTGAATAACTCAGATGCACTACATGAAAGCTTGTGAGAGATATGTACACTAAACCAGGGTATCCCAAATGGCACCCTATTCACTATGTAGTGAACTACCTTGACAAGTGCACATAGGGCTCTGGTCAAAAGTAGGGTGCATTGTAGGTAATAGGGTGCAGTTTGTGACAATCAATGGTAATATGCCAGTGGGTGGCTCATTACTGTGCAGTAGGTCAGAGTTTGCTGCATTGCAATCTACTAATGGGTTTCAAATGTTTTCCCACACTGTTTTGGCCAGCAACCATGTAAATCTATCATTCTGCTGTGTTTGGAATTAAAAAATATGCTGAGAACAGATTTGACCAAAATGATATGATGATGTACTGCAGTGGTTTATGTATCGTTCAGTTAAGACAAGACAGTCCAGATGGGTAATCCTCCCAATACTGCAAAACAAGCCATTTTATTACTGTGTTTAAGGCTAATAGAATATATTACAACAGTTCACACGTCATTCTTCATAGCCTCATACCATAGACTAACAAAATGGTTCTTGGACATTATTTTTGTTCTGACATAGTAATAAGGTATGTCTTGATTCCTTGTTAGTGGATGATTTGTTTGTCAATATGATTGTCAATATTGAGCTAGTTGCTACTTATCTATAGTGTTGACTTGTTCTTATATCTTTGTCCTCATTACAGAACATGGGCCCAGAAGGAAATGTTTGAAAGAGGTACCTTTGATTTCTAGAAAGGTAAAGCATCTTGGTGTTTCGTTGTGTCAGTTGGCTTGTAATTGACAGGGATGACAGTGTTGTATGCGTGTGTGATCATCTAATGATTATTATGTGCATCACCTGCTTTGCTATAACCTATATGTTTACTTTTCAGACTGCAGGGGGGAACTTGCCAGTATGGAGGCTACCAACATACTGCCCATTCTGAAGAAACGCCTAGCCTTCTTGTCAGGTAATAATATCCTCCTGTCAGTCAAAGCTGTTTATCTTTACTGTTGACAGAGATGGCTTCTTGGAATGATCCGCACTGCATTTACATTGCTAAGCTTAACATTACATTTACCAGTGATCATCTTTACATAGAAATGCCCAACAGTAGTGCCAGAATCTACTATTACTACTTTACCTTTGTCCTCGTGCAACTGGCTCAAGCACTATTTTGTGCTGCTTATTGAACATTCCCAGTCAGTGAAATAAGCGTACAGCAGTGAGAGCCAGCATTATCAAGGAAGTAGAGGCAGGCAGAGTTCACTAAAAATTAACTTGAAGTTATGCATGCTCGTATAATTCCCAGGATTGTGAAGCTTTGTGTGTACCCCACATCTAGCTCTCATTTTCATCAAGTTGCTTAATCATTATAGGTGTGCAAGGGAACAACCATTTGAAGTTGCTGTGTTATTGGTGTGCTCATCATCCCTCTCTAGCCTCTGAAGGGAGGGTAGTGTTAGTCCTTGGTCTAGGAGTGTAGTGTTAGTCCTTGGTCTAGGAGTGTAGTGTTAGTCCTTGGTCTAGGATTGTAGTGTTAGTCCTTGGTCTGGGAGTGTAGTGTTAGTCCTTGGTCTAGGAGTGTAGTGTTAGTCCTTGGTCTAGGATTGTAGTGTTAGTCCTTGGTCTAGGAGTGTAGTGTTAGTCCTTGGTCTAGGAGTGTAGTGTTAGTCCTTGGTCTAGGAGTGTAGTGTTAGTCCTTGGTCTAGGAGTGTAGTGTTAGTCCTTGCTCTAGGAGTGTAGTGCTAGTCCTTGGTCTAGGAGTGTAGTAGCTAGTCCTTGGTCTAGCAGTGTGGTGTTAGTTCTTGGTCTAGGAGTGTGGTGTTAGTCCTTGGTCTAGGAGTGTAGTATCTTAGTCCTTGGTCTAGGAGTGTAGTGTTAGTCCTTGGTCTAGGAGTGTAGTGTTAGTCCTTGGTCTAGGAGTGTAGTGTTAGTCCTTGGTCTAGGAGTCTAGTAGCGAGTCCTTGGGTGGTCTGATAAACCCCCCTCTCTATTCTTGGCTCTGGCAGGCAGTGTGTCGTGATAATAGCCTGTTGTTCTGTTCTGTCCTGCCTGCTGCTGACAGAATGAGGTTTCTCATCTTGTTGATGATGCTGATTTGAAGGTCACAGCACCAGGGCTGCGTCAGGGAGGGACTCTGTGTTCAGATACTGTTGAAGGTCTCATTGACTTACTAGGTACTAGATACACAACTAAATGAATGCTTGTGGCATTAGAATAGAACAGATCTTTATTATTGTTACACTAAAGTCTAATGAAATACTAGCTAATAGTTAATTTCACAAATGTATAAATATGGATTTTCTTTCTTGTTAGCTTCAAAGAGAAAAATGTTTTGGATTGAGCTGCTGTACTGCATACACTCACACATGTAAATGGGGTTTCTCTTGAGATCCAATTTCACATTTTGCCAAAAATAATAGTTTAGACAATAAAATAAAGAAATGTGCCGGTGAGCATCATTTAAAGACTTCTGTTAGTTCGTTTTTTTCCTGACTAGTAAAAGTCTCCAATAGACACAGATTCCTGTCAGGAAAATCACAACAATCAACTATGTGGTTTCCTGTGTTTAGAGTCTTACACATATAAAAGAAAGAACAAAGCAGCTACTTTGTCACTTCCCTGAATGAAATCTGACTACCTGACTCACACTGGCTTGAAAGAAGACTGACTTTGACAAATAGTTCTTGCTTTTATGTCACTGACTCCTAGTGGACACAAAACTAACTTTGACGAGAATAACTGTTGCTTTTGCTCCTTTAACCCTGACATGTGGCACTATGCACTCCTTTGGTTCATCCCCCTTACAGATGTGTTACGAGGAACAAAACGACGTAGCAGGAGCTTTTGAGTCAGAGGGTATGTCCCAGATGGGACCATATTCCCTATATAGTGCACTACTTTTGACCAAGGCCAATAGGACTCTGGTCAAAAGTAGTGCACTACATAGAGACTAGGGCATAATTTGGGACACATCCAGGGGCAGAGCTCCCTCCATCATTACCGCTGTCCGTGGCGTTTACAAGAGACTACTCCTCCTTTAATAGATGATTCTTGGCCGGCCGTACTTGGAATACTTGGGTCTGCCCGACCTTCTCCAAAGTCTACCATGTGATTTACACACAGTCCTCTTTATACACACTTTTTAGTGTGCATTCTTTGAAAATGGATTGTTAATGACTTGTACGGTGAATCAGTGTAGATACCATAGAATTAGAAGGAACAAAATGGCCTTGGAACCTCTGACCATAGCAATTTGACTGGCACACTCATGGGTACACCCACTACGGTAGATACACTAGGTCTCTCTTGCAAAATAAATGTTATCTCAGTGAGACTAAACTGTATAAATAAAGATTAATAACAGTAATTGTTCTGGTTGTTTCACATTCACAGGAGGCAAAGACAGACGCAGTGGACTGATCCTAACCATTCCACTATGTACAGAACAGACCAGTATGGAGGAGCTCAGCTCCACGTTGGACTATCTCCTCGGCATCCCCAGGCAAGAATCAATCACTGGCACACACACTGACTTATAAAAATCTAGATACATTAAAATGGGGTTTCAATTGGATAGCATGCTTTTTGGGAGCATGTTCCAGTAGATCCTTCAAAGACCCCCCCCCCCCCCCAAATTTAAAATAAATAAATCATGGTCCTTTATTATTTACAGTTCAATAGATCATTGTATTCATCATGTCCAAATACCACATACACAGCAGCTTGATTTGGAAATACTTACCACTATTATTTAATTAGGCAGAGAGCATTGCTTGTTAAGGTGGTCTACTTTTATTAGCCAATGGAATGTGAGCACAGAGCCTGTCCTTTATCTGGCTGACATTCTATTATTCTCATATTGATCTGTAGGCCTCTAAAAGGGATCTTGGCTCCATTGCTTTTGAAAATGCACTTGCATAGCAACAGTATTGGACGCTCATTAGACTGTATTCTATTTGGATTGAGCTACTTCTGCTACGTGGGTGTGTAGGAGAGAATACCAAAAGTTAAGGAAGATCATGCTATGTTAGCTTGTGACTTCTGCATGATGATTACACAATTTCTGATCTGTATTCATCTCGGCTTTATGGTCCTGTCTGGCTCAGTTAGTAAGAACATGGCGCTACGGTTGTGGGTTCCCAGTGGGATGCTTTCTTCATCTATGTATCTGATGTCTTCTATTGACCTATACTGGGATCCTTGGTGTCAAATTCATGGAACAAGAGCACACATTATTACAGGTAGACAAATAATCACCATATTTCTCTTGTCTTCTCTCTTCAGTGACAAGTGCAAAGCAAGAGGCTTCACAGTCATCGTGGACGGACGAAAGTCACAGTGGAACATCGTGAAGACTGTGGTACTGATGTTGCAGGTAGGAACTGATAAAAGAAGGGGTTCATGTTGCTGGTAGGACACAGAGAATCAGCACAGTGTTCCTTTTAGGATAAAAGCACAGTTTACCCCACACTGTATTGAGACGAGAGGTCCATATTTCTGTGTATCAAGCGGAGGAACGCTTGTCAAAAACATGGCACCTACACCTCATTTCAATCTGCAGTCTTTATCTCCTACTGCATTTGGAATGTATAGAGGATTACAGTCGTATGTACAGTAGTGAGTACTAATAACATCCTCTACAGTTTGACAGCGTGATGACTCATGTAGGTCAGTCAGTCACTATTGTCTCTGTTGTACTTTGCTTTATTCTCCTGACTGTTTCTATGCAGTCTGCTATAACACACCCAGGCTAGATAAGAAGACGATGCCATGCTTTGTTGTATTAGAACAAGACTAGTGGCGGGTTGAGCTGAGGAGTGAGGATGTAAAAATACTTTAACATGATGTGTTCTGTTCCCAACGGCCTATTTAACAATGTTCAGTAGGTTTAACCCTTTAAAACCCACGACTCTCTATTTATAATGAATATTCATGAGGGTAATGATTAATTAGCGCAGTATAGAGGAGCATATGTCCGAGTGAGAAGCAGATGCGGGCATGAAGTTTCCACAGGGGAACGATCTAGGTCTACCCACACGGTGTTAACACCTCTACCAATCAGAATGTGACAAAGAGCTGGGAGGAGAAATAAAATGGTGGTCCAACCCAGATGTTGCGTTCTGTCGGTGTCTCGTCTCTGTTGACCCTACCTGCATAATAAATAATAACCCTCCAAATGTCGTAAAACATTACAGTGATGGGCTATGGAGCCAAATCTGGGGCAATATGCAATGTGCGTGGTCCCTAAAAAAAAATGTCCCTAAACTAATCAAATAAATAGACATCTCAGATCAAATGCATCACCAGCAATCAAGTGAAAGTAATTAAGACAATCTTAATTAAGTTGAATAGATTTTAAGAAGAGTAGGAATGAAATAGCTTGACACGGCTGGCTGATTATACCGTTAAACAATACTTAGCGTTTTTCCCTGAAGTCCAGGCTCTGTGTTGTGCTAATTAGGGCACACTAGTAAAACATTTTACACCATTGTCCCTCCCGGTTTTAGTCATTTTCTTCCATTTGATGCCTAATGAACAGGACCCAGGCTCCGGCCACACTGCAGGGTGGATAGAGGTCAATATCAGCAGACTGTGGTCTGCAGTCTGTCTGCCAGAGACCTGGGTTCAAATACTGTTTGAAATCATTTAAAATACTTTAGCTATGCTTGTTTGAGCTTGCTTGGCTTAATGAATAGTCCCAAAACTGTTAAACCCCGCCCATCTGGCTCTCTAGGCATGCTAGAGAAAACGCTCAAGGTTTATGAACGATTTAAAATACTATTTGAACCCAGGTCTGTTGTACTGTAGCCTGCATTCTTCCCTGTCTGCCCTTACCTGGTTTTGTCACTGCAGATTGACTATACGGTGTAAAATGCTCTTGGTAGATATCGCCAGTCCCCTGCTATCCATAGACCTCTGCAGAAACAGGACCAGGAAAGATAAGATGACAGTATGAAATGTACTATCTGTTGACACTAATCTGCCTGGCACTGTCAGGGGAAAATGCTGCTGCAAGCTACTCCTCATTTAGTGGCCTACCATGTGATGGGATGGGGAAATTCACTGCAGGATTTCATGGAAAAACTGATGTGCTAAACAGTTATTGAAAAATGGTGCGGTTTTAGAGGCCTTGCTCTTGGCCACAGAGACACAATTTTTCTGTTTTAAAGCTATTTTCCTGCAATTGTACACATTTTGTCATGGCTTATGCCTTGTTCTTATGCTACCTGAGTGACTCAAACGTTAGAACAAAGTCCATGGGGGCCCCATGCCATTTTTTACTTTTAGATTCTACCTGACTGTAGATTTTATTTTGGTGATTGTTAATTCTCAAAGATGATCTTATTTAAAAATAGATTGCTTCATTATCTTCTCACCATGCCTTATATCTGGTTTCAGTTTACACTGAAAATGTTTTTACCATCCCAAAAACTATTTTTATTTTGTTTTATTTAAATATTTATTTATTTATTTGCAGTGGCAGCCATCATCAAATCAAATGTTATTTGTCATATACACGTGTTTAGGAGATGTTATTGTGGGTGTAGCGAAATGCTTGTGTTTCTAGCTCCAACAGTGCAGTAATATCTAACAATGCACACAATCTAAAGTGAAGGAATGGAATTAAGAATATGGCGGTGCGCCACTGCTAAATGCATATAGGAAAAACACTGAATTGTTTTGGGGATGACATTTCTGTTTCTGGATTTGACTGTGTCCAGTAAGCCATTGAAAGTCTATACCATTTTGCTTATTTTATTTTACTTAATTTTTTCCCCTTCATATTATATCATTATTTATAGAACGTGATTCCAGCAGAGGTGTCTCTGGTGTGTGTGGTGAAGCCTGATGAATTCTGGGACAAGAAGGTCACTCATTTCTGCTTTTGGAAGGAGAAGGACAGACTAGGCTTTGAGGTGAGTGTCTTATTGGAAGGCGAAGGACAGACCAGGCTCTGTCGATCTTGCTACGTCTATGCGTTTTCCTCCTCCCTCTCTCTCTCTCTCTCTCTCTCTCTCTCTCTCTCTGCATCTCTCTCTCTCTCTCTGCATCTCTCTCTCTGCATCTCTCTCTCTCTCTCTCTCTGCATCTCAATTCAATTCAATTCAAGGGCTTTATTGGCATGGGAAACATGTGTTAACATTGCCAAAGCAAGTGAGGTAGACAACATACAAAGTGAAAAACAGCAAAAATTAACAGTAAACATTACACATACAGAGGTTTCAAAACAGTAAAGACATTACAAATGTCATATTATATATATATATATATATATATATACAGTGTTTTTTTACAATGTACAAATGGTTAAAGGAGACAAGATAAAATAAATAAGCATAAATATGGGTTGTATTTACAATGGTGTGTGTTCTTCACTGGTTGCCCTTTTCTCGTGGCAACAGGTCACAAATCTTGCTGCTGTGATGGCACACTGTGGAATTTCACCCAGTAGATATGGGAGTTTTTCAAAATTGGATTTGTTTTCGAGTTCTTTGTGGATCTGTGTAATCTGAGGGAAATATGTCTCTCTAATATGGTCATACATTGGGTAGGAGGTTAGGAAGTGCAGCTCAGTTTCTACCTCATTTTGTGGGCAGTGAGCACATAGCCTGTCTTCTCTTGAGAGCCATGTCTGCCTACGGCGGCCTTTCTCAATAGCAAGGCTATGCTCACTGAGTCTGTACATAGTCAAAGCTTTCCTTAATTTTGGGTCAGTCACAGTGGTCAGGTATTCTGCCGCTGTGTACTCTCTGTTTAGGGCCAAATAGCATTCTAGTTTGCTCTGTTTTTTTGTTAATTCTTTCCAATGTGTCAAGTAATTATCTTTTTGTTTTCTCATGATTTGGTTGGGTCTAATTGTGCTGTTGTCCTGGGGCTCTGTAGGGTATGTTTGTGTTTGTGAACAGAGCCCCAGGACCAGCTTGCTTAGGGGACTCTTCTCCAGGTTCATCTCTCTGTAGGTGATGGCTTTGTTATGGAAGGTTTGTGAATCGCTTCCTTTTAGGTGGTTGTAGAATTTAACGGCTCTTTTCTGGATTTTGATAATTAGTGGGTATCGGCCTAATTCTGCTCTGCGTGCATTATTTGGTGTTCTACGTTGTACACGGAGGATATTTTTGCAGAATTCTGCGTGCAGAGTCTCAATTTGGTGTTTGTCCCATTTTGTGAAGTCTTGGTTGGTGAGCGGACCCCAGACCTCACAACCATAAAGGGCAATGGGCTCTATGACTGATTCAAGTATTTTTAGCCAAATCCTAATTGGTATGTTGAAATGTATGTTTCTTTTGATGGCATAGAATGCCCTTCTTGCCTTGTCTCTCAGATCTCTCTCTCTGCATCTCTCTCTCTCTGCATCTCTCTCTCTATGCATCTCTCTCTCTCTCTGCATCTCTCTCTCTCTCTCTCTCTGCATCTCTCTCTCTGCATCTCTCTCTCTCTCTCTGCATCTCTCTCTCTCTCTCTCTCTCTCTGCATCTCTCTCTCTCTCTGCATCTCTCTCTCTCTCTCTCTGCATCTCTCTCTCTCTCTCTCTCTGCATCTCTCTCTCTCTCTCTCTCTCTGCATCTCTCTCTCTCTCTCTCTCTCTCTCTCTCTCTCTCTCTCTCTCTCTCTCTGCATCTCTCTCTCTGCATCTCTCTCTGCATCTCTCTCTCTCTCTCTCTCTCTGCATCTCTCTCTCTCTCTCTGCATCTCTCTCTCTCTCTCTCTCTGCATCTCTCTCTCTCTCTCTCTCTGCATCTCTCTCTCTCTGCATCTCTCTCTCTCTCTCTCTGCATCTCTCTCTCTCTGCATCTCTCTCTCTCTCTGCATCTCTCTCTCTCTCTCTGCATCTCTCTCTCTCTCTCTCTGCATCTCTCTCTCTCTCTCTCTCTCTCTGCATCTCTCTCTCTCTCTCTCTGCATCTCTCTCTCTCTCTCTCTCTCTCTGCATCTCTCTCTCTCTCTCTCTCTGCATCTCTCTCTCTCTCTCTCTCTGCATCTCTCTCTCTCTCTCTCTCTGCATCTCTCTCTCTCTCTCTCTCTGCATCTCTCTCTCTCTCTCTCTCTCTGCATCTCTCTCTCTCTCTCTCTGCATCTCTCTCTCTCTCTCTCTCTCTCTGCATCTCTCTCTCTCTCTCTCTCTCTCTCTGCATCTCTCTCTCTGCATCTCTCTCTCTCTCTCTCTCTCTCTCTGCATCTCTCTCTCTCTCTGCATCTCTCTCTCTCTCTCTGCATCTCTCTCTCTCTCTCTCTGCATCTCTCTCTCTCTCTCTCTCTGCATCTCTCTCTCTCTCTCTCTCTCTCTCTGCATCTCTCTCTCTCTCTCTCTCTCTCTCTGCATCTCTCTCTCTCTGCATCTCTCTCTCTCTTGCATCTCTCTCTCTCTCTCTGCATCTCTCTCTCTCTCTGCATCTCTCTCCCTCTCTCTCTCTGCATCTCTCTCCCTCTCTCTCTCTCTGCATCTCTCTCTCTCTCTCTCTCTGCATCTCTCTCTCTCTCTCTGCATCTCTCTCTCTCTCTCTCTCTGCATCTCTCTCTCTCTCTCTCTCTGCATCTCTCTCTCTCTCTGCATCTCTCTCTCTCTCTCTGCATCTCTCTCTCTCTCTCTCTCTCTCTCTCTCTCTGCATCTCTCTCTCTCTCTCTCTCTGCATCTCGCTCTCTCTCTCTCTGCATCTCGCTCTCTCTCTCTCTGCATCTCTCTCTCTCTCTCTCTCTGCATCTCTCTCTCTCTCTCTCTCTCTGCATCTCTCTCTCTCTGCATCTCTCTCTCTCTCTGCATCTCTCTCTCTCTCTGCATCTCTCTCGCTCTCTCTCTCTCTGCATCTCTCTCTCTGCATCTCTCTCTCTCTGCATCTCTCTCTGCATCTCTCTCTCTCTGCATCTCTCTCTCTCTCTCTGCATCTCTCTCTCTCTCTCTCTCTCTCTCTGCATCTCTCTCTCTCTCTCTCTCTGCATCTCGCTCTCTCTCTCTCTGCATCTCGCTCTCTCTCTCTCTGCATCTCTCTCTCTCTCTCTCTCTGCATCTCTCTCTCTCTCTCTCTCTCTCTGCATCTCTCTCTCTCTGCATCTCTCTCTCTCTCTGCATCTCTCTCTCTCTCTGCATCTCTCTCTCTCTCTGCATCTCTCTCTCTCTCTGCATCTCTCTCTCTCTCTGCATCTCTCTCGCTCTCTCTCTCTCTGCATCTCTCTCCCTCTCTCTCTCTGCATCTCTCTCCCTCTCTCTCTCTCTGCATCTCTCTCTCTCTCTCTCTCTCTGCATCTCTCTCTCTCTCTCTGCATCTCTCTCTCTCTCTCTCTCTCTGCATCTCTCTCTCTCTCTCTCTGCATCTCTCTCTCTCTCTGCATCTCTCTCTCTCTCTCTGCATCTCTCTCTCTCTCTCTCTCTCTCTCTCTCTCTGCATCTCTCTCTCTCTCTCTCTCTGCATCTCGCTCTCTCTCTCTCTGCATCTCGCTCTCTCTCTCTCTGCATCTCGCTCTCTCTCTCTCTGCATCTCTCTCTCTCTCTCTCTCTGCATCTCTCTCTCTCTCTCTCTCTCTGCATCTCTCTCTCTCTGCATCTCTCTCTCTCTCTGCATCTCTCTCTCTCTCTGCATCTCTCTCTCTCTCTGCATCTCTCTCGCTCTCTCTCTCTCGCTCTCTCTCTCTCTGCATCTCTCTCTCTGCATCTCTCTCTCTCTGCATCTCTCTCTGCATCTCTCTCTCTCTGCATCTCTCTCTCTCTCTCTGCATCTCGCTCTCTCTCTGCATCTCTCTCTCTCTCTCTCTGCATCTCTCTCTCTCTCTCTGCATCTCTCTCTCTCTCTGCATCTCTCTCTCTCTGCATCTCTCTGCATCTCTCTCTCTCTCTCTCTCTGCATCTCTCTCTCTCTCTCTCTGCATCGCTCTCTCTCTCTCTCTGCATCTCTCTCTCTCTCTCTCTCTGCAGCAGCATCCCCAGTCACCTCCCATCTGAGCAGCAGCATCCCCAGTCACCTCCCAGAGGGACTAATTATGGCCGGAATTCAATTTACTTTCCTTCGCGAACCAATGATTCCAACGTTGGTGGTTGGGTGGCAAACAAATTGATAAAGAGGAATAGATATTTAATTGTCAGTATTCAATTTGGCCTTGTGTTGTTAACCCCTTCAGCAATGGTGTTCTTCAGATCTGTTTGTTCTGTATAGGTAACTCATGTGGGTGGTGTTATTACAATGACTAGTGATTTCTAGTGATTTTCGCTGCTTCTTTTGTGGTTGCCTGCTCCACAACAGCCCTCAAATGCAGCCTATCAGTTACCAATAAACCCCCAGAGTAATTCCTGACAACATGTTATAGACCAATATGCATATTTCAATCTGTAATGAAGCTCTCTGTCAAATGAGGCTGATAGATAGATGGCAAGGTCTGTTGTGGTAGACAGCATGGCAGCGTTAGTCTATTTTAAGTGCACTGTGTGGTGATTTTAAATGGAAGTCAGCATTGTATCAGAACATTCATGCATCCTGCTCCATTTCAACCTCCCATATGTCTTTGATCATCACTTCCTGAAGGATTTATATGTTGGGACACACGCCAGTTTCTATTTCTATGTGTGTGTATGTATGTGTGTATGTATGTGTATATATATGTATGTATAAAGTGTCGTGACACTAATTCCTGAGACTGCTCAGTAGAGGTCTTTCTTGTTGATTTTGCTCCCAACAGTTGTGTAATGATCTGGGCCAGCAGTACCCTCTAGCTCTCCCTCCCTATAACTCCCCTGCTTCACCAGATGGCTCTGTTACATGGCAGAGGTGGTCCGTTTATTGGGATTGGAAATAAAAGAGAATTGGGGGAAAATAGTTCAATTGCGAAATTGACCTTGTTTAGTTAGATACTTTTATTCATCTAACGTTACTGTTGTGGTGTTGAGAATGAAATATATTTGAACTAAGTGGTTGGCTGACTTGTATTGGACTCTACTGCCCACAACCAATCTGGCATGAACACTGGAGCATGTGGAAGTGTAACAGGGCATGAACAGTCTCACTCAGTGCCTGCCTCCTCAATCTCAAGGAACTAGCTATTTGGTTTGTTCGACATGGACTGCATTTCAAATCACCTTGCAACATGTACTGATTATTATTTGTATTTAAGTCAGTAAGTCACAATTTAGCCACAATACATCATGGTTTTGATCTTCTCAAATGAGGCCATTCTATTTTGAGGGGACATGTTCTTCTGTTAATGGAATGATCTCACAGTGAGACAAAGCAACACTTATGGTAGAGAGCTGACTCACTGAGACGCAACTGAACAATAAATGCCACTGTGGGTTTAAACCCTGACACAAAATGCTCTGCTTGATCTGCCTTTCCGTTTCAAAGCACTTCGATTAGGATTGTGAGCTGAGTTTACATCCCAGGGTCCATATTTGAAAAGCTGCCGAGTAGGAGTGTTGATCTAGGATCAGTGTTTCCTTTTAGATCATATTGAGTCAGACGATATATACAGATCCTAGATCAGTACTCCTACTCAGAGGCACTTTGTGGATATGGGTCCAGGTACCACCTCTCCATATATTCCTATACATTAAGATGTAAGTTAAGACAACTGATCCTAGATCAGCACCCCTACTCTATAACTGTGTGGATACATGCCCAGAGAGGGATAGATTGAGGTTGGTTTCATGTACAAATGTCTCTATCCAGATGTCATTTGATACATAGTGGGCTGTGGAAGAGAAGGGATGGGTCTGTTCTGTTTTTCTTACTGCTTCTCTTCTCTTTGGGAGGTTGCCAATCTGCCATCACAATTTAACTAGAAACTTCAGGCTACAGTTTTCTTCCTTCTTATTTGGAGGCTAATCGCGATATAAATAAATGCACATGCAATACGAAAGCCTGTGTGTGATTCTCCTAACCTTGTTAGTCATATGCAGATGAAGAGGCCTCCATTGATTCCACACGGCAATGTGGATTGATCCACACACTCTAGGGATTGCTTTACAACCAGGAATATTTATCAATGAGTCAGTCTGTCTGCAAGGGGAAAAATGTTAATAATCTGCATTAGCATCATGTTTTCACTGTAGCGTGATGATGGTGTTTGTATGTGTGTTTTGCTTTGGTCTCTACAGAGATGAACAAAACATTATGATAGCCTCTAACTACACAGTTCTCCAGGGGTGATGCCTAACTATATAGTTCTCCAGGGTTGATGCCTAACTATATAGTTCTCCAGGGTTGATGCCTAACTATATAGTTTTCCAGGGTTGATGCCTAACTATATAGTTCTCCAGGGTTGATGCCTAACTATATAGTTCTCCAGGGTTGATGCCTAACTATATAGTTCTCCAGGGTTGATGCCTAACTATATAGTTCTCCAGGGTTGATGCCTAACTATATAGTTCTCCAGAGTTGATGCCTAACTATATAGTTCTCCAGGGTTGATGCCTAACTATATAGTTCTCCAGGGTTGATGCCTAACTATATAGTTCTCCAGGGTTGATGCCTAACTATATAGTTCTCCAGGGTTGATGCCTAACTATATAGTTCTCCAGGGTTGATGCCTAACTATATAGTTCTCCAGGGTTGATGCCTAACTATATAGTTCTCCAGGGTTGATGCCTAACTATATAGTTCTCCAGAGTTGATGCCTAACTATATAGTTCTCCGGGGTTGATGCCTAACTATATAGTTCTCCAGGGTTGATGCCTAACTATATAGTTCTCCAGGGTTGATGCCTAACTATATAGTTCTCCAGGGTTGATGCCTAACTATATAGTTCTCCAGAGTTGATGCCTAACTATATAGTTCTCCAGGGTTGATGCCTAACTATATAGTTCTCCAGGGTTGATGCCTAACTATATAGTTCACCAGGGTTGATGCCTAACTATATAGTTCACCAGGGTTGATGCCTAACTATATAGTTCTCCAGGGTTGATGCCTAACTATATAGTTCTCCAGGGTTGATGCCTAACTATATAGTTCTCCAGGGTTGATGCCTAACTATATAGTTCTCCAGGGTTCACTTGTATTTGACCTTTAAGCTCTCTCTCATCCCTTTATTCATGCTGCACACGCTCTCACTTTAATCTTCTGGGTGAGGGGAGTTATGTCTCTGTGTGTACAGGTTAGGATAAGTAGTATCTGATCTTCATTGAGTAATATTCACAGCATAGACTGGTGATGAATCACAACATGGTGAAAATACAATACATCTGTTTCTGACTTTACACTCCATTAGTGTCTGAAAACAAACAACCAGGTATGGCTGCCAGATAGCTCCGATACGTCTCAACACACCCACACATGACATCAGACAGGCAGATATCTTGACGTTATTGGGAGATTGAGATGTAAGTCTTTTTCTTCACTCTGACTGGACGTATCCAGGATGTTTGTGCTGAGGACTGGAGTTCAGGGCCCATGTTCATAAAGCATCTCAAAGTATGAATGCTGATCTAGGATCAGGCCATTTCTGTCTTATTCATTATGATCTGAAAGACAAACGGATCTTTCTGAATATGTGCCCTGGTCTCTCTGTCCAGTCTGTCCCTGGTGGAAAACGTTCTGCTGTGTTCATCTCATCTGTATGGGCCGTGGTCTCCCTGTCCAGTCTGTCCCTGGTGGAAAACATTCTGCTGTGTTCATCTCATCTGTATGGGCCGTGGTCTCCCTGTCCAGTCTGTCCCTGGTGAAAAACATTCTGCTGTGTTCATCTCATCTGTATGGGCCGTGGTCTCTCTGTCTAGTCTGTCCCTGGTGGAAAACATTCTGCTGTGTTCATCTCATCTGTATGGGCCCTGGTCTCTCTGTCCAGTCTGTCCCTGGTGGAAAACATTCTGCTGTGTTCATCTCATCTGTATGGTCAGCGGTTGCCTCCCATCCCCTTGCTACATCTAAACAGGCCTGTATTTGACAGGAGGAACAGCCGTGGAGGCTAACAGGCAGGGCTTACAGAGAGACTTGTCTGTATAGGCCTCTCCCAGAATCCTATTCCAATCCCTATCTAGTTTGTCTGGGTTGTCAACGTTGATGTGTCGAACTGAAAACTTTACCGCTATCTAGTCAGTGTGAGTTGTTAACATTGAAAAGTTGTTAACTTAACCAGTATGAAAGGCCATCACACCACGCTACCAGCTGTGTTTAGGCCTTGCTCCACTTGATCAATTGTTTCTACATTTTACAAACTTAAATCATGCTTTTATACTGTCCAAACTTGGATGAGATTAGCGTGATGATGAAATAATACAACTCCTTAATCCACAGTGGGGATGTAATAACTGTCTCTGACCCTGTCTCTCCTCTGTTCTCTTGTTCCAGGTTATTCTGGTATCTGCCAATAAGCTCACACGCTACATCGAGCCCTGTCAGCTGACTGATGAGTTTGGAGGAAGTTTAGTGTATGATCACATGGACTGGGTGAACAAAAGACTGGTAAGCCTAGCCACCATTTTAAAGGGATACTTCGGGATTTTGGCAATGAGGCCCTTTTATCAACTTCCCCAGAGTCCATGTGTATGTCTCTGTGTCCAGTATGAAGGAAGTTGGAGGTGGTTTTGTGAGCAAATGCACTGTGACTGTGTACAATAGCACACATTTGGACATCACATTTGAATCCTACAGATTAAAATGTATATAACAATGACATTATGCAGAGTTGGGGTCAATTCAGGAAGTACACTGAAATTGTCTTCCATGCTTTTCAATGAGGAAAATGTGGAATTTAAATATGGTTTACTTCCTGATTGAAATGGAATTCACCCCAATCCTGTTGTTATGTGACAAACATGCATGTACATTGTTACTCATTAGTTTTTCCTCAGGTCTTTGAGAAGTTTACCAAAGAGTCCACATCCCTTCTAGATGAACTGGTGGTCATCAACGAGAGTGAGAAAAGTAACCAATTAGACAAAGAAAGGTATTGACTATATCTATTTTTGCTCTAAGTATCCATGATTGAGGAAAGGGAATTGAACACAGTAAACACATTGCTTACTTATCTTTCTCCCAGGCCACCAGATTGTAACTTCCTACCATCGCTTGATCCTGAAACAGTTCTACAAACCGGTAATTATACCAATCTTTGTCCACAAGTCATTGTTAATACAAATAGCTGAATCCAGGTAGCCTAGCTAGTAGAGCTGTGTGTTTCTATACCAGTCTGAGCTCCATTTCAGTTGAATGGTACAGGATGCAGAGATGGTGCACGCCACCAGCAGAGAAGACATTTTCCACTCTGTGTAACCATTCAGTAAACAGACTCCTAGAGTGCGTTCCAAAAGGCACCCTTTTGGGACGTAGACCCAGTAATTGTATTTGCAGGCCTAGTGGCGAGTAGTGTGTCACTTGAACGGTTTTACTACAGTGAAAATATTTACCCATTCAGAGGAATGCCAGAGCAGAGCTGGGCTGAGCCCAAATGGCACCCTGTTCCCTTCATAGTGCACTACACTACGTCTGATCAGGGCCAAGTACTGCACTATAAAGGGAATAGGGTGTTCTATGGGACACACACCCTGGAAGGCCAGCACATAGCAGAGCTGTCCCAATAAAAGGAGCTTTGTCTGGTGGTTGTGGAATGGACGGTCAGCCCAACGCGCCTCTGGTACTGTGCTTCCCACAGAAGAACTCACTCGGTATGTGTCCCAAATTGCATCCTATTTCCTACATAGTGCACTACTTTTGACCAGAAACCTATGGGCCTTTGCTAAAAGTAGTGCATTATATTGAGAATAGGGTGCAATTTGGGATACTTCCTACACAACGCCTGATGCTCTCTCTTTCTCGCTCGCTCGCTCTCTGAGCGATTGTCTTGCGTAATGAAGAAGAGGGCTTGGGCTGTCCTGTCACTCTTGTTTGTGTTGCTACAGGCACAACGTGAGATAGAATAAGAGCATGATATAAGAACAATACTCTGTCCTATTTGTTATGTGCTGTTATCAAAGAACGTACTTGGAAGGCTTTCCAGTGTAATTAATCTCTGTTTAAAGAGGTTGGGATGCTGTTGATGTTGGTATTATGAATAAATGAATAGCAATCTTTCCCCTGAAGTACTACTCCACAATAATGCACCGCTGAAATGTATAATGTAACTTAATGGCTAAACTTGCTGTCGTCTACATTCTGTACTGTAGTACACCTTTCTTTCTCTCTCTCTCTGGCTCTCTCTCTCTGGCTGTCTCTCTCTCTCTCTGGCTGTCTCTCTCTCTGGCTGTCTCTCTCTCTTTGGCTGTCTCTCTCTCTGGCTGTCTCTCTCTCTCTCTGGCTGTCTCTCTCTCTCTCTGGCTGTCTCTCTCTCTCTCTCTCTCTCTCTCTGGCTGTCTCTCTCTCTCTCTGGCTGTCTCTCTCTCTCTCTGGCTGTCTCTCTCTCTCTCTGGCTGTCTCTCTCTCTCTCTGGCTGTCTCTCGCTCTCTCTGGCTGTCTCTCTCTCTCTCTCTCTCTGGCTGTCTCTCTCTCTCTGGCGGTCTCTCTCTCTCTCTCTCTCTCTCTCTCTCTCTCTCTCTCTCTCTCTCTCTCTCTGGCTCTCTCTCTCTCTCTCTCTCTCTCTCTCTGGCTGTCTATCTCTCTCTCTCTCTCTCTTTTTCTCTCTCTCTCTCTGGCTGTCTCTCTCTCTCTCTCTCTCTGGCTGTCTCTCTCTCTCTCTGGCTGTCTCTCTCTCTCTCTGGCTGTCTCTCTGGCTGTCTCTCTGGCTGTCTCTCTCTCTCTCTCTCTCTCTCTGGCTGTCTCTCTCTCTCTCTCTCTCTCTCTCTCTGGATGTCTCTCTCTCTCTCTCTCTCTCTCTCTCTGGCTCTCTCTCTCTCTCTCTCTCTCTCTCTGGCTGTCTCTCTCTGGCTGTCTCTCTCTCTCTCTCTCTGGCTCGCTCTCTCTCTCTCTCTCTCTCTCTCTGGCTGTCTCTCTCTCAATTCAATTCAATTCAAGGGCTTTATTGGCATGGGAAACATGTGTTAACATTGCCAAAGCAAGTGAGGTAGACAACATACAAAGTGAATATATAAAGTGAAAAACAACAAAAATGAACAGTAAACATTACACATACAGAGGTTTCAAAACAGTAAAGACATTACAAATGTCATATTATATATATATATATACAGTGTTTTAACAATGTACAAATGGTTAAAGGACACAAGATAAAATAAATAAGCATAAATATGGGTTGTATTTACAATGGTGTGTGTTCTTCACTGGTTGCCCTTTTCTCGTGGCAACAGGTCACAAATCAAATCAAATCAAATTTTATTTGTCACATACACATGGTTAGCAGATGTTAATGCGAGTGTAGCGAAATGCTTGTGCTTCTAGTTCCGACAATGCAGTAATAACCAACAAGTAATCTAACTAACAATTCCAAAACTACTGTCTTGTACACAGTGTAAGGGGATAAAGAATATGTACATAAGGATATATGAATGAGTGATGGTACAGAGCAGCATAGGCAAGATACAGTAGATGGTATCGAGTACAGTATGTACAAATGAGATGAGTATGTAAACAAAGTGGCATAGTTTAAAGTGGCTAGTGATACATGTATTACATAAGGATACAGTCGATGATATAGAGTACAGTATATACGTATGCATATGAGATGAATAATGTAGGGTAAGTAACATTATATAAGGTAGCATTGTTTAAAGTGGCTAGTGATATATTTACATCATTTCCCATCAATTCCCATTATTAAAGTGGCTGGAGTTGAGTCAGTGTCAGTGTGTTGGCAGCAGCCACTCAATGTTAGTGGTGGCTGTTTAACAGTCTGATGGCCTTGAGATAGAAGCTGTTTTTCAGTCTCTCGGTCCCAGCTTTGATGCACCTGTACTGACCTCGCCTTCTGGATGATAGCGGGGTGAACAGGCAGTGGCTCGGGTGGTTGATGTCCTTGATGATCTTTATGGCCTTCCTGTGACATCGGGTGGTGTAGGTGTCCTGGAGGGCAGGTAGTTTGCCCCCGGTGATGCGTTGTGCAGACCTCACCACCCTCTGGAGAGCCTTACGGTTGAGGGTGGAGCAGTTGCCGTACCAGGCGGTGATACAGCCCGCCAGGATGCTCTCGATTGTGCATCTGTAGAAGTTTGTGAGTGCTTTTGGTGACAAGCCAAATTTCTTCAGCCTCCTGAGGTTGAAGAGGCGCTGCTGCGCCTTCTTCACAATGCTGTCTGTGTGAGTGGACCAATTCAGTTTGTCTGTGATGTGTATGCCGAGGAACTTAAAACTTGCTACCCTCTCCACTACTGTTCCATCGATGTGGATAGGGGGGTGTTCCCTCTGCTGTTTCCTGAAGTCCACAATCATCTCCTTAGTTTTGTTGACGTTGAGTGTGAGGTTATTTTCCTGACACCACACTCCGAGGGCCCTCACCTCCTCCCTGTAGGCCGTCTCGTCGTTGTTGGTAATCAAGCCTACCACTGTTGTGTCGTCCGCAAACTTGATGATTGAGTTGGAGGCGTGCGTGGCCACGCAGTCGTGGGTGAACAGGGAGTACAGGAGAGGGCTCAGAACGCACCCTTGTGGGGCCCCAGTGTTGAGGATCAGCGGGGAGGAGATGTTGTTGCCTACCCTCACCACCTGGGGGCGGCCCGTCAGGAAGTCCAGTACCCAGTTGCACAGGGCGGGGTCGAGACCCAGGGTCTCGAGCTTGATGACGAGCTTGGAGGGTACTATGGTGTTGAATGCCGAGCTGTAGTCAATGAACAGCATTCTCACATAGGTATTCCTCTTGTCCAGATGGGTTAGGGCGGTGTGCAGTGTGGTTGAGATTGCATCGTCTGTGGACCTATTTGGGCGGTAAGCAAATTGGAGTGGGTCTAGGGTGTCAGGTAGGGTGGAGGTGATATGGTCCTTGACTAGTCTCTCAAAGCACTTCATGATGACGGAAGTGAGTGCTACGGGGCGGTAGTCGTTTAGCTCAGTTACCTTAGCTTTCTTGGGAACAGGAACAATGGTGGCCCTCTTGAAGCATGTGGGAACAGCAGACTGGTATAGGGGTTGATTGAATATGTCCGTAAACACACCGGCCAGCTGGTCTGCGCATGCTCTGAGGGCGCGGCTGGGGATGCCGTCTGGGCCTGCAGCCTTGCGAGGGTTAACACGTTTAAATGTCTTACTCACCTCGGCTGCAGTGAAGGAGAGACCGCATGTTTTCGTTGCCGGCCGTGTCAGTGGCACTGTATTGTCCTCAAAGCGGGCAAAAAAGTTTAGTCTGCCTGGGAGCAGGACATCCTGGTCCGTGACTGGGCTGGATTTCTTCCTGTAGTCCGTGATTGACTGTAGACCCTGCCACATGCCTCTTGTGTCTGAGCCGTTGAATTGAGATTCTACTTTGTCTCTGTACTGACGCTTAGCTTGTTTGATAGCCTTGCGGAGGGAATAGCTGCACTGTTTGTATTCGGTCATGTTACCAGACACCTTCCCCTGATTAAAAGCAGTGGTTCGCGCTTTCAGTTTCACGCGAATGCTGCCATCAATCCACGGTTTCTGGTTAGGCAATGTTTTAATCGTTGCTATGGGAACGACATCTTCAACGCACGTTCTAATGAACTCACACACCGAATCAGTGTATTCGTCAATGTTGTTGTCTGACGCAATACGAAACATGTCCCAGTCCACGTGGTGGAAGCAGTCTTGGAGTGTGGAGTCAGCTTGGTCGGACCAGCGTTGGACAGACCTCAGCGTGGGAGCCTCTTGTTTTAGTTTCTGTCTGTAGGCAGGGATCAACAAAATGGAGTCGTGGTCAGCTTTTCCGAAAGGGGGGCGGGGCAGGGCCTTATATGCGTCGCGGAAGTTAGAGTAACAATGATCCAAGGTCTTTCCACCCCTGGTTGCGCAATCGATATGCTGATAAAATTTAGGGAGTCTTGTTTTCAGATTAGCCTTGTTAAAATCCCCAGCTACAATGAATGCAGCCTCCGGATGAATGGTTTTCAGTTTGCAAAGAGTTAAATAAAGTTCGTTCAGAGCCATCGATGTGTCTGCTTGGGGGGGGATGTATACGGCT
This sequence comes from Oncorhynchus mykiss, assembly GCF_013265735.2. Classification (NCBI taxonomy): domain Eukaryota; kingdom Metazoa; phylum Chordata; class Actinopteri; order Salmoniformes; family Salmonidae; genus Oncorhynchus; species Oncorhynchus mykiss. The sequence goes on along the minus strand of NC_048567.1, from coordinate 60,990,309 downwards.
GTGATTATAATCGAAGAGAATTCTCTTGGTAGATAATGCGGTCTACATTTGATTGTGAGGAATTCTAAATCAGGTGAACAGAAGGATTTGAGTTCCTGTATGTTTCTTTCATCACACCATGTCACGTTAGTCATAAGGCATACGCCCCCGCCCCTCTTCTTACCAGAAAGTTGTTTGTTTCTGTCTGCGCGATGTGTGGAGAAACCCGTTGGCTGCACCGCTTCGGATAGAGTCTCTCCAGTGAGCCACGTTTCCGTGAAGCAAAGAACGTTACAGTCTCTGATGTCCCTCTGGAATGCTACCCTTGCTCGGATTTCATCAACCTTGTTGTCAAGAGACTGGACATTGGCAAGAAGAATGCTAGGGAGTGGTGCACGATGTGCCCGTCTCCGGAGTCTGACCAGAAGACCGCCTCGTTTCCCTCTTTTTCGGAGTTGTTGTTTTTTTGGGTCGCTGCATGGAATCCACTCAGTTGTCCTGTTTGTAAGGCAGAACACAGGATCCGCGTCGCGAAAAACATATTCTTGGTAGTACTGATGGTGAGTTGATGCTGATCTTATATTCAGTAGTTCTTCTCGACTGTATGTAATGAAACCTAAGATGAGCTGGGGTACTAATGTAAGAAATAACACGTAAAAAAACAAAAAACTGCATAGTTTCCTAGGAACGCGAAGCGAGGCGGCCATCTCTGTCGGCGCCGGAAGTAGTAATCTTGCTGCTGTGATGGCACACTGTGGAATTTCACCCAGTAGATATGGGAGTTTTTCAAATTTGGATTTGTTTTCGAATTCTTTGTGGATCTGTGTAATCTGAGGGAAATATGTCTCTCTAATATGGTCATACATTGGGCAGGAGGTTAGGAAGTGCAGCTCAGTTTCTACCTCATTTTGTGGGCAGTGAGCACATAGCCTGTCTTCTCTTGAGAGCCATGTCTGCCTACGGCGGCCTTTCTCAATAGCAAGGCTATGCTCACTGAGTCTGTACATAGTCAAAGCTTTCCTTAATTTTGGGTCAGTCACAGTGGTCAGGTATTCTGCCGCCGTGTACTCTCTGTTTAGGGCCAAATAGCATTCTAGTTTGCTCTGTTTTTTGTTAATTCTTTCCAATGTGTCAAGTAATTATCTTTTTGTTTTCTCATGATTTGGTTGGGTCTAATTGTGCTGTTGTCCTGGGGCTCTGTAGGGTGTGTTTGTGTTTGTGAACAGAGCCCCAGGACCAGCTTGCTTAGGGGACTCTTCTCCAGGTTCATCTCTCTGTAGGTGATTGCTTTGTTATGGAAGGTTTGTGAATCGCTTCCTTTTAGGTGGTTGTAGAATTTGACGGCTCTTTTCTGGATTTTGATAATTAGTGGGTATCGGCCTAATTCTGCTCTGCATGCATTATTTGGTGTTCTACGTTGTACACGGAGGATATTTTTGCAGAATTCTGCGTGCAGAGTCTCAATTTGGTGTTTGTCCCATTTTGTGAAGTCTTGGTTGGTGAGCGGACCCCAGACCTCACAACCATAAAGGACAATGGGCTCTATGACTGATTCAAGTATTTTTAGCCAAATCCTAATTGGTATGTTGAAATTTATGTTTCTTTTGATGGCATAGAATGCCCTTCTTGCCTTGTCTCTCAGATCGTTCACAGCTTTGCGGAAGTTACCTGTGGCGCTGATGTTTAGGCCAAGGTATGTATAGTTTTTTGTGTGCTCTAGGGCAACAGTGTCTAGATGGAATTTGTATTTGTGGTCCTGGTGACTGGACCTTTTTTGGAACACCATTATTTTGGTCTTACTGAGATTTACTGTCAGGGCCCAGGTCTGACAGAATCTGTGCATAAGATCTAGGTGCTGCTGTAGGCCCTCCTTGGTTGGTGACGGAAGCACCAGATCATCGGCAAACAGCAGACATTTGACTTCGGATTCTAGCAGGGGGAGGCCGGGTGCTGCAGACTTTTCTAGTGCCCGCGCCAATTCGTTGATATATATGTTGAAGAGGGTGGGGCTTAAGCTGCATCCCTGTCTAACCCCACGACCATGTGTGAAGAAATGTGTGTGTTTTTTGCCAATTTTAACCACACACTTGTTGTTTGTGTACATGGATTTTATAATGTCGTATGTTTTACCCCCAACACCACTTTCCATCAGTTTGTATAGCAGACCCTCATGCCAGATTGAGTCGAAGGCTTTTTTGAAATCAACAAAGCATGAGAAGACTTTGCCTTTGTTTTGGTTTGTTTGTTTCTCTCTCTGGCTGTGTCTCTCTCTCTCTCTCTCTCTCTCTCTCTCTCTCTCTCTCTCTCTGACTCTCTCTCTCTGACTCTCTCTCTCTCTCTCTCTCTGGCTGTCTCTCTCTCTCTCTCTCTCTGGCTGTCTCTCTCTCTGACTCTCTCTCTCTCTCTCTCTCTGACTCTCTCTCTCTCTCTCTCTCTGACTCTCTCTCTCTCTCTCTCTCTCTCTCTCTCTCTCTCTCTCTCTCTCTCTCTGGCTGTCTCTCTCTCTCTCTCTCTCTCTCTCTCTGGCTGTCTCTCTCTCTCTCTCTCTCTCTCTCTCTCTCTCTCTCTCTCTCTCTCTCTCTCTCTCTCTCTTTCTGGCTGTCTCTCTCTCTCTCTCTCTGGCTGTCTCTCTCTGGCTGTCTCTCTCTCTCTCTGGCTGTCTCTCGCTGTCTCTCTCTCTCTGGCTGTCTCTCTCTCTCTGGCTGTCTCTCTCTCTCTCCCTCTCTGGCTGGCTGTCTCTCTCTCTGGCTGTCTCTCTCTCTCTCTCTCTCTGGCTGGCTGTCTCTCTCTCTGGCTGGCTGTCTCTCTCTCTCGCTGGCTGGCTGTCTCTCTCTCTTGCTGGCTGGCTGTCTCTCTCTCTCTCTCTCTCTCTCTCTCACACACACTTATATATAAAAAAATATCTCTCTCACTACCATTCCCCCTATGACCATCCCTATCTCCTCTCTCCCCTCCAGGCCATGAGTTGCTGTCAGAGCTGCAGCAGCGGAGGTTTAATGGGTCAGAGGGAGGTGGTGTGGCCTGGTCCCCCATGGATGACGAGCTACTGGCCCAGCCACAGGTACAATAGAATAACTGCATTTTTCCCAGAGGGAACTTCAGTTATGGCAAGCCGGGTTAAGATGTAAACATATAACATCAAAATTCACACATAACATACAAATACTATACAAGATAAACTATTATTTCAGGTCATGAAGCTGCTGGACTCCCTCAGGGAACAGTACACTAAGTACCAGGAGGTGTGTCGCCAACGCAGCAAACGATCCCAGCTGGAGGAGATACAGACCAAGGTCATGCAGGTACTGCACACACACTGCCCTATGATGTCACACTCTGGATACACACTGAACACACACTACACACACACCAACATACTACACACACCCAAACCCACTGACTTTAGCCCAATACCTTCAACAACAGCAGCCTAGTGACCAGACAGAGAAACAAATGCAGATTTACACTCGTCACCATATAGGGTTTTAACATTTGGACACTGATAGCGTCTAAATTGGAATGCAGTGGCTGTACAGTGACATGCTATACATGACGTCAGAGGTCAGGGTCTCTGTTTCACAGCTCTGCATGGGTTTTGACGACAGACATTCTGAACTTGAACACAACACGAGACAAGAAGCTGCCCTCATCCCTCCCGCTAATTGGGCAACGTTTTCACATTTTTGTGAGGGAAAGGCTGTAAATTACGAGGACTCTGTGTATTTTGAAAGATGATACGTTGAGGATTATAATAAATATCGCATTGATGTCATACAAGCAAGCCAAAAGTGCACCTCATATTTCCATATCATAAAACTTGTGTATACACTGAGTATACCAAAAATTAGGAACATCTTCCTAATATGGAGTTGCAACCCCCCCCTCCACACACACACACACACACACACACACACACACACACACACACAGGAAACTGTTGAGCATTAAAAAAACAGCAGCGTTACAGTTCTTGATACAAACCTGGCACCTACTACCATACCCTGTTCAAACTTTTGTCTTGCCAATTCACCCTCTGAATGGCACACAGACACAATCTGTGTCTCAATTGTATCAAGGCTTAAAAATCCTTCTTCATCCCATCTCCTCCCCTTCATCTACACTGATTTTGAAGTGGATTTAACAAGTTACATCAATAAGGAATCATAGCTTTCACCTTGATTCAACTGGTCAGTCTATGTCATAGAAAGAACAGGTGTTCTTAATGTTTTGTTTACTCAGTTATACAACATCACTATGTTTGATGTCCAGTTACAAGATGACATGGTGTTATACCCAGGGTTGTCCTGAACAGAATGAGCCTGTTTGTTGTTTTGGGAAGAACACCACGCATCTGAATGCACTCATGACTCCATTCTATGTGCACCAAAATGACCATCTGCTTCTCTGAATTGCCTTGTGAAAGCCTAACACTGTAAGATTATATTTGAGCATTTAGCTGGTCATGTTGGCAATAGAATAAGCTTCCCAATTATGCCCACCTGACCCGATTGCGATTTATGATGGACTGTTCTTGGGTATTGCATAAACATCAACAGTAATTGTGTAAAGGCGGGGATGCAGGGCTGTGTGTTCCTCAATGGCACGAGAGCTCAAAAAAGCACCTCATAGTTGAGTTAAAAAAGTGCATCGAAATGACTTAGGAACTGTGCACACTTTGGAGAGGTGTACGGCCATTTTGAAACACCAGTTAGATCTCTCACTCAAACGCTTGTCTTTTTTTTTGTTGCACCTAGCTGATGCACCTGGATACATTCATGTAAAATGCACATAAAACAGTGTAATGTTTGGTTTCAGTCTTGTCAGGTGAACTGTTGTGTCCTCACCTTCAGTCTAATAATTGTCCCATATCTAGTGGGCCCTGGTCAAAAGTAGTGCACTGTATAGGGAAAAGATAGTGATTTGAGACAAAGCCAGGATGAGCAGTCAGCACACATGGCTACATATCAGCACACTTCCTCCTTGGCAGCTGGCACTACCTCATTTCCTGTCTGTAACCATGAAGGGAAAATGCCTTTTCTCCCATTCTTATTATTCCTCCCATATAGGCTACCACCTGTCGATTTGACTGATACCCTTAGGGGCACTAGTACACCAGGCTGAGAACCGCTGATCTAAAGATGTCAGCATTTTGAATGTTTTCCTGTGCAAAAGGAAGTGAACAGCTCCTTCGATATGATGTGATGTGTTCCATGGAATGGATGGATTCTATTTTAGATTCTAGATCCTAACGGAATGAGCAGTCTGTTGCTATGGGGATGAAGATGTTGTTCTGTAGGATGATGGATTAGTTTGGCTAGGGGGGTTTGGCCTAGTTCTTATCTGCTGGGAGTAGAGATGCAGTGTAGCGAGTGGGGGAGTAGTTTGTAAGCTGTATTTCTCCGAGCGATATAGGAGACAGGCGGGAGAATTGCTTAGCAAGGCTAAAGGATGATGCCGAAAACCTCTTTCAAACTCAACACTGAACCATTTTATCATCCCTCTTTCAAAGTTCAGTGGATTCTAACACCTCTTCTTGATCTTTCCTTAAATGATGCTGTATTTCAACCAGATGTTGAATTAGATTTATCATGTTATCCTTATCTTGTCCTGGGATGTCAGTTTCAAGTAGACACACACAGAAAACATTAGTACAATATATCGTGAACAATATTTACTTTATAGGTAACTTGGCATAATATATTGCTGTGCTGACACATGGTACACTGTTTTAGCAATGAGCCTCATTATACAACATTTTAAATGCCAATACATGCTTTATATCACCTGCTAGCTTTTAAGGAGTGTTACCTGATTGAAACCCACTCTGATTTACAGTTTTTCCAACCAATTAGGGACCTCTGATACCTGGAAGGTATTTCGTTGGTCGGCCTGGGGGAAGTGATGAAGCGTTTATCAATGATTGTGTCCAATGGGGTCTCTCTTGTTGCTATGCAGGTTGTGAATTGGCTGGAGGGGCCTGGCACAGAGCAGCTCCGAACACAGTGGGGGATCGGAGATTCTATCAGGGCCTCCCAGGCCCTACAGCAGAAACACGAGGAGATGGAAAGCCAACACAGCGTAAGGACAGAATAAAACAACACACTACAGACACAATAGACACAAAACAGACGCAACACAACATAATACAATACCACACAACTCAAGACACATAGTTGGCCAGAAGACACAAGAGATAGAGAGCAAACACAGCGTAAGGACACCACAGACACGATAACACCACAGACACAGCTCTGTTACGCCACTCATTGTTCAGTGTTCATACTCACTTACAGAGAAGAGTTGTGGAGATAGATAGCTGCTAGTTCTCTCTCTCTGCAGTAGAAGTACATGTCTGGAGTGTCTTGAAGATCCCAATAATTAGGTGACTGAATATGATTATGGATTTAGATTGTTAGGACGAATGTGTTAGCTGCCAGGAGACTGTAGGGAAGGCACTTGGGAGAAGACATACTGTTCTGTAACTGCTTTTCATAGTTCAGTACTCTCTGGGCTGAGAAGCAGGGGCAAAGCGGTACTAGACTAAAACTATGGAACTGATGTAGGTAAACCATTGACATAAATAAGGTACAATGTTTACATCTGGAAAAGGTTTGTGTGATTTCACTAACAAAACAACAGCTGGCATTAGTATTTTCCTGCTCAATCACCAGAGTCAGTCCAGGCCAGGAAGTGACTGCAGCAGCAACAGCTGTGGGGTGTAACTAATGTCTCTCCTGGCTGGGTTTATATCAAAGACCCTGATGAATCATTGCTCTGGGCTGGAGCGTGCCCCGTTGACCGGAACAGAGAAAGCTGGCCAGGGTGAATTGAAGGCTAAAGCCAGAGCGAGGTCAAAGCTAAGATTGACGATTAGGCTAGAGACACCCACACCGGCAGAGAGCGACACCCACACCGGCAGAGAGCGACACCCACACCGGCAGAGAGCGACACCCACACCGGCAGAGAGTGACACCCACACCGGCAGAGAGCGACACCCACACCGGCAGAGAGCGACACCCACACCGGCAGAGAGCGACACCCACACCGGCAGAGAGCGACACCCACACTGTCAAGAGAGCGACACCCACACTGTCAAGAGAGCGAGAGTCTTGTTTTGGTGTTATATCCCACAGCCTTCAGCAGGTGGAGCTATTGATCTGAAATGTTAAGTGTTCTCTAAGTAATAATGACAGTCCAAAAGCATTCAACTCAATTACTGTACACAGTAGGTCTGAACTAAACATTAACAACTTTGATACAGAAACAATTTGTATTGTTGGTATACAGTATTAGCACAACCTTCTGTGTTTGCTGGTATGAATTGTGTCTCCACAAAATAACTTATTTGTTTTGTATTGTCTGACTCTTCTGCTCTGTAATAACGCATGTGTTATTGGTTGTGTATATACAGTGGGGCAAAAGTATTTAGTCAGCCACCAATTGTGCAAGTTCTCCCACTTAAAAAGATGAGTGGCCTGTAATTTTCATCATAGGTACACTTCAACTATGACAGACAAAATGAGGAAAAAAAATCCAGAAAATCACATTGTAGGATTTTTAATGAATTTATTTGCAAATTATGGTGGAAAATAAGTATTTGGTCAATAACAAAAGTGTATCTCAATACTTTGTTATATACCCTTTGTTGGCAATGACAGAGGTCAAACGTTTTCTGTAAGTTTTCACAAGGTTTTCACACACTGTTGCTTAAGCAGGGGGACACGTCTGGCACTGCAGGATTTGAGTCCCTGGCGGCGTAGTGTGTTACTGATAGTAGGCTTTGTTACTTTGGTCACAGCTCTCTGCAGGTCATTCACTAGGTCCCCCCGTGTGGTTCTGGGATTTTTGCTCACCGTTCTTGTGATCATTTTGACCCCACAGGGTGAGATCTTGCGTGGAGCCCCAGATCGAGGGAGATTATCAGTGGTCTTGTATGTCTTCCATTTCCTAGTAATTGCTCCCACAGTTGATTTCTTCAAACCAAGCTGCTTACCTATTGCAGATTACCTGCACCAGTCTTCCCAGCCTGGTGCAGGTCTACAATTTTGTTTCTGGTGTCCTTTGACAGCTCTTTGGTCTTGGCCACAGTGGAGTTTGGAGTGTGACTGTTTGAGGTTGTGGACAGGTGTCTTTTTTATACTGATAACAAGTTCAAACAGGTGCCATTAATACATGTAATGAGTGGAGGACAGAGGAGCCTCTTAAATAAGAAGTTACAGGTCTGTGAGAGCCAGAAATCTTGCTTGTTTGTAGGTGACCAAATACTTATTTCCACCATAATTTGCAAATAAATTCATAAACAATCCTACAATGTGATTTTCTGGATTGTTTTCCCCTCATTTTGTCTGTCATAGTTGAAGTGTACCTATGATGAAAATTACAGGCCACTCATCTTTTTAAGTGGGAGAACTTGCACAATTGGTGGCTGACTAAATACTTTTTTGCCCCACTGATTTGTACCTTGTCAGCTCGGGAGTTTACATAATGTGTTATTGGTTGTGTATATACAGGATTGCTTGCTGTGTATGATAATGTGTTATTGGTTGTGTATATACAGGATTGCTTGCTGTGTATGATAATGTGTTATTGGTTGTGTATATACAGGATTGCTTGCTGTGTATGATAATGTGTTATTGGTTGTGTATATGCAGGATTGCTTGCTGTGTATGATAATGTGTTATTGGTTGTGTATATACAGGATTGCTTGCTGTGTATGATAATGTCTTATTGGTTGTTTATTTCCTGGAGTGGTTTGCAGTGTAATAATGTGTGTGTTATTGGTTGTGTATCCACAGGAGTGGTTTGCGGTGTAATAATGTGTGTGTTATTGGTTGTGTATCCACAGGAGTGGTTTGCGGTGTAATAATGTGTGTGTTATTGGTTGTGTATCCACAGGAGTGGTTTGCGGTGTAATAATGTGTGTGTTATTGGTTGTGTATCCACAGGAGTGGTTTGCGGTGTAATAATGTGTGTGTTATTGGTTGTGTATCCACAGGAGTGGTTTGCGGTGTAATAATGTGTGTGTTATTGGTTGTGTATCCACAGGAGTGGTTTGCGGTGTAATAATGTGTGTGTTATTGGTTGTGTATCCACAGGAGTGGTTTGCGGTGTAATAATGTGTGTGTTATTGGTTGTGTATCCACAGGAGTGGTTTGCGGTGTAATAATGTGTGTGTTATTGGTTGTGTATCCACAGGAGTGGTTTGCGGTGTACGTGGAGCTGAACCAGCAGATAGCAGCGTTGCTGAGTGCTGGAGACGAGGAGGACCTAGTGGAGCTGAAGGGTCTTCAGCAGCAGCTCAGTGATGTCTGTTACAGACAGGCCAGCCAACTGGAGTCCAGGCAGAACGTACTGCAGTCAGCACACGAGTTCCACGGCACCGCACAGGATGTATGTTTCATGGATTAATTCATTGATTGATTGAATTTATTTGATAATAGCAAAATACCTATACAGCCAAGAACAAGAGCGACAGTGATTCTTACTCTAAATCACCAAGTCAGTACCTAGGGCCAGTCCCTTGGCATTTGTGTACTGTAGATCGATATGTGAAAGCAATATGACAACAATCAGATGGCAAGATGGAGCTACCACCACCCATATTGCTTACACTTATCAAGTCCTCCAATCTACTTAAGGGCCTAGGGGTGAAGGAGTGGGGGTTGATTTGGGATTCAGTCATAATAGTATAGACTAACTGTATGGACTACAGCTTTGTGTTGCCTTTGTACTAACACCCCAGTTTACCCTCGCAGCTGTCCCAGCAGCTGGATGGTCTACTGGGCATGCTCTGTGCAGACGTGGCCCCCACTGACGGGGCTGCCATCCAACAAACACTCAAACACCTCGAGGAGAAACTCAAGAGTGTTGGTAAGCACAATTTTATTATTCTATTCTTACTGTTCATTTTTGTAATGTTATTATTAATGTATTATTTTTAAATGAAACACACTCTGTCTTATTACAGTTGAAGTCGGAAGTTTACATACACCTTAGACAAATACATTTAAACTCAGTTTTTCACCATTCCTGACATTTAATCCTAGTAAAAATTCCCTGTCTTAGGTCAGGTAAAATCATCACTTTATTTTAATAATGTGAAATGTCAGAATAATAGTATAGAGAATGATTTATTTCAGCTTTTATTTCTTTCATCACATTCCCAGTGGGTTAGAAGTTTACATACATTCAATTAGTATTTGGTAGCATTGCCTTTAAATTGTTTAGCTTGGGTCAAACGTTTCGGGTAGCCTTCTACAAGCTCCCCACAATAAGTTGGGTGAATTGTGGCCCATTTCTCCTGACAGAGCTGGTCTAACTGAGTCAGGTTTGTTGGCCTCCTTGCTCGCACAGGCGCTTTCAGTTCTGCCCACAAATTGTCTATAGGATTGAGGTCAGGGCTTTGTGATGGCCACTCCAATACCTTGACTTTTTTTTATCCTTAAGCCATTTTGCCACAACTTTGGAAGTATGCTTGGGGCCATTGTCCATTAGGAAGACCCATTTGCGACCAAGCTTTAACTTCCTGTCTGATGTCTTGAGATGTTGCTTTAATATATCCATATAATTTTCCTGCCTCATGATCCCATCTATTTTGTGAAGTGCACCTGTCTCTTCTGTAGCAAAGCACCCCCACAACTTGATGCTGCCACCCCTGTGCTTCACGGTTGGGATGGTGGTCTTTGGCTTGCAAGCCTCATACTTTTTCCTCCAAACATAACGATGGTCATTATGGCCAAACAGTTCTATTTTTGTTTCATCAGACCAGAGGACATTTCTCCAAAAAGTACGATCTTTGTCCCCATGTGCAGTTGAAAACCGAAGTCTGGCTTTTTTATGGCGGTTATGGAGCAGTGGCTTCTTCCTTGCTGAATGGCCTTTCAGGTTATGTCAATATTGGACTCATTTTACTGTGGGTATAGATACTTTTGTACCTGTTTCCTCCAGCATCTCCACAAGGTCCTTTGCTGTTGTTCTGGGATTGATTTGCACTTTTTGCACCAAAGTACGTTCATCTCTAGGAGACAGAACGAGTCTCCTTCCTGAGCGATATGACGACTGCGTGGTCCCATGGTGTTTATACTTGCGTACTATTGTGTGTACAGATGAACGTGGTACCTTCAGGCATTTGGAAATTGCTCCCAAGGATGAACCAGACTTGTGGAGGTCTACAATTTTTTTTCTGTGGTCTTGGCTGATTTCCTTTGATTTTCCCATGATGTCAAGCACAGAGGCACTGAGTTTGAAGGTAGGTCTTGAAATACATCCACAGGTACACCTCCAATTGACTCAAATGATGTCAAGTAGCCTATCAGAAGCTTCTAAAGCCATGACATAATTTTCTGGAATTGTCCAAGCTGTTTAAAGGCACAGTCAACTTAGTGTATGTAAACTTCTGACCCACTGGAATTGGGATACAGTGAAATAAGCTGTCTGTAAACAATTGTTGGAAACACGACTTGTGTCAAGCACAAAGTAGATGTCCTAACCGACAAACTATCGTTTGTTAACAATAAATGTGTGGAGTGGTTGAAAAACGAGTTTTAATGACTCCAACCTAAGTGTATGTAAACTTCCGACTTCAACTGTAGATGGATAACTGCAAGAATAAAGTTTGGTTGGAATATTTTATAACTATCAGTAGTGTTAGTTTGGTTATTGAGGAATATTCTCTGCTGTGATGCTCTGTCCAGAGGGATCCCTGGCAGGCCTGAGGGAGAAAGGGCAGGTCGTGATGGATCAGATGTCCAACCAGACAACCTGGTCCTATGGGAAGGATGTGCCCATTGAAAACAAAGAAAACATTGATCATATCCAAGGAGTTATGGAGGACATGCAACTCCGGAAACAAAGGTTTACCCAGATGTCTTTTTTCCTGAGCGTGCAGGGCTGCAGCTGCTCCAGATAATGCTGAAGTTGTTTACAAAGCTTCCATGAGTCAGACAATTTCTGTAATATCATCGCATTTTGGACTTTGCCATGGATATTGAGTGTTTTGGTTCTGTCTAGATGTGAAGACATGGTGGATGTGAGGAGACTGAAGATGCTTCAGATGGTCCAGCTTTTCAAGTGTGAGGAAGATGCATCACAGGTCAGTCTATGGACCTTCCCTTCTTCATCTCTGTCTGTCTGTTTGTTAGTTTAATCTTTGGTTCTGGGTTGCATATGTCAACACGTCACTGATGTGTTGTTTTGTTATTATTGACATATTGTTTTTGTTGTTAAGTAAACCTCATACCTGTGTTGATTCTCAGGCGGTGGAGTGGCTTGGTGAGCTGCTGGATGCTCTCCTGAAGACCCACATCAGGCTCGGGGACGATGCACAGGAAACCAAAGTGCTGCTGGAGAAACACAAGAAATTTGTGGATGTTGCACAGGTACTGATCTCTCGTGGCAAGCTGTTGACATACATGTACAGAACACAACCCTGAACACAACCCTGAGCATCTCCCTCTTTCTCTGTGTTTCAGAGCACTTACGACTACGGCCGTCAGCTGCTTCAGGCGACGGTGGTGTTGTGTCAGTCTCTACGCTGCACCACACGCTCCTCCGGTGACACCCTGCCACGCCTCAACCGGGTCTGGAAACAGTTCACTGTCACCTCTGAGGAGAGGGTCCATCGGCTGGAAATGGCCTGCTCTTTCCACACCGCAGCTGAGAAGGTGGGTGAAGAATGGACAATAGTTACTGTGTAAAGAATGAGACACCAAGAAAAGGCTTTCTCCCTGCCTAAAGCTTATTTGAGCCTATGGAAAACCTACAGGTTGTGAGGTTTCATGACAGAAGGTAGTGATGACAGGCAACACTCAAGCCAACATTTTAGGTAAACAATTAGCAACTAAACTCCAGAGCAGCCTCTTTAATGATCAGTGTTGTAGTGAGTCCAGTCTCGAGACCATATATTGAGTGTCTCAGTCTTGTCTCTGTGTTGGACACGTTTTTACTTAGTCTTGACTCGTCTCGGACAATGAGGACTCGTAATTTCTTCCCGAGAGCAGCCGAGACCAGCAGAGTAAAAGACTCATAATTATCAGCTCCCATTCAGTCAGCCATAAAACCACTTTGCCAGGACAAACAACCACACTCCTTTCATGACACTGACACTCTGTTTGTGGCTCTCTGTTTGTGGCTCTCTGTTTGTGGCTCTCTGTTTGTGACACTCTGTTTGTGACTCTCTGTTTGTGGCTCTCTGTTTGTGGCTCTCTGTTTGTGGCTCTCTGTTTGTGACACTCTGTTTGTGACACTCTGTTTGTGACACTCTGTTTGTGACACTCTGTTTGTGACACTCTGTTTGTGACACTCTGTTTGTGACACTCTGTTTGTGACACACTGTTTGTGACACACTGTTTGTGGCTCTCTGTTTGTGGCTCTCTGTTTGTGGCTCTCTGTTTTCACCATTCTGAATGTCTAAAGAATCCATATGTTCTGAAATATGAACACAACACTGTCTTCTCCATCCCAGGTGCTGGTCCAAGCCAGCCCAGAGCAGGGTGATCTCCCAGTGGAGTTGGAGCAGGAGACCTATGAGGAGGTGGAGACGGTGGGGAAAGCTCTACTGGACAGACTCACTGTCCCTGTTATATTCCCAGATGGGTAAGAAACAGAGGACAGGTCACACTAAAACCTGCATGACTTTAGTGACTCCCTGAAACTTGTCATGATGCGGGGTTAACGTCAATGCTGGTAAAGTTATTTCCAATTTACTCCTCTAGTACAAAACATAATTTACACTGGTAACTGATGTTATCCATCCACTATAACCATTTATCAATGTCATAGTGTACATGAAGATGTTTGAAGATCTAATGATGCATGCCACTTTAAGAGGAGAACTGATGCCTTGTTGTTGATTCCTTCCCTCCGCTATGTCCCCCTTTAGGAGTGAGCAGTACTTCGGCAGCTCAGGAGACATGGCATCCTCTGCTGTACACATCCGGGACAATATGAAGCTGGTGGAGGACAGGAAACTGACTCTGCACGAGGAAGATGAAGAAGACGTTGAGCAGCTACAGTATGATCAGATACATGACCAGGACAAAGAACTACAAGATGATGAAGAACTACAAGATGACCAGGAACTACAAGAAGTGAACAAAGAACTACAAGATGGAGAGGAACTGGAACTGGAGACGGACACTCAGAAAAGCTAATGGAGCACCTTCAACAGCTAACCTAGTCCCAGATCAGTTTGTGCTGTCTCGACAAATCCTATGGCCATTGGCGTGACAATCATAGGAGTTTACAAGACAGCATAAACAGATCTGGGACCAGGCTACAGAACAGCAGCAGCCAGCAGTCCACCAGAGATTCAGGACAGGAAAGAACACCTCTGACCTTTGTCATCATGTCAACACAGCGCCTGACCATCAGGTGCTCCAGAACTAAAATCCTGTCAATCACCCGGTGTGACTGCATTCCTTCCATCTGTTGTACTCTGCCTCGCCAAGCCATATTAACTTACTAAGAGCAGTTAAAGATAGAATATGGTTCTGAGATCAACTTACATTGCTTACCGCACATGACATGGAGATGAGGGGAGGAAACAGGCTGAAAGCACTGACTGAACTGAAATGGACTATTTCCCTTAAAGCTTTACCTTGCCTGTCGCTTGTCCCTTTTAAGTCGCGTTCACACTGCACGTAGCCCAGGGCTAGTTTTCAACCAGGGTTAAGGTTGGCCCTGGGCTAAGAACATGTAGTGTGAAAAGCCCTTAAGACAGTTGACTCAAGCTTTTACATGGTGCTACTAAACCTTCTAGAATGTACAGAAAGCAAAGCATTCATCTATCTCTCCTTTTACCTTACAGGTTCTGTAGAGTTTCTAGGTCGTTCTCTTTGTCAAACTGCCTTGTTTGACTATAAGCAATGTATTTTATATTTTCCCACTGTTGTTTTTCTTCCCCCGCAGTACCTTGACGTGTAAAAAGATGTCAGTAATGTAAATTCATTCTGAAGGCGTTTGAATAAGGCACTAACTGCCCAGCCGACTGTTTCCGGTGTAGACAGACTGTTGTATATTGTGCAGATGGATGGGTGCCGTCAACCAGCTTGTAAGACATTTGGGCTGTGTTACTTGTATGCATCAAAGTACAATGTAAAATCAGAGCTTTGTTATAAGCCTAGATTAGAGTGGTAGATCCAGGGCTTTTGTTTTTATTAATAAAATGTGATTTGGAAAAGTTATGCTTCATCTCTTCATAGTTGTCATTCTAATGTATACATAAAGTACATACGCCGTTTGCATTGTGAGGCATGCTATTGAAATATGAATTATATTTATTTTGTTTTGTATATTATGTATTTTACATATCAGTGCAAGTCATAATGCTTGTTGTGTTTAGGTTTGCGAGGCTAATCATGTATTTCTTGAAAATTGGGGTCCTGCGAAATAAACAAGCAAACATTTGAAAGATTTCTTGGAGAGAATGTAATCATTTTACCATTGTCTTGTAAGACTATGCTTAACACATGGCAATGTTGTCTTCTACACATACAGTACACAAGATATGACATCATGCATAACATTTTATTTTACACAAAAATTATTCTGTAAAATAAGCCTAACTTTACCAGTTGTCAGATTGAATAGGATATTTGAGGGCTTTCAAAAAAGCTGCCAAGCATTCACAAATCAAGGTGTGTGTAGTCAGTGCAGTAGCAGTATGAGAATGGGCAAAATTCAAACTGTCAATAATTATTGCATCATTTATCCCATGATGACATCACTCAAGCCCTACAAAAGAGACCCCCGCTCTCTTATCCTCACCTCTCTCTGCCTTCAATCCTAGTCTGTATATAGAAGAATCCAACATGATTAGAAAACTGCAGACTGGGAAACCACAATTACCAAAGCTCTTGTTCTGCCCCCTGTGACCCAAACCCCCTATGCCTGGACCAGAGGGCCGTCCTGATGGGCCAAATCCTCGTCATATTCAGTGGTCTCCATGAAGTCTGTGCATGGTGCTCCATTACTCCTTATCCACCAGAAAAGGGATCTGAGGAGAGAATTCATGATTACAAGGCCAACTGAGATAAAACACAGAGTAAACCAACTGCAAGCACAAATAAGAATATAAATGAAGAGAGGGAGGGAGAAAACAGGACACATTTTACTCAGACCTAAACAACGATCCCAAGCCCAGAACATTCTGCAGAAAATCCACCAACTCAACAGGAAGAAAAGCAACAGCAAGGTCACAAAACTAAAATAACAAGGGAAAATAGTGGAGGACAGGGAGAAGGCCAATGTTTTTGAAGACCATCTGAAAAACATCAACTCTTGCCCTGGAGGCCCCCTGTTTGACCCTGAGTGGAAGACCATCATTGACCGTCAGGTTTTTATCCCCATCCATCTACCCATAAGCCCCATCCTCAACACAAGTCACCCCCTCATCACTCCTGTCACTGTCACAGAGCTGCAAGAGCACATCAAGGCACCAGGGGAGGACACTATCGACAACCGACTCATCAAGGAGGCCTCCCCTGAGTTCCACTACCAGCTCTGTGACCTCTGCACCCTCTGTGTGCACACCACACATTTCCCCAAGCCCTGGAAGTCGGCGGTTGTCACAATGATCCCCAGGCCAGGTAAGGACCCTCACCAGCCAGCCAACTATAGGCCCATCAACCTCTTGAAGCTGCTGGAGAGGGTCCTGGTTAGCCGGCACCTGAGACACTTCAACAACAGCGGAGCACTCAAGAGTACATCAGGTGAGCTTCAGGATGAAGAGATCAACATCCTGAGCCTGGCCGAAGCTGTACAAAGCGGGTTCAACAAAAAAAGAGGTGGCGGTGGCTGTCTTCTTCGACAGTGAAAAGGCATTTGATAAGATGTGGCACAATGGGCTCATCTATAGGCTATCAGATACAAACCTGAAACTCCCCACTCAGATGGTCACTCTTAAACAGCTTTTTGAATCAGTGGGAGATTGCATGGGAGAAGGAGAACCCACATCATCCAGGTTCTCTCCAGAGGCGGGAGTACCCCAAGGCTCCACCCTCAGCTCTCTGCTGTTTTTAATGTACATCTGTGATATTTATAACCCCCACCCAAGAGAGGGACATGTGGCCCAGTTCACAGACAATCTCTGTTATTGGGCCTCCTCTGAGAACTTTGCTCATGCAGGAAAAAAGCTACAGAAGTGCATAACAGAGATCAAGAACTGAGCAACTCTGTGGCTGGGCAAGCTTAACCCCCTGAAGACCCACTGCGTCCCCTTCTCCAGGCGCCCCAAAATAACTAAGCAAGTGGACCTTAAACTGTATGGACAGGCACTCCAGATGACCCCAAAGGCCAAGTTCCTTGGGGTCACATTCCAAGAAAAATTTTCCTGGCGTGCCCACAGACTGCCTGGAGAAGGAGGGAATGAAGCGCCTGAACCACCTGAGGGTACTCTGTAAAAGAAAAGGAGGAGCCTCCCCATGGAACAGCCATCGAGTCTACCAGAGGTGCATTCAGCCGCTCTTTGAGTACGCTACACCAGCCTGGTGTAAAGTGGAGAGGTCTCACATCAGAAAACGTCAGACCATTCAAAACCTTACCATCAAGATGGCATACAGACTCCCCACGTACACAAACACACACTACATGAACCTTTAGGACTGAGAACAGTTGAGGAGAGGATGGCCGTTCTTGGGTGCAGGTTTACACTTAGGTCAGTGGACAACCCATCTCTGAAACCCATGATTGAGGATGAACAAGCCAACCCACACCAATTTTTTATCTAGCACCCCCCTCTATGTGCTTCTTAAAGATTGAGCATTTTGTCAGTTCTGAACTCTTTTAAAACCATTTTAGAGTGGATATCTGTTCCATTTAATTATGATTATATGCGCTCTTTCTCCTGCTGATATTTCAACATTTTAACTCCAGTTATTTTAACCACTGGACTTACTTTAAACCATTATACCCTTTTAAACCCACCTGTCAAGGATAGTGCAATAGAAGCTGACATTTTAGCAATCTTAACCACAGTTTAAATGCACTTTAAGTTGATTTCTTTTTTTCCACTTAACTCTTAATAACACTGGAGGCAGACATTATATAAATGTTTGCTATCCAACTCATTTCAACCCACCTAGGCAGAAGCACAGAGGCTGCCAGCTTTTAAGAACAGCTTTTAAGAATGTTTTACATCAAACAATTAACATAATTGTCTTTTTAAAACATGTTTTAAAACATGCATACTTTACTCATGAATACCTAATTACTTACCTAAAGTTCAGAACGCCAGTAAGATGATATGTTGCTACTCTGGAGAAGACGTGTGTAATCCTCTCTGCAACTCCTGTTGAAAGATGGAAAACACGAAAAACATAAACCAAAACCATTCACAAACCACCAACCCCCTCCCATATCCTGAAGTTTCCATCTCCAACATTTCTATTTTAAATACAATTATTTACCCCAAACCAAACACCGTACCCTAAACCGGGTTCGTACCCTATACCCAACCCCTCCTCCTCTATTTTCTTTGATTACATTTTCTGATTACATTTTTTTCATCCATTAAAGTTTGTTTTAATCAAATCAGGTGGAGGATGACAAAAGGAGAACTCCGCCCCTCCTACTTGTACCTCGCCCAACCTGACCTTCAACCAGACAGATACAAACGGAGAAGAGGGATAGAAGAGGGCACAATGTCCTCAGATGTTCTTACCTGTCCCAAAGTTCGTAATCGCAGAGAACCCACAAGCCACCCTGTCCGCGGGTGCCGCCGACCCAGGGTGACCTGGCATCAAAGGAGAGGGGGCCGCAGGAGGCGTTAGACAGGCCGGGTAACCTACCTGGCCTAACCGCCCTTTTCCGCTTCTCCCTCACGATCGCAGTGTAGAGATGTCAAAGTCTGTTTGAATAAAAGATGGGCTTTTAACTAAAACTGTTACGACTTTGACTTTTTATTACTAGATGGTTTATAAGAGTTTTAGAGTAGAGTTAACAATAGATACATAGATAAAAAGAGCCTAATCTGTTAGGAATAGATACAATTAAAACATTGAATCATTGTATCTGTCCTTAACAAATAAATAAATAGTTAAAACACTATATTTATTTAAAACATTGAAGGCGAGGACTAGATAGTATACAGCTATTTTCGTAGCAGGTTAGGATAATTAACGTAGTAGGTTAGGAGAATTAGGTTAAGGTTAGGACAACGGTTAGGTTTAATGTTAGTTAAAATGCTCAAATTCTCCATTCAGTCATCAACATTCCAGTCAGATTCATTATACCATTATGGTTTAGTTTGCACTCATTTGCCTCATTGGCCTACAATTTCTTGAATCTTGAATCCAACTGTTGGTTTCCAAGTTCTAACCCTTATAGACGGCAAAGCATTAATTCATAAACATTTACTATAGGTATAACATTGTACAACATTGACAGATAACTAATGGAAGAGAATAGACAGGGGAATATACACTCTAGTACCAGGTCGGACCCCCTTTTGCCTCCAGAACAGCCTGAATTCGTTGGGGGATGGAAACGTTGCTCAATTGGTATCAAGGGACCTAACATGTGCCAGGAAAACATTCCCCACACCATTACACCACCGCCACCAGCCTGTACCGTTAACAACAGGCATGATGGGGCCATGGACTCATGCTGTTTACTCCAAATTCTGACTCTGCCATCAGCATGACGCAACACTAACCGGGATTTGTCGGACCAGGGGATGTCTTTCCACTCCTCAAATGTCCAGTGTTGGCGATCGCTTGCCCACCAGATGTTTTTTGGGGGTCAAGTTTAAGGAGCTCCTTTAGCACCTCAGACTCAGTGATTTCCTGCAGGGAGAACATTGTAGCGGGGCAGGGGAAAAAGAGCGAGAAGCATCGGGGATAGTTGCATTAGAAAGGGTTGGAGATGAGGAAATGTTGGACGGGCAAGGAGGCATTAGTCAAATAGGAATCCTGACTTAATGAAGTGGTGATTAAAGAGCTCAGTCATGTGCTTATTGTCAGTAACAACCACATCATCAACATTACAGGACGCGGGAAGTTGAGGAGGAGGTTTTCTTCTCCAGGTCTAACTGTTTTCCAGAACTTCTTGGGTTTAGAGCCACAGAGAGAGAACTGCTCCTTAAAGTAACTAACTTTGGCCTTCCGGATAGCCTGTGCACTTATTTCTCATTTGCCTGAACGAGAGCCTGACTGGAAAGAGGGGGAGAAAAGGTAACCTAATAACGACCAGCAGAGGGAGACAGGGTGAAGGGAAAGGACAGAAACAAGACACAACATGACAATACATGACAGTACCCCCCCACTCACCGAGCGCCTCCTGGCGCACTCGAGGAGGAAACCTGGCGGCAACGGAGGAAATCCTCGATCAGCGCACGGTCCAGCACGTCCCGAGAGGGAACCCAACTCCTCTCCTCAGGACCGTACCCCTCCCAATCTACTAGGTACTGATGACCACGGCCCCGAGGACGCATGTCCAAAATCCTACGGACCCTGTAGATGGGTGCGCCCTCGACAAGGATGGGGGGGGGGGGGGGAAGACGAGCGGGGGCGCGAAGAACGGGCTTGATACAGGAGACATGGAAGACCGGGTGGACGCGACGAAGATATCGCGGAAGAAGAAGTCGAACTGCGACAGGATTAATGATTTGAGAAATACGGAACGGACCAATGAACCGCGGGGTCAACTTGCGAGAAGCGGTCTTAAGGGGAAGGTTCTGAGTGGAGAGCCAAACTCTCTGACCGCGACAATATCTAGGACTCTTAGTTCTACGCTTATTAGCAGCCCTCACAGTCTGCGCCCTATAACGGCAAAGTGCAGACCTGACCCTCTTCCAGGTGCGCTCGCAACGTTGGACAAAAGCCTGAGCGGAGGGGACGCTGGACTCGGCGAACTGAGATGAGAACAGCGGAGGCTGGTACCCGAGGCTACTCTGAAAAGGAGATAGCCCGGTCGCAGACGAAGGAAGCGAGTTGTGGGCGTATTCTGCCCAGGGGAGCTGTTCTGACCAAGACGCAGGGTTGCGAAAAGAAAGACTGCGTAAGATGCGACCAATAGTCTGATTGGCCCGTTCTGCTTGACCGTTAGACTGGGGGTGAAAGCCGGAAGAGAGACTGACGGAAGCCCCAATCAAACGGCAAAACTCCCTCCAAAATTGAGACGTGAATTGCGGACCTCTGTCCGAAACGACGTCTGACGGAAGGCCATGAATTCTGAAAACATTCTCGATGATGATTTGTGCCGTCTCTTTAGCAGAAGGAAGCTTAGCAAGGGGAATAAAATGAGCCGCCTTAGAGAACCTGTCGACAACCGTAAGAATAACAGTCTTCCCCGCTGACGAAGGCAGTCCGGTGACAAAATCTAAGGCGATGTGAGACCACGGTCGAGAGGGAATGGGAAGCGGCCTGAGACGGCCGGCAGGAGGGGAGTTACCGGACTTAGTCTGCGCGCAGACTGAACAAGCAGCCACGAAGCGACGCGTGTCATGCTCCCGGGTGGGCCACCAAAAACGCTGGCGAATGGAAGCAAGCGTACCCCAAACGCCAGGGTGGCCGGCTAACTTGGCAGAGTGAGCCCACTGAAGAACGGCCAGACGAGTAGGAACGGGAACGAAAAGAATGTTCCTGGGACAAGCGCGCGGCGACGGAGTTTGAGTGAGTGCTTGCTTTACCTGCCTCTCAATTCCCCAGACAGTCAACCCGACAACACGCCCCTCAGGGAGAATCCCCTCGGGGTCAGTGGAGGCTACTGAAGAACTGAAGAGACGAGATAAAGCATCAGGCTTGGTGTTCTTAGAGCCCGGACGATAAGAAATCACGAACTCGAAACGAGCGAAAAACAGCGCCCAGCGCGCCTGACGCGCATTAAGTCGTTTGGCAGAACGGATGTACTCAAGGTTCCTATGGTCAGTCCAAACGACAAAAGGAACGGTCGCCCCCTCCAACCACTGTCGCCATTCGCCTAGGGCTAAGCGGATGGCGAGCAGTTCGCGGTTTCCCACATCATAGTTACGTTCCGACGGCGACAGGCGATGAGAAAAATACGCGCAAGGGTGGACCTTGTCGTCAGAGAGGGAGCGCTGAGAAAGAATGGCTCCCACGCCCACCTCTGACGCGTCAACCTCGACCACGAACTGTCTAGAGACGTCAGGTGTAACAAGGATAGGAGCGGATGTAAAACGATTCTTGAGGAGATCAAAAGCTCCCTGGGCGGAAACGGACCACTTAAAGCACGTCTTGACAGAAGTAAGGGCTGTGAGAGGAGCTGCCACCTGACCGAAATTACGGATGAAACGACGATAGAAGTTCGCGAAGCCGAGAAAGCGCTGCAGCTCGACGCGTGACTTAGGGACGGGCCAATCAATGACAGCCTGGACCTTAGCGGGATCCATCTTAATGCCTTCAGCGGAAATAACAGAACCGAGAAATGTGACGGAGGAGGCATGAAAAGTGCACTTCTCAGCCTTCACAAAAAGACAATTCTCTAAAATGCGCTGGAGGACACGTCGAACGTGCTGAACATGAATCTGGAGTGACGGTGAAAAAATCAGGATATTGTCAAGGTAAACGAAAACAAAGATGTTCAGCATGTCTCTCAGGACATCATTGACTAATGCCTGAAAGACAGCTGGAGCGTTAGCGAGGCCGAAAGGAAGAACCCGGTATTCAAAGTGCCCTAACGGAGTGTTAAACGCCGTCTTCCACTCGTCCCCCTCCCTGATGCGCACGAGATGGTAAGCGTTACGAAGGTCCAACTTAGTGAAAAACCTGGCTCCCTGCAGGATCTCGAAGGCTGAAGACATAAGAGGAAGCGGATAACGATTCTTCACTGTTATGTCATTCAGCCCTCGATAATCTATGCAGGGGCGCAGGGACCCGTCCTTCTTCTTAACAAAAAAAAACCCCGCTCCGGCGGGAGAGGAGGAGGGGACTATGGTACCGGCGGCAAGAGCTACAGACAAATAATCTTCGAGAGCCTTACGTTCGGGAGCCGACAGAGAGTATAGTCTACCCCGGGGGGGAGTGGTTCCCGGAAGGAGATCAATACTACAATCATACGACCGGTGTGGAGGAAGAGAGGTGGCCCTGGACCGACTGAACACCGTGCGCAGATCGTGATATTCCTCCGGCACCCCTGTCAAATCACCAGGCTCCTCCTGTGAAGAAGAGACAGAGGAAACAGGAGGGATAGCAGACATTAAACATTTCACATGACAAGAGACGTTCCAGGAGAGGATAGAATTACTAGACCAATTAATAGAAGGATTATGACAAACTAGCCAGGGATGGCCCAAAACAACAGGTGTAAAAGGTGAACGAAAAATTAAAAAAGAAATGGTTTCGCTATGATTACCAGAGACAGTGAGGGTTAAAGGTAGCGTCTCACGCTGAATCCTGGGGAGAGGACTACCATCCAAGGCGAACAAGGCCGTGGGCTCCCTTAACTGTCTGAGAGGAATGTCATGTTCCCGAGCCCAGGTCTCGTCCATAAAACAGCCCTCCGCCCCAGAGTCTATTAAGGCACTGCAGGAAGCTGACGAACCGGTCCAGCGTAGATGGACCGACAAGGTAGTGCAGGATCTTGAAGGAGAGACAGGAGTAGTAGCGCTCACCAGTAGCCCTCCGCTTACTGATGAGCTCTGGCTTTTACTGGACATGAAGTGACAAAATGACCAGCAGAACCGCAATAGAGACAGAGGCGGTTGGTGATTCTCCGTTCCCTCTCCTTAGTCGAGATGCGGATACCTCCCAGCTGCATAGGCTCAGCACCCGAGCCGGCAGAGGAAGATGGTAGTGATGCGGAGAGGGGGGCAACGGAGAACGCGAGCTCCTTTCCACGAGCTCGGTGACGAAGATCAACCCGTCGCTCAATGCGAATAGCGAGTTCAATCAAGGAATCCACGCTGGAAGGAACCTCCCGGGAGAGAATCTCATCCTTTACCTCTGCGCGGAGACCCTCCAGAAAACGAGCGAGCAAAGCCGTCTCGTTCCAGCCACTGGAGGCAGCAAGAGTGCGAAACTCAATAGAGTAGTCTGTTATGGATCGATTACCTTGACATAGGGAAGACAGGACCCTGGAAGCCTCCTCCCCAAAAACAGATTGATCAAAAACCCGTATCATCTCCTCCTTAAAGTCCTGATACTGGTTAGTACACTCAGCCCTTGCCTCCCAGATTGCCGTGCCCCACTCACGAGCCCGTCCAGTAAGGAGAGATATGACGTAGGCGACACGAGCAGTGCTCCTGGAGTAAGTGTTGGGCTGGAGAGAAAACACAATATCACACTGGGTGAGGAACGAGCGGCATTCAGTGGGCTCCCCAGAGTAACACGGCGGGTTATTGATTCTGGGCTCCGGAGATTCGAACGCCCTGGAAGTGGCCGGTGGATCGAGGCGGAGATGGTGAACCTGTTCTGTGAGGTTGGAGACTTGGGTGGCCAGGGTCTCAACGGCATGTCGAGCAGCAGACAATTCCTGCTCGTGTCTGCCTAGCATCGCTCCCTGGATCTCGACGGCTGAGTGGAGAGGATCCGAAGTCGCTGGGTCCATTCTTGGTCGGATTCTACTGTTACGGTGCGTGAATGAGGACCCAAAAGCGAATTAACGTAAACAGAGCTTCTTTAATAACAAAACAAACGTAGGCTCAGATGGACCGGCAGATTCCGACAGGACAGGACAAGGTTGCAGCAAACATGACGATAGTCTGGTTCAGGCATGAATAACACAAACAAGAATCCGACAAAGACAGAAACAAAAACAGAGAGAGATACAGAGGACTAATCAGAGGGAAAAAGGGAACAGGTGGGAAAAGGGGTGACGAGGTAGTTAGGAGGAGACAAGGAACAGCTGGGGGAAAGAGGGGGAGAAAAGGTAACCTAACAACGACCAGCAGAGGGAGACAGGGTGAAGGGAAAGGACAGAAACAAGACACAACATGACAATACATGACAACCTGTCTTTAAAATCGTATTTTCTTTATGTGGGCGTGTTTGTTAACAATACTACTGAAAATATCAAAAAGAAGAGGGGATCAAGCTGATTCTATACCATTTTACAGAGGCCAGTTCATGAAGGGAGGCTTGCTCATTAAAGTTTTTTAGCAAGCGTCTATGACAAATCAGGACAGGTCGTCTCACTGAGCAGCCATCACAAACACATGCTGCAAAACAGTGACCTCTAAAGTCATTACAGAAAACACCAGTCTGATACCTATCAGTATTATTTGTGAGGATAACATCAAGGAGAGTAGTCTTTTCTGGGTGTTTGGAGTCATACCTTGTACGATTGGTGATATTCTGAGAAAGATTTAGTCCCATTGCTTTTGTACTTGGTCAGGTGGTTTAAGCATGTCCCAGTTTAGGTCACCTAGCAGGACAAATTCAGATTTAGTGTAAGGGGCCAGGAGAGAGCTTAGGGCAGGTAGGGTACAGACCGGTGCTGATGGAAGACGATAGCACCCAGCAACAGTCAACAAAGAGCTTTTTGAAAGTGTAATGCCTAAAACCAGCAAATCAAATTGTTTGGGCACTGAAGGTGATCCTTGGTAAAGATTGCCACTCCCCCACCTTTGGAAGATCTGTTTTGCCGAAAAAGGTTATAACTAGAAAGGTTAACATCAGTATTCAAAACACTCTTTCTTAACCACATCTCCGTAATGACCAACACATCTGGATTGGAGCTGTGAACCCACACTTTAAATTGATCAATTTTAGGTAATAAGCTTCTAGTGTTAATGTGCAGAAAACCCAGGCTTTTACGAGAACAGAAATCAGTGAAGCAGATATCAGAGCACAAGTCAGAATTGGGGCTAGCAACAGTAGATGGGCCAGGGTCCAGAGTAACGCCGAGGTCCTTCACAGTTTTATTTGAGACGACTGTACAACCATCAAGATTAATTGTCAGATTCAACAGAAGATCTCTTTGTTTCTTGGGACCTAGAACAAGCATCTCTGTTTTGTTTAAAAGTAGAACGTTTGCAGCCTTCCACTTCCTTATGTCTGAAACACATGCTTCTAGCGAGGGCAATTTTGGGGCTTCACCATGTTTCATTGAAATGTACAGCTGTGTGTCATCCGCATAGCAGTGAAAGTTAACATTATGTTTTCGAATGACATCCCCAAGAGGTCAAATATATAGTGAAAGCAATAGTGGTCCAAAAACGGAACCTTGAGGAACACCGAAATTTACAGTTGATTTTGTCAGAGGACAAACCATTCACAGAAACAAACTGATATCTTTCCGACAGATAAGATCTAAACCAGGCCAGAACTTGTCCGTGTAGACCAATTTGGGTTTCCAATCTCTCCAAAAGAATGTGGTGATCGATAGTATCAAAAGCAGCACTAAGGTCTAGGAGCACGAGGACAGATGCAGAGCCTCGGTCCGATGCCATTAAAATGCCATTTACCACCTTCACAGTGCTATGATGGGGTCTAAAACCAGACTGAAGCATTTCGTATACATTGTTTGTCTTCAGGAATCAAATCAAATCAAATCAAATGTATTTATATAGCCCTTCGTACATCAGCTGATATCTCAAAGTGCTGTACAGAAACCTAGCCTAAAACCCCAAACAGCAAGCATTGCAGGTGTAGAAGCACGGTGGCTAGGAAAAACTCCCTAGAAAGGCCAAAACCTAGGAAGAAACCTAGAGAGGAACCAGGCTATGTGGGGTGGCCAGTCCTCTTCTGGCTGTGCCGGGTGAGATTATAACAGAACATGGCCAAGATGTTCAAATGTTCATAAATGACCAGCATGGTCGAATAATAATAAGGCAGAACAGTTGAAACTGGAGCAGCAGCACGGTCAGGTTGACTGGGGACAGCAAGGAGTCATCATGTCAGGTATTCCTGGGGCATGGTCCTAGGGCTCAGGTCAGTTGAAACTGGAGCAGCAGCACGGCCAGGTGGACTGGGGACAGCAAGGAGTCATCATGTCAGGTAGTCCTGGGGCATGGTCCTAGGGCTCAGGTCCTCTGAGAGAGAGAAAGAAAGAGAGAAGGAGAGAATTAGAGAACGCACACTTAGATTCACACAGGACACCGAATAGGACAGGAGAAGTCCTATTCGGAAGGCAGTGAGTTGCTACGCAACAGCCTTTTCTAAAATTTTTGAGAGGAATGGAAGATTCGATATAGGCCGATAGTTTTTTATATTTTCTGTGTCAAGGTTTGGCTTTTTCAAGAGAGGCTTTATTACTGCCACTTTTAGTGAGTTTGGTACACATCCGGTGGATAGAGAGACGTTTATTATGTTCAACATAGGATAGCCTAGCACAGGAACCAGCTCTTTCAGTAGTTTAGTTGAAATAGGGTCCAGTATGCAGCTTGAAGGTTTAGACCACATGATTATTTTCATCATTGTGTCAAGAGATATAGTACTAAAACACTTGAGCGTCTCTCTTGATCCTAGGTCCTGGCAGAGATGTGCAGACTCAGGACAACTGAGCTTGGAAGGAATACGCAGATTTAAAAAGGAGTCCGTAATTTGCTTTCTAATAATCATGACCTTTTCCTCAAAGAAGTTCATGAATTTATCACTGCTGAAGTCCATCCTCTCTTAGGGAATGCTGCTTTTTAGTTAGCTTTGCGACAGTATCAAAAAGGAATTTCAGATTGTTCTTATTTTCCTCAATTCAGTCGGTACTGCACGGTACTGTCTTTCCAAGCTAGTCGGAAGACTTCCAGTTTGGTGTGGTGCCATTTCCGTTCCAATTTTCTGGAAGCTTCCTTCAGTTCAGCTAGTTTCTTATGAGAAATGTTTTTAGTTTTTAGGGGTGCAAATGCATCTAGGGTATTGCGCAAGGTTAAATTGAGTTCCTCAGTTAGGTGGTTAACTGATTTTTGTCCTCTGGCGTCCTTGGGTAGACAGAGGGAGTCTGTAAGGACATCAAGGAATCTTTGTGTTGTCTGTGAATTTATAGCACGACTTTTGATGTTCCTTGGTTGGGGTCTGTGCAGATTATTTGTTGCAATTGCAATCATAATAAAATGGTGGTCTGATAGTCCAGGATTATGAGGAAAAACATTAAGATCATGGGACATTTATTCCATGGGACAAAACTAGGTCCAGAGTATGACTGTGACAGTGAGTGGGTCCAGAGATATGTTGAACTGGAAGGAAAGGCGGCCAAATGAGGTATACCTGCTGGAACGTGTTCTACGGGTGGGTCATCTGTGTCATCTATCATCTGTGTAGTGCTAGGGCAAAAAACAAAACATACACTCAGGGTGGGCCCCAGGACAGAGTTTGGGAAACCCTGAGCTAGGCGAACTGAACAAGTGCGCTCGCATACTCCCTTTAAAGACCTTCACTTGAAAAACGAAATTTAAAAAACACAATAGTACTGTTTGTCAATTTTGACACAGTAGCCAGAATACACTTCCTCAAAATAGTCTGAAATCGGTCATTGATTTTGATGTTTTTGCAGAGAAGATCTTAGTCATGCAATGTTACATCTAACTAAGATGTTTGAGGCAGTATTTTTTAAATAAAAAATTTGCATGAAAACGAGTCGTCTCTCGTTGAATGACAAAGACTTTATTGAAGTTGACCAATCATGGACGAAGGGGTGTGCCTGAACAGCCGAAAAAAACCTTACCAAAGTCCAAAACTAACAAAAACATCATAAAATGTCGTCATAATATATGCACAAACACTTCTGTGCACATAATTTACAGACAGCTGGGTGGCAAGCAAGTTCACGTCTATATTTAATATTTCAGTACACCTATTGTAATATAAATACGGTATCAAAGCAAGTACTGTGCAATGAGGTGTCATTTTCAGTGTTTAAAAAAAAACTGTGAAAATAATATTTTTTTGTGAACAAATGTTTCACTTTGTTATTATAAAGAGGTTGGTAGCAACATGTGAAAATCGTTGTAAATCCCACAATAAAACGCTATCTCTGGGCTTGCTACTAGCAAACGTAGCTACACACAATAATACCAGAGCCAATATCAGCAGGTGAAGTAGTTAGATAGCTGTAAAATCGGCAAAAAAAACCTGCACTATCAATTTAGGAGTACATCTCACGAGTTCAATTTTCAGTTAGCCTCTGCTCAGAGCTCGTATAGAGTCCTTTCCCACGTTTCCCATAGACACAGGGCGCATTACGAGATGGTACTTAAAGGATAAACTGTTGAATAATTTGGTACACTGTTTAGATTGAGCACATCTAAGCGAAATATACGTTGTCATGATGATATAAACGGATAGATGAGTTCTAGACAAGTATGACCATACCATCTGTTGGCGATCTGGAGTGCAGTTAATTGTTTTAAATGCGTTATGAAATGTGATAGTGTGTTATCCAAAGTGACAGAACCATGTATGATGCGTTCCTTTATGATTTCCTGATTTCACAGACTGATCACTTAGAAGTTAAATCATGGAGATGTTTTTTCCCACTGATAGAACATAGTCTTTCACCATATTGACAGGCGTTTCAGGATTTTTATTTCTGGGGGTGGATTATCCCATTAAGAGTAATGAAACAGGCAGGAAGCCTTCTGGCCAGAAGCCCAGCTAGCCATCTACTATGCCACACAAAAACATGCTCAAGTGGCGGAGTCGATATCCACCCTTATAAACCACGGTCGTTACAATATGAAAAGAGGGCAAAATTACATACCTTAATGACTTATTACTGTAACCATGTGGCCTATGTAAATACATAGACCAAATGGCAGGATAGAATACCCAATGGAATATTGAAGAACACTGGTTTGGAATAAGAAGATGTGTATTTGCAGTGGAGAACCACTCATGATTTATCTCCTTGCTGCTACTACTTTGTCTCACTGTTTAATAATATGTAAAGTTGTGAGAATGTGCAATACTTAGACCGAAATAGCTGCCGTTAATCATTTTGGGTGTAGGTACTGTAGGTGCAGGAGATCCACAATACTTTTAAGATAATATTTTATAAGAGGTGCAGGAACTCGAGCAGTAGCACATTTGACGCGCACATACTCAGCTCCGGTGAGCTCCTGCCCATGTCAAGCCCTCGTTTGGGACGGCAGGGTAGCCTAGTGGTTTGAGTGTTGGACTAGTAACCAAAAGGTTGCAACAGCTGACAAGGTACAAATCTGTCATTCTGCCCCTGAACAGGCAGTTAACCCACTGTTCCTAGGCTGTAATTGAAAATAAGAATTTGTTAAAGGTAAAAATTGTATACACTATATACAGTGAGGCAAAAAAGTTTTTAGTCAGCCACCAATTGTGCAAGTTCTCCCACTTAAGAAGATGAGAGAGGCCTGTAATTTTCATCATAGGTACACTTCAACTATGACAGACAAAATGAGAAAAAAAATCCAGAAAATCACATTATAGGATTTTTAATGAATTTATTTGCAAATTATGGTGGAAAATAAGTATTTGGTCACCTACAAACAAGCAAGATTTCTGGCTCTCACAGGCCTGTAACTTCTTCTTTAAGAGGCTCCTCTGTCCTCCACTCGTTACCTGGATTAATGGCACCTGTTTGAACTTGTTATCAGTATAAAATACACCTGTCCACAACCTCAAACAGTCACACTCCAAACTCCACTATGGCCAAGACCAAAGAGCTGTCAAAGGACACCAGAAACAAAATTGTAGACCAGCACCAGGCTGGGAAGACTGAATCTGCAATAGGTAAGCAGCTTGGTTTGAAGAAATGAACTGTGGGAGCAATTATTAGGAAATGGAAGACATACAAGACCACTGATAATCTCCCTCGATCTGGGGCTCCACGCAAGATCTCACCCCGTGGGGTCAAAATTATCACAAGAACAGTGAGCAAAAATCCCAGAACCACACGGGGGACCTAGTGAATGACCTGCAGAGAGCTGGGACCAAAGTAACATAGCCTACCATCAGTAACACACTACGCCGCCAGGGACTCAAATCCTGCAGTACCAGACGTGTCCCCCTGCTTAAGCCAGTACATGTCCAGGCCCGTCTGAATTTTGCTAGAGAGCATTTGGATGATCCAGAAGAAGATTGGGAGATTGTCATATGGTCAGATGAAACCAAAATATAACTTTTTGGTAAAAACTCAACTCGTCGTGTTTGGAGGACAAAGAATGGTGAGTTGAAGAACACCATACCTACTGTGAAGCATGAGGGTGGAAACATCATGCTTTGGGGCTGTTTTTCTGCAAAGGGACCAGGACGACTGAGCCGTGTAAAGGAAAGAATGAATGGGGCCATGTATCGTGAGATTTTGAGTGAAACCTCCTTCCATTAGCAAGGGCATTGAAGATGAAACATGGCTGGGACTTTCAGCATGACAATGATCCCAAACACACCGCCCGGGCAACGTAGGAGTGGCTTTGTAAGAAGCATTTCAAGGTCCTAGAGTGGCATAGCCAGTCTCCAGATCTCAGCCCCATAGAAAATCTTTGGAGGGAGTTGAAAGTCTGTGTTGCCCAGCAACAGCCCCAAAACATCACTGCTCTAGAGGAGATCTGCCAAGGAATTGGCCAAAATACCAGCAACAGTGTGTGAAAACCTTGTGAAAACTTACAGAAAACGTTTGACCTCTGTCATTGCCAACAAATGGAAGTATTGAGATAAACTTTTGTTACTGACAAAATACTTATTTTCCACCATAATTTGCAAATAAATTCATTAAAAATCCTACAATGTGATTTTCTGGATTTTTTTATCTCATTTTGTCTGTCATAGTTGAAGTGTACCTATTATGAAAATTACAGGCCACTCATCTTTTTAAGTGGGAGAACTTGCACAATTGGTGGCTGACTAAATATTTGTTGCCGCACTGTATATGCAAATACACATTTTTTTAAACTTTTTTTTTTACATTTCACCTTTATTTAACCAGGTAGGCCAGTTGAGAACAAGTTCTCCTTTGCAACTTCGACCTGGCCAAGCAAAGCAGTGCGACACCAACAACACACATGGAATAAACAAACATACAGTCAATAACACAACAGAGAAAAAGTCTATATACAGTGTGTGCAAATGAGGTGACAATTATTTTTGGAAGGGATGTATGTTTCCCCTTTTTTGTGATAAACACGATTTACAGTGTTCTATTTGTGACACTCGTTTGTGTAAGGGTTGATAGTCAATAGGCTCGGTGCTGTATGTTATGTATTAAACTAATAATGTAGTGATTGAAGCAAGACTGGATGTACAAGGATCGAGGATACTGATACTCTGTATGTTATTGTATTGATGACCTTTTCAACACTGTCATTCTGTAGCAGCTTGCAAAGTCACTGTCTTTTGTTGTAACTCCGTACAAACCTCCCAGGCTGATGTTGACGGAACATTGGTGCTGTGAGACTTGAATATTAGGGTCTACTTGGAGAAGGCGAGTTAGACATTATTCTTAGCTTCTGTGTGAGAGGTGTCTCCCTGTTTTGTTCACCTGAAATCCTCTCTTACACCTTAACCACTTGATTAGACCCATCCTACCTGTCGGAACTGTCAAACCGGTTATGCCATAATCATAACCAACCACACAACCAGATAAAGGGAGGTGGGGAGTGGTAGGAGGTGGTGCTAGAGAATTGGGCAAGACATCCTCTTCATTCTTTACACAGATTTTGAGGATTGAGGTGTTTTTTGTGTTCTTTAACAGTGCTTTCAATTTGGATTGCGAAGAATCTTTTGAACTAAAAAAAAGGCTACCCAGGAAGAAGAATACAGGACCAGGAATGACAGTAAGAATCAGATTTACTGTAGAGGAAAGGAAGAGGAACAAAATTATATACAAATAAGTTCATAGATTTGCTTCAGCCTTCATGCTGTAGGCTATGGGAGGACTATGGTAACTAACGAGTCATAGAAACTCACTCATACAACCACACATTATCATTGACTCAGTGAATAAGGTAAACCGTTTAATAGCCACTGTGCTCTCTGCCACACAAAATTAATATTGTAAAGACGTAGGTGATATATAGATATACATACAGTATATACACATAAAAGTCCAGCAGACACACATACATTCACACAGGGACAAATACATAGACTGAAAGAACATAAAGAACCAACACCCACACAAACTCCCAGAGGCAACCATGAGGGTTGTGTTGGTGCTAGGAGGCCTAACTATCCTGGTCTCTATGGGCCTGGCCCTGATCGTCTTTGGCCAGTCCCTGACAGAAGCCAAGCTGACCCTGCAGAACCTGCATCTGGATCAGATGCAGAGGGCGCGCGTCAACCAACTCAAGGAGAGGCAGTGGCTGGAAAACTTGCTGAAGGGGCAGTTAGACTGGAAGAAGAAGAATGTGGAGGAGATGGAGGCAGAGGTGAAGAAACTGACCGAAGAGGAGGGGAAGAAGAAGACTGAGGTTGAGGCCTGCCAGGCAGACAAGGTGAGAGACAGATCATTACTGTTCTATACATACTAAACAGACCTGGGTTAAATACTGAACATATAGACCATTGGTGTACTATAAAGACTAGACCAGGACTGCCCAACCCTCTTCATGGAGATCTACCATCCTGTTCATTTTCAGTCCAACCCTTACCTAACATACCTGATTCAGCTAGATAAGTTATTGGTGAGCAGCTAAAATTAAAATCAGGTGTGCTAAATTAGGTTTGGAGCAAAAATCTGGAGAACAGTAGCTCTCCAGGTACAGGGCTGCCCTTCACTAGACAGACCTGGGTCGAATACTGAACATACAGGTATGTCAAATAATGGAGCTGTTCTTGATTTCGTTTTCCTGGTACAATGGATCCAATGGAATAGTCCCAAAAGTGCTACCCCCAAGCATTGAACAGTGATGACAATGGCTTCGGGCTGTGTGGCTTGGAACAGGGTGCACTAAACCAGAGCAATCAAAAAAGCAATTGAAAGTATTTAACATTTGACCCAGGTTGGTGTATGGTGCTTGTCAACCCACTGGGCATACACTGACTGAATCAACATTTTTTCCACGTAATTTCAATGAAATGACGTTGAACAAATGTGGAATAAACGTTGAATTGACATCTGTGCGCAGTGGAATGTGCTGAGTAGAAGGATTTGAAGGACTCGGATAAGGATTTTTAGTATGTACAGCAAACAGTAGGCGTGAATGTTATTTTTCCCCTTTACCTATATTTGTGTTATCTCTCACTTTGGCACAAAGAAACAAAAGGAGGAAGTACTTGCACCCATACAGAAGGAGCAGAGTGATATTGAAGGTATGTGAGTCTTTTCTAGTAGAGTTGTTATTCTTGTAGCCACTTGTGCCACAAGGTGTGAAATTTGATAACGTAGTGCATATCTCTCTGGGTGCATTTCTGAAGAGGCTTCCCTTTGCTTCTCTTCTCTGCTCTTCTCTTCTGATCTCCTCTCCTTGTCTGTTCTCCTCAGCGACGTTCAATACTGAAAAGGAGGCTTGGACTGGGGAGATCACCACACTCAAACAGCAATTGGAGCAGAGGAGCAAAGTGTGTGGTTTTGTAAAGGACTCAACAGATACAGCGTAAGTAGCAGATTTGTATTACCTTGGGGGGGAATTTTATTTTATTTTTTTATTTAATCTTTTTTCAACCAGGTAGGCCAGTTGAGAACAAGTTCTCATTTACAACTGCGACTTGGCCAAGAAAAAGCAAAGCAGAGCGACACAAACAACAACCCAGAGTTACACATGGAATAAACAAGCGTACAGTCAATAACACAATAGAAAATATATATACAGTGTGTGCAAATGGCGTGAGGAGGTAAGGCAATGAATAGGCCGTAGTAGCGACATAATTACAATTTAGCAAATTAATACTGGAGTGATAGATGTGCAGATGATTATGTGCAAGTAGAAATACTGATGTGCAAAACAGCAGAAAAGTAAATAAAAACAATATGGGGATGAGGTAGGTAGATTGCATGGATTCTTTACAGATGGGCTATGTACAGCTGCAGCAGATCGGTTAGCTGATGTTTAAAGTTAGTGAGGGAAATATAAGTCTCCAGCTTCAGTGATTTTTGCAATTTGTTCCAGTCAAAAATAAAACTGGAAGTCTACTCACAGCACTGGTGAAACATCCAACAAAGTTCATGATGATAATAAAACCTCTTGTTTTCTCCAGGACATTATGTCCACCCAAAGAAGGAGCAGCAAAAGCTGAAACGGCCCCTGTACAAGGTCAACCTGCCTCGACAAAAGCTGAAGCGGCCCATGTACAAGGTGAACCTGCCTCTGCAAAAGCTGAAGCGGCCCCTGTTAAACCTGAAGTGGCCCCTGTTAAACCTGAAGCGGCCCTTGTTAAACCTGAAGTGGCCCCTGCTCCAAAGTAGTAAATGTCTCAAATTTCTCTCAGAATAACATTAATGGTGTGTAGTCATTCATTCATGATGCGCACTCATATTTATGTTTTTTTTTTTGTGGGTAATCTTGTGGGTAATCTTGGCAACCCCATGTAAATTACACCATTTATGTTATGTAGTCTGTACACAAGAGATTAGGCTGTGGGCATTGTCAATGTTTCAGTTTGGCACACTATGTAGCCTAAAGTAATTAGGTGCTGTTCGTTTTTAAAAACTATGGATATCTTATCAGTTTTTAAATAAATGTTTTTTGTTTTTCATTTACATTTTTATAAAGCCTTTTAGTTAGGCACAGAAAACATGGAAAGAGAAACCACTGCCTTTCCCTGTTGATGGTTCGTGTGATGAAGAGGGAGGAACTCCTATCAAACCTGCACAGTTCAATACCAATATAACTTAGACCATTAAAGCTTTAATACAGCTTACCTTATCATCACCATCATTGACTGCCAGGGTAAAACATAATATTGTAACGCTGTTGGGTGTAATCTGCCAGGGTAAAATGGAGCCGGCTAGTGGACGAGTAATATGTAAACGTAGGGTGACAGTGAGCCACCAGCAAAATAACCATAGATGAGATGTTGACAATGGCTAATTAATAGGCATAAATAAATAGTATTTCTATGATTGCAGTCTTCAAAGATTGAATTGCAATGAATCAGATTCAGGCGCAGTGTTTTGTGCTTTGGAATGTTCAGTATTCCTGGGATACCATGCTGTCACCATGTAAATTATATAAAAACATTTATAAAACAGGTTGTTTGGATCCTGGATGCAGACTGGTTGATAGAAGAGAGTTATAGCACAACAATCCCCGCATTCACCGGGTAATGCCTGTTAACAGTTCAATTAGATTTATTAATGCGCATCCACTATCCACTAGCCTGGCTGACGCGACTCACGGTACCACACAGCAATGAAGAGCTGTGACTCACTGGTCTGGAAAGGAGGCTGTTAATTAATGCAATATTCACTCAGAAATTGAGCAGATGGATTGATTGGATGAGACCTCTCATTGTTTGGATTTGAAAATCCAACATTTGTAATGGAAGGGGGCAGCACTCAGGGGCTTTGTGTGGCTGTGCCTGTAGGTGTTTGAGTGAGACAACATCAAAACAGCCTTTCCAGACTCTCAAGTCAGGAGGACTTCGAGTTTGGTATCAGCCAGACTACTGTCCCATAACCCAGCCAGTCAATTTATATTATAGCCTTAACATCATCTCCCCCATTAAAAAGTATCTAAACAATTTTCCCCCATGCTACTAGGTTAGCATTTAGTTTGCAACAGTTAGGGTTTGTCTAAACCTTGCTGTCTGCTTCTCTGACCTGTGGAAGGTTTATTGCGATCTCCTCCGTGCCATGCATATGAACGTGAAGTGACTGACAGTTTCTCTGAGCCAGACAAATTCATTTATCAGGATCATTATAATGGATATATCCAAAGAAATGGCAAAAGAAACAAACAAATGTAAAACCAAGGAAAGTACACATAGTTACTGTCATTTCAGCTGCTTTCTTTAGTTGGCTAGAGCAAAGGAGAAGTACAGTAGCTAGCCTGGAGCTACATGCCAATGATTTGTTTAGCATAGCAATCATTGCAAAAAATAATGGATAGAATGAACGACCAGCCCATTTAGCTAACAACTTAAGACCTCATAATTATTTTAAAAATGTTTGCATTTTATCGCACCTACAGTATAGTTTTTATGATCATAGGACATTTCCCACTAAATCCACCCACACTCCTATTCAAATAGTCATCTCTACTACTCAGCTGTCGTTGTCTTTTTACTTGCTTGAGGAAATGCAGTAGATATTTACTGAAGTGGGAATGAGATATTGGACTTTGATCCATCACTGACAACGATGTGCTTGAAGTATTTCCATCACAGTAATGATGATGCACTGGGTACTCTGATCATGATGTGTAATCAATTAATGTCGCGTTTTTTCAGTTTGCTTTACTTCTTTGTCCATAAGCTTCTGATTGAGGCTTATAGGACTTCAGAAAAATTTATACTTTTTAAAACTTTAAAAAAAACTTTTTGTTATTCTTACTTTTTCAAGAACTGTCCGTTCAAAACGATACTGAAAAATCGTTTTGAGTTTTGGAATGGCATCATATTTCATGGCCATTCTGTAGTACTTATCATGGAGATGGTCAAAAACAAACTACTGTCTCACAGGTTGATGGAATTTCACAATGCCATTACTAACAAAATAAAATCTAAGATGGTAAAAGAGAATTTCCATATTCTATTTCCTTAGAACGATAACCAGGAAGCTTTGTCTCAATCCGGTTTAGTATACCACACACACGGAGGTGTGCTCACACAAACAAAAACACACATTTGTACCATTTTTACCTGGCTCACATTTTTGCGCACCAGTTAAAAGCAAGGAATTGGAAGGATGTACAAAGAGCTATTAGAGTATTGATAGGGAGAGTAAACAGAGTACGTCAGTGGACATGGAAAAGTAATTTACAGTACACAGCAATCAGTATATATCATCTGTTAGTGAGAATCTAAATAATGACCATTATTTTAAGCATGGCATAAGATCACAGCCTTTAAGTGGAATGCTATTCTATGGAGTGTGACGTCACATGGGCCTACAGCTCTTGTTTCAGAGAGCCAGGCTGCCTTCCATTACTACTTAGTTTGTGTGACACAGAGTCACTGTAGAGGAGCCAAACACCTGGTCAACATGCCAGACTGAAGGCCCATTAATGATCAACCTGACACTTCGATTGGTCAATAGGGACCACACATAAATAGAGAGTTATAATTGATGAACAACTGTGTTCAGGTCAAATTCAATTGTGATATGTATTATTCATTTCCTTCATTATCTGTGTCATTGATATTCTTGTAATGGATTAATTTATTGAACAATGTTTGTTAAATATGATAAGATCATAGAAATGTAGTTTCTTGCTGTGAGGCTGATCACCACTCTCAAAGCGACTGTTGTACTCTATTTTTGATGGTCTAACATAGACATAGTATTCAACATAGACATAGTATTCAACATAGACATAGTATTTAACATAGACATTGTATTCAACATAGACATTGTATTCACCATAGGCATTGTGTTCAACATAGACATTGTATTCAACATAGACATTGTATTCACCATAGGCATTGTGTTCAACATAGACATTGTATTCAACATAGACATTGTATTCACCACAGGCATTGTGTTCAACATAGACATATTATTTAAGTATAATAACTAAGAATAGGGCCTTTCTCTTCCATGAAGTATCCATAATCTGGTTCTGGCAAGACCTCAAAGATGTGTGACTCATAAACCACAGTTGGAACTGCCGCTTGACATACTGTAGATGGGGCTAAACAATGCAGGATGAGGTGGTGCAAAGGGTTCACAGGGAAGTGAATACGGCTTGAGACAGACGAGGAAGCCAACAGTGTCCTTATAAACTAGGATTTTCTTTATAAAAGAAACACGTGTGATTGGTTTTGATATAGTGTAGGAGAATTTCAAAGACACTACTTTGGGACATACAGTGGGGAGAACAAGTATTTGATACACTGGTGATTTTCAGGTTTTCCTACTTACAAAGCATGTAGAGGTCTGTCATTTTTATCATAGGTACACTTCAACTGTGAGAGACGGAATCTAAAACAAAAATCCAGAAAATCACATTGTATGATTTTTAAGTAATTAATTTGCATTTTATTGCATGACATAAGTATTTGATCATCTACCAACCAGCAAGAATTCCGGCTCTCACAGACCTGTTCGTTTTTCTTTAAGAAGCCCTCCTGTTCTCCACTCATTACCTGTATTAACTGCACCTGTTTGAACTCGTTACCTGTATGAAAGACACCTGTCCACACACTCAATCAAACAGACTCCAACCTCTCCACAATGGTCAAGACCAGGGAGCTGTGTAAGGACATCAGGGATACAATTGTAGACCTGCACAAGACTGGGATGGGCTACAGGACAATAGGCAAGCAGCTTCGTGAGAAGGCAACAACTGTTGGCGCAATTATTAGAAAATGGAAGAAGTTCAGATGATGGTCAATCACCCTCGGTCTGGGGCTCCATGCGAGATCTCACCTTGTGGGGCATCAATGATCATGAGGAAGGTGAGGAATCAGCCCAGAACTACACTGCAGGACCTGGTCAATGACCTGAAGAGAGCTGGGACCACAGTCTCAAAGAAAACCATTAGTAACACACTACGCCGTCATGGATTAAAATCCTGCAGCGCACGTAAGGTCCCCCTGCTCAAGCCAGCGCATGTCCAGGCCCGTCTGAAGTTTGCCAATGACCATCTGGATGATCCAGAGGCGGAATGGGAGAAGGTCATGTGGTCTGATGAGACAAAAATTGAGCTTTTTGGTCTAAACTCCACTCGCCGTGTTTGGAGGAAGAAGAAGGATGAGTACAACCCCAAGAACACCATCCCAACCGTGAAGCATGGAGGTGGAAACATCATTCTTTGGGGATGCTTTTCTGCAAAGGGGACAGGACGACTGCACTGTATTGAGCGGCGGATGGATGGGGCCATGTATCACGAGATCTTGGCCAACAACCTCCTTCCCCCAGTAAGAGCATTGAAGATGGGTCGTGGCTGGGTCTTCCAGCATGACAACGACCTGAAACACACAGCCAGGGCAACTAAGGAGTGGCTCCGTAAGAAGCATTTCAAGGTCCTGGAGTGGCCTAGCCAGTCTCCAGACCTGAACCCAATAGAAAATCTTTGGAGGGAGCTGAAAGTCCGTATTTCCCAGCGACAGCCCCGGAACCTGAAGGATCTGGAGAAGGTCTGTATGGAGGAGTGGGCCAAAATCCCTGCTGCAGTGTGTGCAAACCTGGTCAAGAACTACAGGAAACGTATGATCTCTGTAATTGCAAACAAATGTTTCTGTACCAAATATTAAGTTCTGCTTTTCTGACAAATCAAATACTTATGTCATGCAATAAAATGCAAATGAATTACTTAGAAATCATACAATGTGATTTTCTGGATTTTTGTTATAGATTCCGTCTCTCACAGTTGAAGTGTACCTATGATAAAAATGACAGACCTCTACATGCTTTGTAAGTAGGAAAACCTGCAAAATCGGCAGTGTATCAAATACTTGTTCTCCCCACTGTACATATTCTTTGTATTAGATTAGAATAACATTGTTGTGGTGAATTTCTTTCCTTAAAGTGTTCACACAGTGAGAACAAGGGACAACCTGGTCTCAGAGCATCTGTACGCAAACCTGAGACACGCCACACCACACCTCGCATGGTATGTATTAATTTGTGGATGTCCATCACCTATTTCATATGATATGTTACAAATTACAATTTGTATTATATGTTATGGATTTGCAAAATGTCCAATATGTTACGAATTTGCAAAACGTCCAATATGTTATGAATTCTAGCTAGGTGGCTAACGTTAGCTAGGCTAGGCGTTAGGGTTAAGGTTAGGGTGAAGTTTAGGAGTTAGGTTAAGAGTTAAGGTTAGGGTTAGTTAAAACGGTTAACTCTTTCTGTATAGTGCATTTGTTTATCTTGGCTAGTTTAATGTTGCGCCAGGTAGCCTAGCGGTTAGGAATGTTGGGCCTGTAACTGAAAGGTTGCTGGTTTAAATCCCCAAGCTGACTACGTGAAACATCTGTTGATGCTCTTGAGCAAGGCACTTAACCCTAATTGCTTCAGGGTTGCTGTCAATAATCTCTGACCCCACTCTCTGAGCACGTGCCAGGGGGTGGGATGTGCAAAAAACACATTGTCAATTCACACATGCACTTGTACATTTTTCTAAATAGTGAGAACGCTTGGGAGCTGGCGATGTTGAAAAAGTTATCTTTAGACGTTGTACTTTTCTTAAATGTAGTTTTGTAATTGACTTAAATAGAACGTTAAGGCCCTCTCCGCCTTGGGGGAAACAAACCATGGTCACCTTGGTTACCCCATTGGCTCACAGCAAAACTTGTTCTTCTGATTGTTAACACAGACTGAGTCTATAGTAAGGAGGTCAATGAACTCGACCCAAACAATGGAAATGCCATGGAATCGCATGGGAGGGAAAGATGCCATGAGGGAAAGATCCACCTGTGGAAAGATCCCGAATCTCCTCATTGCACCCCAGCAAAATGTGCCTACATATACGCTATTGTTTATGTGTATTTCACACTATGTTGAGGTAAAGATCAGATGTATTGCAGTTAAAAAATACTTTGACTACCATCACCGATTTCCTTATGCTAGCTATACTACCAGCTAATACGAACAGGAGTTCGCATTTAGCAGTCACTTCTTCTAAACCTGAAAAGGAACAACTTCTAAATGTTATGCAGTGAAAACAGACAAATATATAAAATTGTACTCTAGTAACCACATTGTGGGACTGTTACAATACATCAATCATGACAGATTTGATAAATATCCACTTTATTAGATCAGATTTGTTGAATGTGAGCCAATACTGCTCTCCCCACGGTTTGCATTGACCTACTTCTTCTTCTTCTTTACAATGACGGGTAGGCCGTTAGCCGTCATTGTAAATAAGAATTTGTTCTTAACTGACTTGGCTAGTTAAATAAAGGTTAAATAAAAGTAAATAAATACAAATTCTTGTTTGTTTGGGTTTAACAGCAGTTGGCATCCAATATTGATGGTGCACTACCACCCCAACTGGACTGGAGTATAAATCCATTAGACTTTGTGAAACAAAAAGGGAAAAGGAAAAAAAAAATCCCTGCCAACTCATTAAGAACCCACCATCCCATTCCCCTATTTTGACTCTATCTGATTCTACACCAGGGAGACGACCTGGGAGCCCGGGACACTACCATTCAACACACCCTTGTAACTCTTCTGCAATAAAATCTGGTAAACCCAAGTACTTCTCTGCAGCTGCCACCACAACACCTATTTTCTATGATGGCAGGGAACACTAAAAAGCCAACCTTACTGAAGCACATTGCATTCGGCAGGTAGCCTAGTGGTTAGAGCATTTGGCCAGTAACCAATAGGTTGCTGGATTGAATCCCCAAGCTGTCAAGATAAAAATCTGTCGCTCTGCCCTTGAGCAAGGTAGTTAACCCACTGTTTCCTGGGCACCGAAGACATGGATGTTGATTAAGGCAGCCCCCCATACCTCTCTGATTCAGAGAGATTCAGGGTTAAATCCCCCTTTCCCAATTCACTCTGTACTTGTGAAAAGTCTACTACTCACCGGGAGCCTCTTAGGATCCCTCACCCATCTTCCTCTACTTTCTTCACTGCCTCGGCATACGACACCTTCTGTACAACTCTGACCCTGGCAACCTCAACTTGCTTCTCTCGCATTGGATACTTCTGATCCCCAGCAACATGGGCACCCCTTATTTTCAGTTGATCCACCTCCACCCACTCCTTTCCTTTCTCCACCCTGTTTCTGAAAGCAAAACAAGTAAGAGCTCCCTCTGGGCGGAAGAAACACAAAAAATCATCACAAGTCCACTTCTGGTTACCTTTACCGATTCAAAAATGTCACTGCTACTGGACCACATTTGTCTTTATCATGACCATTGGTGCGAGGCTAGAGCCTGCCACCTCAGGTAATTCATCCTCACTCTCTTCCAATTCACCTCCAGAGCTACTGGAGTGCAGCTCATTCTGTTTGTACTGGACGACAATCTTCCTTTCTAACTTTTAAATGATACGTTTCGAGAAGCATAGCCTGTTCAGTGTTGTATTTAACATCCTAAATCATGCAATTATATATATAAAATGTTTTTTTTTAAATATAAAAATAGGTTGCTCGTTTCAAAGCATAGATGGTATACACTGTAGTTTCTAAGTAACGTTACCACGTGACTTCATCACGCCAAAGATTGTCTATTGCATGTCTGGTTTATCTCTGAATATTAGGAAATGTGAATTAGGAAATGTGAATTATTTGCATTGTGAACCATTGACCGCAGGTAGCCTAGTGGTTGAGAGTGTTGAGCAGATAACTGAAAGGTTGCTGTTTCAAATCCCCAAGCCGACTAGGTGAACACTCTGTCGATGTGCCCTTGAGCAAACCTGAATTGCTCTGGATAAGAGTGTCTGCTAAATTATATGAGTCAATATGTAATATCCCTGTAAAGGATGTGATCACATATCTTGGTATCAGAAAGAAAGGGACCATTTACAATTCTCTCCTATTGTTGAGACATTTGGAAAGAGCTTTACACTACCTTCAGAATGTATTTACGCCCCTTTGGACTTTTTCCACATGTTGTTGTGTTACAGCCTGAATTTAAAATGAATTACATTTAGATTTTGTGTCACTGGCCTGCAAACAAGACCCCGTAATGTCAAAGTTTAATTTTGTTTTTATAAATGTTTACAAATTCATTTAAAAATTATAAGCTGAAAGGTCTTGAGTCAATAAGTATTCAACCTCTTTCTTATGGCTAGCCTAAATAAGTTCAGGAGTAAATATGTTCTTAACTAGTCACATAATAAGTTGCATGGACTCACTCTGTGTTTAACACGATTTTTGAATGACTACCTCATCTCTGTATCCCAGACATACAATTATAAGGTCCCTCGGTCAACCACAAAGACCAGGGAGGTTTTCCAACGCAAAGAAGGGCACCTATTGGTAGATGGGTTAAAAAGGAAAAAAAAAAAAGTTGAATATCCTTTTGAGCATGGTGAAGTTATTACTTATGCTTTGGATGATGTATCAATACACCCAGACACTACAAAGATACAGGCGTCCTTCCTAACTCAGTTGCCGAAGAGGAAGGATACCATTCAGGGATTTCACCATGAGGCCAATGGTGACCTTAATGTCTTAATGTCTTTGATAAGAGAAAACTGATGTATCAACAACATTGTATTTACTCCACAATTCAAACCTAAATAAGTGAAAAGAAGGAAGCCTATACAGAATACAATTATTCCAGGAAGTGTATCCTATTTGCAATAAGGCACTAAAGTAAAA
Organism: Oncorhynchus mykiss; assembly: GCF_013265735.2. Classification (NCBI taxonomy): domain Eukaryota; kingdom Metazoa; phylum Chordata; class Actinopteri; order Salmoniformes; family Salmonidae; genus Oncorhynchus; species Oncorhynchus mykiss. Next base: position 60,946,139 of record NC_048567.1, on the reverse strand, counting down.
CTGCAAAAAATACAAAGCGTTATGTTTTAGGCAAATCCAATACAACATCACTGAATTACACTATTCATATAAAACGCATTGAGAAGGAAAGAAATTCCACAAATTAACTTTTAACAAGGCACACCTGTTAATTGAAATTCCAGGTGACTACCTCGTGAAGCTGGTTGAGAGAATGCCAAGAGCATGCAAAGCTGTCATCAAGGCAAAGGGTGGCTACTTTAAAGAATCTCAAATGTAAAATATATTTTGATTTGTTTAATACTTTTTTGGTTACTACATGATTCCATTTGTGTTATTTAACAGTTTTGATGTCTTCACTATTATTCTACAATGCAGAACTTAGTTAAAAATAAAGAAAAACCCTTGAATTAGTAGGTGTGTCCAAACTTTTGACTAGTACTGTATATAGATATGAGAAAGCTCTGTCAATGTCAATAGAATATACTGGAATGCAGTCCTGGGACAAGTGAACTGGAACAAAGTTTCATTGTTGTCTAGCAAATATTGTATATCTAACAAGGTGAAAGAAGCATCATGTGAACTCGTTCACAGAGTCTACCCCGTAAAGACATTTAATGTACACAGATACAACATTGCTATAGATGACAAATGTGTTTTGTGTTTGTGACCCAGAAACTCTTGACTATTGATTTTGGGACTGCTCTCATCAGAAGATTTAGGATTGAGTTAGAATACTTTATTTTAAGGTAAACTACTGTTAATGTTAATTTGGAAGACTCTGATATTACGTTTTATTCTGACCCAACTGATATGGACCCCGGTTAAATTTGTATTGTTAATTTGATTATTTTACTTGGAAGATTCTTTATTGATAAGATGAGGTGGCGGAGAACAAACCCCTCTTTCAATTATTTAACATAGAACTGAAACATTATTTCTGTTTTTGTATGTTGTGTTATTGTTTGTGGTTCCGGTGCCTTCTTCCAAGTTGCTTTCAAACACTGACCTCTACTGGACACCTTATTTACCAATTTATGAAAGTTAAAATGTTTCCAGTGTATTGCAATCAAGCAGTAGCTCAGCAGGTATCTGAGACTGGCATAGGCACAAGATCTGGCTATGTTTGGAAATGTATTTTGTGTGAAACCACACTATCTTTCCATTGTTGTTCAAATTATTTGTTTTTATTAAGTGTAGCCTATGATCATCTTTTGTCTTCAGCATCCTAAATAATACCACATATGCTCAATAAAATAAATAGTGAACCTCACATTCTAAGTAGGCTACATTTACTTTACCTAAGTTCGCACCTATTGATTGCGCCACAAAGTATGGGTGGAGTGACAGGGGGAAAAAAGTATATATTAACATGAAACATACTGATATTTATTCTTGACCAGCAGATGTCACTAATGTGCATTGCGTTAGAAGTTCTGAGTAATAAACCATTTTTTGGCACAATTTGGGAAAGCCCCATAGGGTTCAGAGAGCCCAGGTTTCCCATCACTAATTTCAGTATTTACTGAACAAATCTCAATTATTTTTGGAAGCGATACACAACATCCAAGATTAGTATTAAGCCAGTCTAGCATGGTGGTGAAAATGTGTATTTCATAAGGAAAGTATGCATATTTTCCCTGTTGTTTTCTGCCTTCACACCATTAAATAAAGTTAAGGAGGAAATCGAAGCCTATGCAGCCTGAATGGAGAATGTTTTTGGAACGAACCGGTCCACGAGCAACACACAAATGTTGCATTCAATGCGGTTGGACGGTAAAATGAAATGACTCATTATTGCCATCTGCTGGCCTTTGGGCTAGGGTCATGGCTAGAAAGATTACAGCTTGTGTAAAATGTATGTTTTTTGGGGCATTTTACCTAACCCTTACAATTTTCCTGACCTTAACCTAATTTCCCTAACCTGCTACGTTTGTTCTCCTAACCTGCTGTGTAAATTCTCCTAACCTGCTACGAAAAGTCAATTCTGGTGAATTCTGACATAAACTGTATACCATCTAGTCAAAACCATCTGTAGGGTGTTGTGGTGGCTTCTGGGTTTACTAGGTCTTCTCTTGTTAATGGTTATTTTTATTTGGTTGGGAGGTAATAGTAACTATAAACAAATAGACCAACATATTTATATTCACACATCAAACAACACAACACAAACAAATATTATATCCACATGGGGGGAAAATTCCAAAGCAAATGCTGTTTGTGGCCCAGTTTATTGAAAACGAGGGAACGTCTGCTCGGACACTTTTATCACCAAATATCACCAAACTTGATATTTTAATATAGCTTAAAGGTGATACTTTACAATGTTTGTATATATCTGACCCAGTAGCTTTTAATAGGCCTAAATCTTGAAGGTGATACTGTAGCTGTTGTTGATGCTTAATGACATGAGGCTGATGGTGATGCTATATTTAACGTTCTCTGAATTCTCTCAGCCAGGCCGGGGCCACTCAGAGGGTGCATTCTAAATGATCCCCTATTCTCTTTAGGGTACACAAGTTTTAACCAAAGCCCCAAGGGCCCTTGTCAAAAGTAGTGAACACTGCACTATATAGAGAATATGGTGCCATTTGGGATGTCGCTCAGAGAGGGACGCTAAGCAGGGATAGCTTTATCAGGGGACACCCACAGGTGGCTCTTTGGAGTGAGGGGGCCTTCCAGGTCCTCCCAAGCTATCCTGGGCTGTGTGTGTGTGAGCCCCCGACTCGTCTGATCTTTCAACACAGTCTTACTTTCTCAGCTGTTTCTCTGACTTCTCCAACAGCTGTCTCCAGCCTGCCTGCAGCACTAGTCCATGGCAGACCTTGGTAGCCTAGTGGTTAAAGTGTTTGACTAGGAACCGGAAGGTTGTAAGTTCAAACCCCTGAGCTGACAAGGTACAAATCTGTCATTTTACCCCTGAACAGGCCTCTGAACAGTCTTACTTTCTCAGCTGTTTCTCTGACTTCTCCAACAGCTGTCTCCAGCCTGCCTGCAGCACTAGTCCATGGCAGACCTTGGTAGCCTAGTGGTTAAAGTGTTTGACTAGGAACCGGAAGGTTGTAAGTTCAAACCCCTGAGCTGACAAGGTACAAATCTGTCATTTTACCCCTGAACAGGCCTCTGTTCCTAGGCCGTCATTGAAAATAAGAATTTGTTCTTAACTGACTTGCCTAGTTAAATAAAAATACTATTTCAAATATTTTAGCTGTGGTTGATTGAGCTTGCATGTTACATTGGAACCAACAGTAAACTCCAAAAAGTGAAAACCAGACCATCTGGCACTCCGGATTTCAAGTAGTATTTCAACCCAGGTCTGAGTGGCTGTAGTGTTATTGGGGAAGCATGACATGCAGAGTCAAGTTGTCCTGTTAGCGATCATAATATTTCTTTTGACAGTCAGGCTCCCTGGCATGCCTGTGAGTAGGCTACATGCCACACAAATGTCTTTCCTCAAGCATCTAAACTGTTGCTTCAACATTCATGATTGTTCATATTATTGTTTGGCAAGTCAGTAGCACACACAGTGAAGTCCCACAGCGTAAACCCCGAACAGTGGTACTATTCTCGAGATGGAGCATTTCTACTCAGTGTGAAGCCCAGTTTGATTATTCACATTCACCTCCTCCACAGTGCTACCCATTACAGACAGTCAGTTCTCTGTCTTTTAACCTTGGCATGCCCTCTAACTAAGCCCACTACAATTACGCCTCCTCTTATAAAACAATACAATTATTAGGCTATACTGCACTATCTATCTATCTATCTATCTATCTATCTATCTATCTATCTATCTATCTAGATATCTGTCTGTCTGTCTGTCTAAACTATGATCCCTTATTGATGTCACCTGTTAATTCCACTTCAATCAGTGTAGATGAAGGGGAGGAGCTAGATTAAAGAAGGACCCCCCCCCCCCCCCCCCCCCCCCCCTGAGACAACTGAGACATGGATTGTGTATGTGTGTCATTCAGAGGGTCAATGGGCAAGACAAAATATTTAAGTGCCTTTGAACGGTGTATTGTATTAAGTTCCAGGCACACCAGTCAAGAACTGCAATGCTGCTGGGTTTTTTACGCTCAACAGTTTCCTGTGCCTATCAAGAATGGTCCACCAGTGCCTATCAAGAATGGTCCACCACCCAAAGGACAACTTGACACAACTATGGGAAGCATTGGCGTCAACATGGGTCAGCATGTGGAACTCTTTCAACACCTTATAGAGTCCATGCACCAATGAATTGAGCCTGTTCTGAGGGCAAAAGGAGGAGGGTGCATGCAACTCAATATTAGGAAGGTGTTCCTAATGTTTGTACATACTGTATATCATTATCTTAGGAGAGTCAACGGCATACTTCGCTCTATTGGATCAAGTGTCAAAGACACTCAAAAATTGGGCCTGCAGGATGCTGGGGTCTGTTTGTGTTTCCCTGCTGTATCAGCATTTTCTCTCTGACTCTCTCTCTCTAACTGCCTTGCTCAAGAGCAGAATGGCAGATTTTTCCACCTTGAGGGCTCTGAACCAGTGACTGTTCGGTTATTGGCACAATGTGCTTAACCGGTAGGCTACCTGCTTAAAGGGGTATCTAGTCAGCCAGCCATGAGGGTGTGGACTTTTCTCTCTCTTAGAAGATACTTAAACACTCGTGCAGCATACCAGTGTTAAGTGTTCTTGGCTTTTGGCTGTAGAAAAACGTATTCACAGACCCAGAGGAGCAAGATAATAATCTGTCCGTGTTGACTCACAGGGTATTTTCCCTTCTATTGGAAGATACAGTAGATAGGCCAATTGATATGATATTCCATGGATGGACTGGTGCTTTTGTGGGGTTTGTCTGTGTGGGATGGGAGGCAGGAAAATATAAAGAGGGGCTGGGAGAGAGACAGGCAGGGAGAGGGGGCGGTTGTGAAAATAGACCAGAGTAGAGCGGAGCCAACGAACTAGGGGTGTGTCAAAATGGCTCCCAACGCAGCACAGTGTGATATTTCTATTTTTAACACAGTTGCCTGCCGTGTTCTGCCCTGTCAACTTCTCTCTGCTCTGTGTCTCCTGCCTGTTGAGTGTCAGTCAGTCCATTGACGCTAGTGGCTCTGCTGTGGGACTGGAGTGAGTGGAACTGGGCCAGAACACCACTGATGAAACATACACCTTTCAACGGAACTGGATTTTATAACACCTGTTGGACAAGGGGACCGAGGGGACTCTCTACTGTGGTTACTCTCTCCTCTCTACCTTCAAAGGAAATATTGAAGGACTGTTGCTGTTGAGTTTTGAAGTCCCCAGAGACTGAAGTGAGAGAATAGGATTTTCAGGATCCAGGAAGAAGAGAGGGGACAGTAGAGGCTGTAAAATTTCTTACGTTTGAACGGGGGAGACAATGTCTAACAAAGGTGACACTGGAGGTCAACCTGCTGCCACAACAACAATCAGCACTATTGCCGTGCAGGCTGGCGACACTCAGATTATTGTCACTGTGCTCAAGGTACCGACCTTCTAAAATATTATTTAGTTGTGTCTTTGGGTTGTCTTTAGCTGTCTTTAATTGCCTTTTTAAGAGTATTTTGGGTCCTTGAAAGCACTATATTAAACTAATTTATTCTCACGTTTGTAGATATCTCAGGTGAACAGAACTTGTTCTAAGAAATGTTTGGCTGTATGCCTCTCAGAACTCTACTTTGGTCAGAAATGGTTGATCAGGCCATCTAAAAAATATGAAAAAAATGATGGAGAAGATCAGTATTTACATGCAGTTTTAACAGAAAAGTTGTCCAACATTACCACAGTGTTATGGCGATATAACAACAACAACTGGCTGTAATTCAGTGTCAGGCTAGATTATTGATCTGTCTGAATCTGACAGACACTGACCTCACAGTGTTCAGCGATCTGAATCCATCGATCTTCTTTCCAAAGTGCTGCTACTAATAGAGGGTGTGTCCCAAAAGGCACCCTATTCCCTTTATGGTGCCTCGGTCTGGTCTGGTCAAAAGTAGTACACTAACCTATATAGGGAATAGGGTGCCATTTGGGACGCAACCAGAGAAAGGCATTTAATGTTGTCAGTGATGTCACAAGCTCACCTAGTCCTCATTGTTCAGCTGGTGTCCTGAGGTGTCAATAGCTCTCTCTGTTTGTCCATTAGGCTTATAGGAAATATTTCCTAGCCAAAACAGAAGGCTTATATCAATGCCTCACATACTAACGCCATGTACAGGGCTTTCCCACAGTAGTAATAAAACAACGGACATTAGATCTTAAGCATTTAAAAAAAAAGTTTACCTTTCAACGTTTTTATTTCCCCACATACCTGTGTGAAATACATTCTAAATGTGTTGGAAAGATATTAGATATGGTCAAACAGAAACAGAGGAGATGGTTTTCAAATATGACTAATTTTTTTTTGCCTGTTTTGTTTGAAAAGAGAGATGTTTGATGTCCTCTGTTGTATCCTCTGCTATCAATTTTGTTGACCACTTTTGGTTGTGAAGGTGATGGCGTTCCTCTGCGTTCCGAGGCCCCTTTAAACTGACTGCCACAGCCACAGCTGCAATCTAAGGCATGCAATGATTAAAGAGCAAAACATGCCTAGTAAGAAATAATCTCTACAGCCAGCACAGACATAGTTACATGCTCCCTTTGTGGCTGTAACCACATAACCACTGTGGTTATTGACAAATCAATTGTTGTGTAAGTGAAATTATTCCTTACATTTGAGACAACATAGGCTACTGTAATGCTTGAGACACCCATACAGTGAGGGAAAAAAGTATTTGATCCCCTGCTGATTTTGTATGTTTGCCCACTGACAAAGAAATGATCAGTCTATAATTTTAATGGTAGGTTTATTTGAACAGTGAGATACAGAATAACAACAACAAAAATCCAGAAAAACGCATGTCAAAAATGTTATGAATTGATTTGCATTTTAATGAGGGAAATAAGTATTTGACCCCTCTGCAAAACATGACTTAGTACTTGGTGGCAAAACCCTTGTTGGCAATCACAGAGGTCAGACGTTTCTTGTAGTTGGCCACCAGGTTTGCACACATCTCAGGAGGGATTTTGTCCCACTCCTCTTTGCAGATCTTCGAGGCTGACGTTTGGCAACTCGAACCTTCAGCTTCCTCCACAGATTTTCTATGGGATTAAGGTCTGGAGACTGGCTAGGCCACTCCAGGACCTTAATGTGCTTCTTCTTGAGCCACTCCTTTGTTGCCTTGGCCGTGTGTTTTGGGTCATTGTCATGCTGGAATACCCATCCATGACCCATTTTCAATGCCCTGGCTGAGGGAAGGAGGTTCTCACTCAAGATTTGACGGTGCATGGCCCCGTCCATCGTCCCTTTGATGCGGTGAAGTTGTCCTGTCCCCTTAGCAGAAAAACACCCCAAAAGCATAATGTTTCCACCTCCATGTTTGACGGTGGGGATAGTGTTTCTTGGGGTCATAGGCAGCATTCCTCCTCCTCCAAACACGGCGAGTTGAGTTGATGCCAAAGAGCTCCATTTTGGTCTCATCTGACCACAACACTTTCACCCAGTTGTCCTCTGAATCATTCAGATGTTCATTGGCAAAGTTCAGATGGGCATGTACAGTGCCTTGCGAAAGTATTCGGCCCCCTTGAACTTTGCGACCTTTTGCCACATTTCAGGCTTCAAACATAAAGATATAAAACTGTATTTTTTTGTGAAGAATCAACAACAAGTGGGACACAATCATGAAGTGGAACGACATTTATTGGATATTTCAAACTTTTTTAACAAATCAAAAACTGAAAAATTGGGCGTGCAAAATTATTCAGCCCCCTTAAGTTAATACTTTGTAGCGCCACCTTTTGCTGCGATTACAGCTGTAAGTCGCTTGGGGTATGTCTCTATAAGTTTTGCACATCGAGAGACTGAAATTTTTTCCCATTCCTCCTTGCAAAACAGCTCGAGCTCAGTGAGGTTGGATGGAGAGCATTTGTGAACAGCAGTTTTCAGTTCTTTCCACAGATTCTCGATTGGATTCAGGTCTGGACTTTGACTTGGCCATTCTAACACCTGGATATGTTTATTTTTGAACCATTCCATTGTAGATTTTGCTTTATGTTTTGGATCATTGTCTTGTTGGAAGACAAATCTCCGTCCCAGTCTCAGGTCTTTTGCAGACTCCATCAGGTTTTCTTCCAGAATGGTCCTGTATTTGGCTCCATCCATCTTCCCATCAGGCCGAATACTTTCGCAAGGCACTGTAACCCACCCACATTTTCACAGCACAGCCCCACACCATTAGAGGGATATCTTCAACCACCAACTTACCATCCTGAGACAAGGCTAAGTATAGCCCACAAAGATCTCCGCCACGGCACAACCCAAGGGGGGGCGCCAACCCGGACAGGAAGATCACATCAGTGACTCAACCCACTCAAGTGACGCACCCCTCCTAGGGACGGCATGGAAGAGCACCAGTAAGCCAGTGACTCAGGCCCTGTAATAGGGTTAGAGGCAGAGAATCCCAGTGGAGAGTGGGGAACCGGCCAGGCAGAGACAGCAAGGGCAGTTCGTTGCTCCAGTGCCTTTCCGTTCACCTTCATACTTCTGGGCCAGAATACACAAAATCATAGGACCTACTGAAGAGATGAGTATTCAATAAAGACTTAAAGGTTGAGACCGAGTCTGGGTCTCTCACATGGGTAGGCAGACCATTCCATAAAAATTGAGCTCTATAGGAGAAAGCCCTGCCTCCAGCTGTTTGCTTAGAAATTCTAGGGACAGTAAGGAAGCCTGCGTCTTGTGACCATAGCGTACGTGTAGGTATGTACGGCAGAATCAAATTGGAAAGATAGGTAGGAGCAATGTAATGCTTTGTAGGTTAGCAGTAAAACCTTGAAATCAGCCCTTAACAGGAAGCCAGTGTAGAGAGGCTAGCACTGGAGTAATATGATAAAAATTTTGGGTTCTAGTTCAAGATTAATTGTCAGATCCAACAGAAGATCTCTTTGTATCTTGGGACCTAGAACAAGCATCTCTGTTTTGTCCGAGTTTAAAAGTAGAACATCTGCAGCCGTCCACTTCCTTATGTCTGAAACACAGGCTTCCAGGGAGGGCAATTTTGGGGCTTCACCATGTTACATCAAAATGTACAGCTGTGTGTCATCCACATAGCACTGAAAGTTAACATTATGTTTCCGAATGACATCACCAAGAGGTGAAATATATAGTGAGAACAATAGTGGTCCTAAAAAGGAGCCTTGAGGTACACCGAAATGTACAGTTGATTTGTCAGAGGACAAACCATCCACAGAGACAAACTGATATATTTCCGACAGATAAGATCTAAACCAGGCCAGAACTTGTCCATGTAGACCAATTTGGGTTTCCAATCTCTCCAAAAGAATGTGGTGATCGATGAATTCAAAAGCAGCACTAAGGTCTAGGAGCACGAGGACAGATGCAGAGCCTCGGTCTGACGCCCTTTTAAGGTAATTTACCACCTTCACAAGTGCAGTCTCAGTGCTATGATGGGGTCTAAAACCAGACTGAAGCATTTCATATACATTGTTTGTCTTCAGGAAGGCAGTGAGTTGCCGTGCAACAGCTTTTTCTAAAGAACTTTGAGAGGAATGGAAGATTCGATATAGGCCGATAGTTTTTTATATTTTCTGGGTCAAGGTTTGGCTTTTTCAAGAGAGGCTTTATTACTGCCACTTTTAGTGAGTTTGGTACACATCCAGTGGATAGAGAGCCGTTTATTATGTTCAACATAGGAGGGCCAAGCACAGGAACCAGGTCTTTCAGTAGTTTAGATGGAATAGGGTCAAGTATGCAGTCCATGATTATTTTCATGAATGTGTCAAGAGATAGAATACTAAAAAACTTGAGTGTCTCCCTTGATCCTAGGTCCTGGCAGAATTGTGTAGACTCAGGACAACTGAGCTTTGGAGGAATACGCAGATTTAAAGAGGAGTCCATCATTTGCTTTCTAATGATCATGATCTTTTCCTCAAAGAAGTTCATGAATTTATCACTGCTGAAGTAAAAGCCATCCTCTCTTAGGGAATGCTGCTTTTTAGTTAGCTTTGCGACAGTATCAAACATTTATTTTGGATTGTTCTTATTTTCCTCAATTAAATTGGAAAAATAGGATGATTGAGCAGCAGTGAGGGCTCTTCGATACTGCACGGTACTGTCTTTCCAAGCTAGTCGGAAGACTTCCAGTTTGGTGTAGCGCCATTTCCATTCCAATTTTCTGGATGCTTGCTTCAGAGCTCGAGTATTTTCTGTATACCAGGGAGCTAGTTTCTTATGACAAACGTTTTTTGTTTATAGGGGTGCAACTGCATCTAGGGTATTGCGCAAGGTTAAACTGAGTTCCTCAGTTAGGTGGTAAACTGATTTTTGTACTCTGATGTCCTTGGGTAGGTGGAGGGAGTCTGGAAGGGAATCTAGGAATCTTTGGGTTGTCCGAGAATTTATAGCACGACTTTTGATGATCCTTGGTTGGGGTCTGAGCAGATTTTTTGTTGCGATTGCAAACATAATAAAATGGTGGTCCGATAGTCCAGGATTATGAGGAACACCATTAAGATCCACAACATTTATTCCACGGGACAAAACTAGGTCCAGAGTATGACTGTGGCAGTGAGCAGGTCCAGAGATATTTTGGACAAAACCCACTGAGTCGACGATGGCTCCGAAAGCATTTTGGAGTGGGTCTGTGGACTTTTCCATGTGAATTTTAAAGTCACCAAAAATTAGAATATTATCTGCCATGACTACAAGGTCCGATAGGAATTCAGGGAACTCAGTGAGGAACGCTGTATATGGCCCAGGAGGCCTGTAAACAGTAGCTATAAAAAGTGATTGAGTAGGCTGCATAGATTCATGACTAGAAGCTAAAAAGACGAAGACGTAGTTAAAAAAAAACAAGTTAGCAACACCTTCGCCTTTGCGCGATGCGCGGGGGACATGGTCACTATTGTAACCAGAAGGTGAGGCCTCATTTAACACAGTAAATTAATCAGGCTTAAGCCATTTTTCAGTCAGGCCAATTACATCAAGATTATGATCAGTGATTAGTTCATTGACTATAACTGCCTTGGAAGTGAGGGATTTAACATTAAGTAGCCCTATTTTGAGATGTGAGGTATCACAATCTCTTTCAATAATGTCAGGAATGGAGGAGGTCTTTATTCCAGTTTAGTTTTGCCCAACCTAGGTCGAGGCACAGACACGGTCTCAATGGGGATAGCTGAGCTGGCTACACTGACTGTGCTAGTGGCAGACTCCACTAAGCTGGTAGGCTGGCTAACAGCCTGCTACCTGGCCTGTTCCCTGTCTCATTGTGGAGAAAGGGGAGTTAGAGCCCTGTCTATGTTCGTAGATAAGATGAGAGCACCCCTCCAGCTAGGATGGAGTGCGTCACTTCTCAACAGGCCAGGCTTGGTCCGGTTTGTCCCAGAAGTCCCAGAAGAGGGCCAATTATCTACAAATTCTATCTTTTGGGAGGGGCAGAAAACAGTTTTCAACCAGCGATTGAGTTGTGAGACTCTGCTGTAGAGCTCATCACTCCCCCTAACTGGGAGGGGGCCAGAGACAATTACTCAATGCCGACACATCTTTCTAGCTGATTTACACGCTGAAGCTATGTTGCGCTTGGAGACCTCTGACTGTTTCATCCTAACATTGTTGGTGCCGATGTGGATAACAATATCCCTATACTCTCTACACTCACCATAGGGCTTTTGGTCAAAAGTAGTACACTATGTAGGGAATAGGGTGTCATTTGGGACGCAGACTCTGAAGGTGTTCCCGGGACACGACAGTATAGTGGAAAAGGAGCGCCAGGTTGCGGAAGACAGACCTATTTCCAAGCGGTGTTTACACACTGTGAAATTCACAGGGAGACCATGTGGATGTTCACAGGTATAATGTTACACCAACCTGCCCTGCTTACAGTCAGAACATAAACAACATGTAACATGGCCTTGGCAGGGCAACACAAACAGACCTTTCCATCCTGCTGGTTTAACTTGGACGAGTCTCTTTGATACACAGTAGTACATTCATTGATCCAATGGACGCAGACAGGCTATTTATTCCTAAACTATGAGTAGAAATATGTACTGAAAACATAAGGGAGAAAACAAACAACTCCTTCCGTAAAGTTGAGTGTGTGTTTTGTTGTGTGTGTGTGTCTGTGTTTTGTACTGTAGTGTGGGGAACTTGTAAAGCTGCAGTTGACTGAAGCCAATCCCAACCTGCTGGAGATCGGCAGCAACCAGGACGAAACAAAGAAACTGCTGGATGAACACCAGCAGCTCCTGATCAAACTCAAGGTAATAATCTCATTAGGAATACAGTAGAGCGACATACAACTAATGTGTCAGTTTAGGTGACATAAGTACACTATTCTGTTATTGATACTGTGTGTCACTATTTGGACATATTCGAATGAGACCATGCTGGGCCACGAGGATGAGCTGCCCATTGGGCATATTACACTGACCGAAAATATAAATGCAACATGCAACAATTGCAAAGATTTTACTGAGTTCATATAAGGAAATCAGTCAATTGAAATAAATAAATTATACCCTAATCTATGGATTTCACATAATTGGGAATACAGATATGCATCTGTTGGTCACAAAAGGTAGGGGCTTTGATTATAACACCAATCAGTATCTGGTATGACCACCATTTGCCTCATGCACCGCAACACAGGTCCTTCGCATAGAGTTGATCAGGCTGTTGATTGTGGCCTGCGGAATGTTGTTCCTCTCCTCTTCAATGGCTGTGCGAAGTTGCTGGATATTGACGTGAACTGGAACACGCTGTCGTACACGTCGATCCAGAGCATCCCAAACATGCTCAATGGGTGACATGTCTGGTGAGTATGCAGGAATTGTGTACAGGTCCATACGACATGGGTGATGGCGGCGGCTGAATGGCACGGCAATGCGCCTCTTGATCTCGTCACGGTATCTCTGTGCACTCAAATTGCCATCGATAAAATGCAATTGTGTTCGTTGTCTGTAGCTTATGCCTGCCCATACCATAACCCCACTGCCACCAGGGAGCACTCTGTTCACAATTTTGACGTCAGCAAACCGCTCGCCCACACAACGTCATACCACCATGTCTGCCATCTGCCCTGGACAGTTGAAACCGGGATTCATCTGTGAACAGCACACATCTCCAGCATGCCAGTGGCCATCAAAGGTGAGCATTTGCCCATTGAAGTCAGGTCAAGACCCTGGTGAGAACCACAAGCACGCAGATGAGGTTTCTGATAGTTTGTGCAAAAATGATTTAGCTGTCCAAACTCATAGTGTCATCAGCTGTCCAGGTGGCTGGTCTCAGACAATCTGCTGGATGTGGAGGTCCTGGGCTGGCGTGGTCACAAGTGGTCTGCGGTTGTGAGGCCAGTTGGACGTACTGCCAGATTCTCTAAAACTACATTGGAGGTGGCTTATGGTATAGAAATTAACATTAAATTATCTGGCAACAGCTTTGGGGGACATTCCTGCAGTCAGTATACCAATTGCATGCTCCCTCAACACGTTAAACATCTGTGGCATTGTGATGTGTGACAAATCGGCACATTTTAGAGTGGCCTTTCATTGTCCCCAGCACAAGGGATACCTGTGTAATGATCATGCTGTTTAATCAGCTTCTTGATATGCCACACCTGTCAGGTGGATGCATTATCTTGGCAAAGGAGAAATTATCACTAACAGGCATGTAGACAAATGTGAGCACAAGTAGAGAAATAAGCTTTGAGAGAAATAAGCTTTTTGTGCGCATGGAACATTTCTGGGATCTTTTATTTTGGCTCATGAAACATGGGACCAACACTTTAAATGTTGCGTTTATATTTTTGATGAGTATAGTTACAGTTGAAGTCAGAAGTTTACATACACTTAGGTTGGAGTCATTAAAACTTGTTTTTCAAACACTCCACAAATTTCTTGTTAACAAACTATACATTTGGCAAGTCAGTTAGGACATCTACTTTGTGCATGACATAAGTAATTTTTCCAACAATTGTTTACAGACAGATTATTTCACTTATAATTCACTGTATCAATTCCAGTGGGTCAGAAGTTTACATACACCAAGTTGACTGTGCCTTTAAACAGCTTGGGCAATTCCAGAAAATTATGTCATGGCTTTAGAAGCTTCTGATAGGCTACTTGACATCATTTGAGTCAATTGGGGGTGTACCTGTGGATGTATTTCAAGGCCTACCTTTAAACTCAATGCCTCTTTGCTTGACATCATGGGAAAATCAAAATAAATCAGCCAAGACCCCAGAAAGCAAATTGGAGACCTCCACAAGTCTGGTTCATTCTTGGGAGTAATTTCCAAATGCCTGAAGGTACCACATTCATCTGTACAAACAATAGTACGCAAGTATAAACACCATGGGACCACGCAGTCGTCATACCGCTCAGGAAGGAGACGTGTTCTGTCTCCTGGAGATGAACGTACTTTGGTGCAAAAAGTGCAAATCAATCACAGAACAAAGAGCAAAGGACCTTGTGAAGATGCTGGAGGAAACAGGTACAAAAGTATCCATATCCACAGTAAAACAAGTCCTATATCGACATAACCTGAAAGGCCGCTCAGCAAGGAAGAAGCCACTGCTCCAAAACCGCCATATGAAAAGCCAGACTACAGTTTGCAACTGTACATGGGGACAAAGATCATACTTTTTGGCCATGACGACCATCGTTATGTTTGGAGGAAAAAGGGGGAGGCTTGCAAGCTGAGGAACACCATCCCAACTGTGAATCCCGGGGGTGGCAGCATCATCTTGTGGGGGTGCTTTGCTGCAGGAGGGACTGGTGCACTTCACAAAATAGATGGCATCACAAAGCAGGAAAATTATGTGGATAATTTGAAGCAATAACTCAAGAAATAAGTCAGGAAGTTAAAGCTTGGTTGCAAATGGGTCTTCCAAATGAACAATGACTCCAAGCATACTTCCAAAGTTGTGGCAAAATGGCTTAAGGACAACAAAGTCAAGGTATTGGGAGTGGCCATCACAAAGCCCTGACCTCAATCCTATAGAAAATTTGTGGGCAGAACTGAAAAAGTATGTGCGAGCAAGGAGGCCTTCAAACCTGACTCAGTTACACCAGTTCTGTCAGCAGGAATGTGCCAAAATTCACCCAATTTATTTTGGGAAGCTTGTGGAAGGCTACCCGAAACGTATGACCCAAGTTAAACAATTTAAAGGCAATGCTACCAAATACTAATTGAGTGTAACTTCTAACCCACTGGGAATGTGATGAAATAAATAAAAGCTGAAATAAATAATTCTCTCAACTATTATTCTGACATTTCACATTCTTAAAATAAAGTGGTGATCCTAACTGACTCAAGACGAGGAATTTTTACTAGGATTTACCATCAGGAATTGTGAAAAACAGAGTTTAAATGCATTTGGCTAAGGTGTATGTAAACTTCCAAATGTATATGTCACTTGTGGTGACATTTAGGCTGTGATTAAAGCTTCTTCAGTCCCGGCCTTGTTTGACTATAGCTCATTGAGACAACATGAATGCTTTTCTTCTCTCGGAGATACCTCAGAGAACTATTTCAGTCACTTTCATTTCCCCAGCCTGGGTGGAAGTTTAAATGTTCACAGCAGCCCTCTCAGTGTTGATTTATATTATTTCCAGTCAAAGCTTTTTTTCCCCCTGGCCTTGTTATAGACTCCTGCACAATGGTTATTTTGATCCAGGCCATTCTTTCCTTGTGCCAAGCACTCATTCACTTTTTCCACCTACTGTCAGGTGTTTGAGTTATGCCTGATGGCTGAGCATGTTCAATCTTATTTTATACAAGTATGACAATATTGGCATAAGCATGTGAACAATTGATCTTATACATTTAAATCTTATGGTCAGATGGTTCCTGACATATTTTGCTGTTGCTGCCCTTAGATATGCATTTGCAAAAAATAACTGCTATTCGGTGCCAGCTCTCACAAAAAGAGGGACTAGTTGTTCACATGGGAATATTATTAATTCACAATCAGATGTATGATTTTAGCCCTCATATTGTCCCAATGCCACAGAGAGACTTCGTTCAGTAATAAGAAGGAGATTCAGCTCCTTATTGTGATTATGCACAAGTGAAAATGTCATAGTGATTTGAATGTACAGTTGCATGACTCAATGTCCTTGACCATAAGGATTCCAAAATAGAAGGTTAGGAATTAGTTTAATTATCACCTATGTGTTCCATTGTGGAGGCAGAATATCTCTAGTCATCTTCAGTAAGACATCAGAGTTACTACAGATTTAGACCTATGAACAACCCCTCTAATTAAAGGGGTTTTACCAGAAAACAATCCAAAACAGATTTACATTTGGGATGGAATATGTTGTTGGTTCATCCACTGCTTTTAATTCAGCAAGGCTTTGAACTTCTACAAATATAATTTCAAATGTGTAGTTTACAATAGTGCAATTGAACAAAGTGTAAATGAATCTGTCACGACTCCTACCGAAGGTGGCTCCTCTTCCTGTTCGGGTGGCGCTCGGCGGTCGTCGTCACCAGCCTACTAGCTGCCACTGATTCCTTTTCCCTTTTCTGTTGTTTTTGTCTGATTAGTAACACCTGTTTCTTGTTTGGGTTTTAGTTGGGCTATTTAAGCCGGTAGGCCCGCCTGCTCTTTGTGCGGGCTTATTTGATTTTCCACTGTGTTATTGTGTGGTAGTGCGTGTTGTTTTTGGGTTTTCCCTCCGGACTGGTTAGGTCCTGGTTTTGGGCATTTGTGTATGTGCGCCCAGTATCTTGGCAAGTATTATTTGTCCTGGGCGTAATAAAGCACTGTACCTCCTGCCTCCTGCGCCTGACTCCGCCTAGTGCGTTACAGAATCGCTCCATTAACAGTGTTGATTTAAATGCAAGTAGAAAAATTTTAATTTTATGTTTTTTTTTATTAATGCAGAGAAGATACTTCAATGAACCAGGTATATCTATCTTATTGTCTTCTGTCTTTTTTTGTATTATCCTTTCTCTCTTGCCAGAAACATGAGGCAGGCGTGTGGGCTCTGCTGGAAGAGGCAGACAGGATGGCAAAGGAGAAGAAGGAGAATGAAGGGGAGGTGTACGAGGCCATGGCTAACTCGCTGAGCGATGCCTGGAGGACCCTGATCTTAATGCTAGAGAAGCGCAGGTCGCTGTTACACCTGGCCTCAGAGTTCTTCGACAGGGCCCTGGAGGTAGGAGGGCTAACAGAAAGGAGATGTTATAGCTACATAGAGAATGCATAGAGCTACATAGACCATACATATACCCAGATCTCACTTCTAGAGAAGTGCTGGTTTCTGCTACACCTGGCCTCAGAGTTCTTTGACAGAGCACTTGAGTTAGGAGCCAGGCAAACAGAAACAGAGCCATTATAGGTACATTATAGCTACATAGAACACACATAGAGCTGACATAGACCATAACCCTAACAGATCAGAGCTGATTTTGAGTTAATGTACATGTATGCCTCAGGTGTTTTCACTGCACTAATAAGCATGTAACAAAGTGACCTTTCAACCAGTTCTGTGGTTCTGAAATGGAAAGTTCATTTTTTATGTTGTTTGTTGGAGGAAATGTAACATTTCATGATATCAACACAGCATCCAGTGTTGTGTTCTTGTTATTACTGCTGTTCTAGAGTTAGTACATCTGTTTCCTCCTCTCCAGTTTGCTTAAAAAAAACATAAAAGAAAATGGCACATTGTTTTATCAGTTTTGTTAGCATTACGTTATTGAAAAATATTTTCCTAAATAGCAGTGTAAATGACGAGGAGCTGTAATGTAATCCTGTTTTTACTGCAATATAAACACACAGGTCATAGACACTGTATCACGGAGCCCTGTAAAATATGGCACAATGGGGCAGTTTCATTGTTATTAGTCCAATGACAGTGGCTCCAACCAAGAGGATTGAGTTGTGTGATACTGTACAGCCACTGTAACTTACCCAGGCACTAAATGATGGCCACCCTAAATGCTGCCACACAAAACAGACACATTATTGTGATGATTATGAAACATGATGAGTGGTTGTGTGACAGATACAGGAATCAGGTGGTTCTGTAGATGTGACTGAAAAGTGGTTGTTTTTTAATAGCAGAACTGTTTGTACTGTCTGCCCTTTACATGTTTCATCCCTGACCAAACAGTGCTTCTTGTTTCCTTTGTTTACTTCTCTATCAAATCTACTGTGAGTGAATTAAGCCTTTCGAGATCTCCATGAATAAATGTGTAAAGACAGAGCCCATGCTAGTATAAATTACTCTGTTGTCTAACTATACAGATAGATTTACTATATCTTCCTCCACCTCTTGCAGTTTGCTATCAGAATAGATGAGGGAGAAGAGTTCCAGAGCAGAGAACAGGAGCTGGCAGATGCTGAGTGTCTGAAAGAACTGCTCCTGAAACACAGTGTTATGAAGAGAGGTGAGTATATGCTGATACACCTACAGTAATGCCCCCCATTAGAGAAATGATGTGTTTCTTCCCATTGAGTAATGACATCCTGGTCACTGCTCCAGATGTCTGATACATGATACACAACCTCAATCTGGTCCTGACAGTCATTCAGTCACCTCTGCCCTCCCTTGAGAGAATCATTCTCCTCTTAAAGTTCCTGAAATGTGATGGATTTTACCCTGCCTTTCAGTCTCCAAGGCACTGAGAGCTAATGGAGAGATAGATATATGCTAGATGTGAGAATGAGTGGCGTTCATGTCATATCAACAGCACGGGGCTAGGACTGAGACATGTCAGTAAACTAAAAGCTAGTTGTCGATCACATGAGCTGGTTGAGGCTGCTGAGGGCCACAGGGGCCATTATGTCATTATGTCATGCCATCGTAACGGTCTTAGAAACAACAGGCACTCTTTCTCATGACAGTATTTGATGAGAGATTACACTTTAGTGTGAGGTGCGTTATTTACTTTACAAATGGATCTATAACAGATGTATTTACGCGACCCAAAGCTGGATGAAACTTTTAATTTAGCTTTATACTACAGCATTTTGGATTTTAGATAACATGTGAGGCGGCAGTACAGAATGTCTCCTTTTATTTGAGGGTATTTTCATACATATCTGTTTTACCGTTGAGAAATGAAAGCACTTTATGTATCTAATCCACCCCATTTGAAGGTGTCTAAGTATTTGGACAAATTCATTAAATTTGGTAAAGAGTTTTGTATTTGGTCCCATATTCTTAGCACACAATGACTACATCAAGCTTGTGACTCGACAAACTTGTTGGATGCATTTGCAGTTTGTTTTGGTTGTGTTTCATATTATGTTGTGCCCAATAGAAATGAATGGTAAATAATGTATTGTGTCATTTTGGAGTCACTTTTATTGTAAATAAGAATAGAATAAAATATGTTTCTGAAACTTCTGCATTAGTGTGGATGCTACCATGATTACAGGTAATCCTGAATGAATCGTGAATGATGAGTGAGAAAGATACAGAGGCATAAACATTATGCCCACCAAAAAGTATAACCTCCCCTGTTATTGGTAATGGTGAGAGGTTAGCATGTTTTGTGGGCATGATCTTTGTGCATCTGTATATTTCTCACTCATCATTATTCAAGATTCATTCAGGTGTTTAGAAACATATTTTATTCTTATTTACAATAAAAGTGACTCCAAAATGACACAATACATTATTTACCATTCATTTCTATTGCGCACAACATAATCTGAAACGCAACCAAAACAAACTGCAAATGCATCCAACAAGTTTGTAGTCACAAGCATGATGTAGTCATTGTGTCCTAGGAATATGGGACCAAATCCAAACATTTTGACTGAATTGAATGAATTAGTCCAAATACTTATGACACTTTCAAATTGTTGGATACATAAAGTGAATTAATTTCTAAACGGTAAAACAGATATGTACAAACATCACCTATCTGAGCAGCTAACCGATTGCTGCAGCCCATCTGTAAATAACCCATCCAATCTACCTACCTCATCCCCATATTGTTTTTGTTTACTTTTCTGCTCTTTTGCACACCAGTATCTCTACTTGCACATCATCATCTGCACATCTATCACTCCAGTGTTCATTTGCTAAATTGTAATTATTTCGCTACTATGGCCTATTTATTGCCTCACCTCCTCATGCCATTTGCACACACTGTAAATAGACTTTCTTTTTTTCTATTGTGTTATTGACTGTACACTTGTTTATTCCATGTGTAACTTTGTGTTGTTTGTGTCGCACTGCTTTGCTTTATCTTGGCCAGGTCGCAGTTGTAAATGAGAACTTGTTCTCAACTAGCCTACCTGGTTAAATAAAGATGAAATATTTTTTTTAATGAAAATACCCTAAAATAAAAGGTGACATTCTGTACTGTCGCCTCATATAAAATGTTTGATCTCAAATCCAAAATGCTGGAGTATAGAGACAAATTAAACTTTTTAGCTTCACTATCCAAATAAATACGTGGAGGTGTATACATATTGTTACACATGACCAGCGTCTGCTCAAAGATGTTGTATGTGCAAATGAAATCATATTTCCCTATTCTGACCCATATCTGTCCCTCGGGTCTACTGGAGAAGTCAATGCTGGTTATAAACAAGAGTGTCTTTCTAATGAGAAAATTGTAAATGTTACAGTATGAAGTAATTCAGCTCTTTGCAGCTATTGGTACTATGAAATGCTTTCAAGTAATAGTAAATAAACCATTCTTTCCTCTCTCTCTCTCTCCTCTCTCTTTCCCTCCCTCTGTCCCTCCCTCCCCCCCAGGTCTCCTGGAGAAGTCCATGCTGGTTCTGAATAAGAGCCGTGATCTTCTAGACTTCCTGAGAGAGTTCCAGACAGAGGAGGCTCTACAGAGGAGCGAGGCTTTGCAGGGGGCTCACAGCAGCTGTGGCCGGGTGGAGAGTCTTATGGAGATACTGCAGGACAGGAGGAGACAGGTAGACCAGCACATGAAGCAGCAGCTCCTTGACCTGGAAGTCATCCTCAGCATCTACCAATGGGATCGGCAGGAACAGGAAGTGAGTCACAAAATGTCAATATCCAAGATCAATCCATGTTAGAAATTGACTTTTTAATTAAAACCTTTACCTACCTTATATGCAAGTAGACATACATGTTCTGTGGCATGACCTTTGGATAATAAGTATGGTATTAGAAAGTGTATCTGATATTGAACTGAGAATACTTACCTAGGAAAATATGATACCATCAGTCTTGTTGAGCCATAAGGGGTCGTGTTAAGATGATGAAAGCACAGATGTCTCTGGCTGTGCTTCATAAAGGCTTGCTACTCTATCACGTGTGATTCAGTTGGTAGAGCATTTTATTTTATTTATTTAACTAGGAAAGTCCGTTAAGAACAAATTCTTATTTACAATGATGGCCTACCCTGGCCAAACCCTAACACAGATGACGCTGGTTCAACTGTGCTCAGCCCTATGGGACTCCCAATCAAGGCCGGTTGTAATACAGCCTGGATTCAAACCAGGGTCTGTAGTGGCGCCTTTAGCACAGAGATGCTGTGCCTTGGAACGCTGCGCCACTCAGGAGCATGCACCGCCAGGGTTGTGGTTTCAATCCCTGTATGCACTCACTATTGGCAGTAGCTCTGGCTAAGAACGTCTGTAAACATGCATCCACTGCTTAGTGTCAGGGAGAGCAGTCATGAAGCATATAACTCTTCATTTGTAGTAACATGTTACCTGATCTATTGAACCTTTATCCAAGTATGAGTTCATGAATAACTGATTGTAGTGATAATACATTGTATTCTTTTCAGGTAACCCACTGGTTCAAGAGCAATGCTGACTTGTACTTTCAAAGAGATCATTTGGGCTCAACTCTCACTGAAAATGAAGAGCTCCTTCGGGAATACAAGAAGTTTGAAGAGAAAGCCAAGGTATGATACTTTAAATATGAGTATATTATGGGGTACAAATTCTCTAAGGGTTTGACTGTTATTTTCATTTGATTCGTTGTATCACACAACTGACATAAAAAATGTGTAGAATTGCAAGAAATGTCCGTTAAAACGGCTAAATGTTCCTATCGCTCCATGGCACAATGTGTAGAATTGCAGGAAATGTGCTTTAAAACTGCAATTTATTTGATCTCAAGAGGGGTGTAAACAGTTTGAACAGTTTGGGGTTGCATGGGTTGAGAGGTGAGGGTTTGTTACTATGCCGATAAATGACAATATCCATACGGCGTTTTGCCACCTAGGGAATTTGTGTGACTGGACCTTCTCAAAAAGTATGTTAGTTCTTCTGATATCAGTCATACTGTGCTCTTATAATAATGCATGTTGTGTCTGTGTGTTTGTGTGTTTGCGTGTGCCTGCATCCTGTCCTGCAGGACTGGAGTGAGTTGGTGGAGAAGTTGCTGGCCAAGGCCTCAGAGCTGCTAGCGGGGGAAGCAGAGGGCCGGGCTGAGACGGGACATGTCTCTGAGAGGAGTCTGGCTCTCAGA
Source organism: Oncorhynchus mykiss (assembly GCF_013265735.2). Classification (NCBI taxonomy): domain Eukaryota; kingdom Metazoa; phylum Chordata; class Actinopteri; order Salmoniformes; family Salmonidae; genus Oncorhynchus; species Oncorhynchus mykiss. The sequence continues at coordinate 60,923,693 of NC_048567.1, read as the reverse complement.
GCCCTGCACGAGCACTTCTGGAACCTGATGATGGGCCGCCTCGCACACTTACAGGAGAGCAATGCGTTCTTTAGCAGCGCCAACAAGGTACGGTAACTGAGAACGAAAAGGAAAAATGATAACCTAAAATGAACCCACTTGCGTGGGTTTGAAAGTTAAACTTAGTTGAACTTATAAATTAATGATATGTACCCATTGATTCTTTTTTTTTGTAACAATATTTTTTATTTTCACCCATATTAAGAGATACAACAACAGAGACAAAGCACACCAAAAAAAACACAAAAGAAAACAGCACTCACTTACACAGACCTACGCATATATATATAAACATATATATATACACATACACACATGCATATACACATATATATGCATACACACATACATAGACACACATACATACATACATATCACACACACCCATACATACGTACACCATTTTCCTCTTCCCGCTCGGTGCTTCTCTCACCCCATCCCCATCATTGCGTCTCTCAATACATACATTTCAAACAAACTTACAAACATAAATTAAACAAAAAAGCTCCGTTTAAACCAAGAAGTTAGGTTCCACACATGGAACGTACAGTGTAGTTCTGAAATACATAGATCCCCGCCATTCTAAGAGAATCCTTGCAGCATAATAGCTGATACCTCAGGTTCTAGGTAATTTAGATAAGGTTCCCATACTTTGTAGAACTGGTCTGTTTTAGAATGCAATGTACATGTCAGATATTTCAGAGGCACCCATTCAAATAGTATCTTATGCCAATCTTTAATAGAAGGAACCTTATCACTAATCCACTGTAAAAGGATGTTTTTCCTCGCTGCGAAGGTAAGGATGTTGTAAAGCCTCCTTCTACCCACCGAAGTAACCTGCCTACTAGGGAGACCTAACAGTAAAGAAACTGGGTCCAATTCTAGATCAACCCCTAGGATCCTTTAAATTTCTTGCAGAACACCAGACCAGTATCTTTGTATTTTGGTACATGACCATAAACAATGTGTTAGAGTGCCTGTAGCAGTTTTGCATTTAAGACACTGAGGGGAAGAGGAAGTAGGGCTAAAAGCATGTCTGCGATTTGGGGATATATGCAATCTGTGTATTATTCTTAATTGGATTGCTCTAGTACGATTACATATAGATATTGTTTTTGCATATCTCCAAATGTCCTCCCACATCTCTTCGTCAATAGTAACAGACAATTCTTTCTCCCACACTTGTTTCACCCTCTGTGTGTTGACAGCAGAAAAGGACCTTAAAGTATCATAAAACAGACTTACAGACATTTTCCTTTGTGGGAAAAAAAGCATTCTTTCAATGACAGACACATCAGGGTTACCAATTAAGGTGGTGCTCTTCAGAATATAATGTCTTACTTGTAGGAAGCGGAAAAAGTCCTGCTTTGGGAGTTGATATTTCTCGACCATCTGCTCAAATGACAATAAAATCTTATCAGCAAATAAGTCATTTAGTCTGCATATGCCCTTATTAAGCCAAAAGTTAAAGCCAGCATCCAGCAATCCTGGACTGAAATCTGGGTTGTTAAGAATTGGGGTAAGAGCAGAGGTTAGTTTGGACCTTCCCAGGAAGCGTTGAACTGACCTCCTTACATTGAGTGTGTTAAGTGTAACGGGATTATTGCAGTGATCTTCTACAGACTTGAAACTTCTGAAAAATAAAAGATCCTGTAAGGGGTATTTTGAAAGAGAAGTCTCAATGTCTAACCAAATAGAGGAGTCATCATTTGTGATCCAGTCAGAAATATAACAAATGTGGATGTAAATGATGTAAATGATGAGAAAAACACTTGACCAAACCCCCCTTGTTGTAATTTCAGGTGCTCCTTATCATCCAAATGAGTTTCTTGCAACAGGGCAAAATCAATATTTTATTTTTTCAAAAAAGACAGTACCTTCTTCCTTTTAATGGGGTTATGGCTCCCTCTAATGTTCCATGTACATACACGCAGTCTGTTACCTGCCATTGTGCCTTGACCATTCAATATCCAGACTGGATCCTACTGTAAAAGTGGGGTGGTACCTTTTTCCATATGTTGAACTCTCCTCTATCTCACCGAGTATAAACAAACGATATGAACCCTGAACTCGAACTATACTAAACCCAAAAATTAAACATGTAAAGATCCAAAAGGGGGTTTTCCCACTAGCTAACATGCAGGGGATTTCAACTTTCCAATGTAGACTCTTAAGTCCGCATTGCCGCTCAATAGCCTCATCCTTTATATGTATGGAAATGAAAATCAATAGAAGAAGATTGAGGCTCTTCCACCTAAAACCAAGCCTGGGCACCAATATGGATTCACACATATCTCAGCCTGAGCTATAGTGGCTATTACTTTAGCAAGAAAAATAATAAAGATACGAATATTACTGAGCCGGAGTACGTGAGAACTCACACCACTGTTTCATGATCAGATTCAACCAAAAATAAACAAAGTTATCCAATGCTGCGGAGGTGCAGCTTCAAGTTATTTACCCAAGAGAGTCAAACGCAGCAGCCTCTTCAGGTGTGTAGAGTTTTTTTAGGCGATCCGTTGACCATAATCTTCAATGTGGCTGGGTACAACAGTGCGTAGTCCAGCTTCACACAACCAGCCTTAGTGTCCATTTGTAGGTAGCCAGGGATCCATTCCTCAAAGAATTTTACTGAACGTGTCCCTTCAGAATTTTCCGGGAGTCCCACAACACGAATATTGCATCTGCATCCTCGATTATCCAAGTCGTCAATGTGCTCCGCCATTTCGCGCACCTGTTTCTCAAGTGCTTTTATCTTCAGTCATCTTTTGAATCACCAGGTCCATTGTGCCTGGATCCGCAATGGTGTTAGCTTCGCTAATGTTAGCTAGCTCCTCATGCACATCTACAGGGGTGGTGGTTTTGGTCGAGTTCGTAGTAGTTCTGTTGGGCATGTTGTCGGAGACTTTTGAGAAATAGCCGTCAAGACTCATTGTAGACTTATTTAGCCAATTCTACCACTTTTTCAAGCTAGGAGATTAATGTAAAAATATAAATTTACGAATGCCACGGGAGCTCGCTCAAACAGTGTTCTCTCTACGGCGCCATTTTGTCCCCCCCACCCATTGATTCTTAAAGAATATAACTTATAAATACCTCATTAGTTCAATTCAACTGTCGTACCCCATCAGAACTCAACATATACGCTTGTTATACTTCAATGTTTGTAAACAAAGTAAATGTAAACAAACACTATTTAGCCCCAGAACACGGTTAAAACCATAATTTGACTATCAGGGATGGTCAATCTGGACAGTCCTTGCATCCATAGCCTCATCCCTCAGCTTTTTACTGAAACAGTAGTGGGGAGTACACTTTGATATTGTTTCAACTGCTGATTGCCCTTTTAATGTATGAGCTCAGACATGATTCAAATACACCAATGCTTATGTACACTGAGGCATGCATGAGAGCATCAGCTGTTCCGGACGACTGTGTGATCACGCTCTCTGTAGCCGACTTGAGTAAGACCTTTAAACAGGTCAACATACACAAGGCTGCGGGGCCAGACGGATTACCAGGACGTGTGCTCCGGGCATGTGCTGACCAACAGGCAGGTGTCTTCACCGACATTTTCAACATGTCCCTGATTGAGTCTGTAATACCAACAGGCTTCAAGCAGACCACCATAGTCCCTGTGCCAAAGAACACAAAGGCAACCTGCCTAAATGACTACAGACCCGTAGCATTCACGTCTGTAGCCATGAAGTGCTTTGAAAGGCTGGTAATGGCTCACATCAACACCATTATGCCAGAAACCCTAGACCCACTTCAATTTGCATAGCACCCAAACAGATCCACAGATGATGCAATCTCTATTGCACTCCACACTGCCCTTTCCCACCTGGACAAAAGGAACACATCCCTCTGCAACTGGATCCTGGACTTCTTGACAGGCCGCCCCCAGGTGGTGAGGGTAGGTAGCAACACATCTGCCATTCTGATCCTCAACACTGGAGCTCCCCAGGGGTGCGTGCTCAGTCCCCTCCTGTACTCCCTGTTCACCCACGACTGCATGGCCAGGCACGACTCCAACACCATCATGAAGTTTACTGACGACACAACAGTGGTAGGCCTGATAACCGACAACGACGAGACAGCCAATAGGTAGGAGGTCAGAGACCTGGCCGTGTGGTGCCAGAATAACAACCTATCCTTCAACGTAACCAAGACTAAGGAGATGATTGTGGACTACAGGAAAAGGAGCACCGAGCACGTCCCCATTCTCATCGACGGGGCTGTAGTGGAGCAGGTTGAGAGCTTCAAATTGCTTGGTGTCCACATCAACAACAAACTAGATTGGTCCAAACCCACCAAGACAGTCGTGAAGAGGGCACGACAAAGCCTATTCCCTCTCAGAAACTAAAAAGATTTGGCTTGGGTCCTGAGATCCTCAAAAGTTTCTACAGCTGCAACATCGAGAGCATCCTGACCGGTTGCAGCACTGCCTGGTACGGCATTTGCTCGGCCTATGACCGCAAGGCACTTCAGAGGGTAGTGCGTACAGCCCAGTACTTCACTGGGGCAAAGCTGCCTGCAATCCAGGACCTATACACCAGGTGGTGTCAGAGGAAGGCCCTAAAAATTGTCAAAGACCCCAGCCACCCCAGTCATAGACTGTTCTCTCTACTACCGCATGGCAAGCGGTACCAGAGCGCCAAGTCTAGGACAAAAGGCTTCTCAACAGTTTTTTACCCCCAATCCATAAGACTCCTGAACAGGTAACCAAATGGTTACCCGGACTATTTCCATTGTGTGCCCCCCCAACCCCTCTTTTACGCTGCTGCTACTCTCTGTTTATCTTATATGCATAGTCACTTTAACTATACATTCATGTACATACTACCTAAATTTGCCCCTCCCGCACATTGGCTAACCGGTCTGCTGCATTGTGTCCCACCACCCACCAACCACCTTTTTTTCCCCTCACCATTGGTTAGAGCCTGTAAATAAGCATTTCACTCTAAGGTTTACACCTGTTGTATTCGGCGCACGTGACAAATAAACTTTGATTTGATTTCACATAACCCCTTTAGGAGAGTGTGGCACAGTAGTAGTAGAAGGTAGCTGGTGTAGCTATACATATCACCTACAGGAGAGCAACACCTTCTTTAAAAGTGTCAACAAGGTACAGTAACTTCTGTCTTGTGGCGACAAATAAGCAGGGTCAAGATAGTAGTTACTAATTTGTGAACATAGAGAGAGAACGGTTCTATATCTATACTAGTGTACATGTAACCTTCAGGAAATACATGCCTTCCGTACCAACAAGGTAGCTACTGAAACTGTACATATGACCTTCAGGAGAGCAATGCATTCTTTATTAGTGCCAACAAGATAGTAACTGTAGATACAGTATAATGTGCCACATATACTGTGCCAATAAGGTACTGTAGCATTAACAAAAAAATTAACAAAAAAAATTATGTGAGGACACTCTTGCCAGATAGCTATTAAAAATTATTTATTTAGTTGGAATGTCTATGTATTATCTTTCCTGCAGTCAAATGAACAAATTGCTCTCTCGTGGTGGAATGTTATTAATATTTTTCACAATTTCATAATTAGTCAACCTTACTTTAAAAAACCCGCTGAAAATCCAGTGTTTCTATGTCAAATGGTTTTGTTATATTTCAGTCTTCTGTGATTTACATAAAGTGGAATATTGGGATGCAAACTCAAAATGTAATACATTTCAAAGTACAGGTGTCTTCTTAAGCCCATAATCATGTACAGTACCAGTCAAAAGTTTTTATTTTACATTGTAAAAAAAAAGAAGATTATTCTACATTGTAGAAAAATAGTGAAGACATCAAAACTATGAAATAACACATACAGCGGGGCAAAAAAGTATTTAGTCAGCCACCAATTGTGCAAGTTCTCCCACTTAAAAAGATGAGAGGCCTATCATTTTTATCATAGGTACACTTCAACTATGACAGACAAAATTAGATTTTTCTTCTCCAGAAAATCACATTGTAAGATTTTTAATGAATTTATTTGCAAATGATGTTGGAAAATAAGTATTTGGTCAATAACAAAAGTTTATCTCAATACTTTGTTATACACCCTTTGTTGGCAATGACAGAGATCAAACGTTTTCTGTAAGTCTTCACAAGGTTTTCACACACTTTTGCTGGTATTTTGGCCCATTCCTCCATGCAGATCTCCTCTAAAGCAGTGATGTTTTGGGGCTGTTGCTGGGCAACACGGACTTTCAACTCCCTCCAAAGATTTTCTATGGGGTTGAGATCTGGAGACTGGCTAGGCCACTCCAGGACCTTGAAATGCTTCTTACGAAGCCACTCCTTCGTTGCCCGGGCGGTGTGTTTGGGATCATTGTCATGCTGAAAGACCCAGCCACATTTCACCGTCAATGCCCTTGCTGATGGAAGGAGGGTTTCACTCAAAATCTCACGATACATGGCCCCATTCATTCTTTCCTTTACACGGACTTTACTCAGTCGTCCTGGTCCCTTTGCAGAAAAACAGCCCCAAAGGATGATGTTTCCACCCCCATGCTTCACAGGAGGTATGGTGTTCTTTGGATGCAACTCAGCATTCTTTGTCCTCCAAACACGACGAGTTGAGTTTTTACCAAAAAGTTATATTTTGGTTTCATCTGACTATATGACATTCTCCCAATCTTCTTCTGGATCATCCAAATGCTCTCTAGCAAACTTCAGACGGGCCTGGACATGTACTGGCTTAAGCAGGTGGACACGTCTGGCACTGTAGGATTTGAGTCCCTGGCGGCGTAGTGTGTTACTGATGGTAGGCTTTGTTACTTTGGTCCCAGCTCTCTGCAGGTCATTCACTAGGTCCCCCCGTGTGGTTCTGGGATTTTTGCTCACCGTTCTTGTGATCATTTTGACCCCACGGGGTGAGATCTTGCGTGGAGCCCCAGATCGAGGGAGATTATCAGTGGTTTTGTATGTCTTCCATTTCCTAATAATTGCTCCCACAGTTGAGTTCTTCAAACCAAGCTGCTTACCTATTGCAGATCCAGTCTTCCCAGCTGGTGCAGGTCTACAATTTTGTTTCTGGTGTCCTTTGACAGCTCTTTGATCTTGGCCATAGTGGAGTTTGGAGTGTGACTGTTTGAGGTTGTGGACAGGTGTCTTTTATACTGATAACAAGTTCAAACAGGTGCCATTAATACGGGTAACAAGTGAAGGACAGAGGAGCCTCTGAAAGAAGAAGTTACAGGTCTGTGAGAGCCAGAAATCTTGCTTGTTTGTAGGTGACCAAATACCTATTTTCCACCATAATTAGCAAATAAATTCATTAAAAATCCTACAATGTGATTTTCTGGATTTTTTTTCTAATTTTGTCTGTCATAATTGAAGTGTACCTATGATAAAAATTACAGGCCTCTCTCATCTTTTTAAGTGGGAGAACTTGCACAATTGGTGGCTGACTAAATACTTTTTTGCCCCACTGTATGGAATCATGTAGTAACACCCTTGGCATTCCCTTGGCATTCTCTCGACCAGCTTCACCTGGAATGCTTTTCCAACCATCTTGAAGGAGTTCCCACATATGCTGAGCAATTGTTGGCAGGTGATTGTGGAGGCCTGGCCATCTGATGCAGCACTCCATCACTCTCCTTGATCAAATAGCTCTTACACATCCTGGAGGTGTGTTTTGGGTCATTGTCCTGTTGAAAAACAAATTATAGTCCCACTAAGCTCAAATCAGATGGAAAAGTTTATCGCTGCAGAATGATGTTGTAGCCATGATGGTTAAGTATGCCTTGAATTTTAAATAAATCACTGAGAGTGTCACCAGCAAAGCACCCCCAGACCATCGCACCTCCTCCTCCATGCTTCACGGTGTGAACCACACATGGGGAGATCATACGCTTACCTACTCTGCATCTCACAAAGACACGGCGGTTGGAACCAAAAATCTCAAATTTAGACTCATCAGCCCAAAGAACAGATTTCCACTGGTCTAATGTCCATTGCTCGTGTTTCATGGCCCAAGCAAGTTGTTTCTTCTTATTGGTGTCCTTTAGTAGTTTCTTTGCAGCAATTCGACCACGAAGGCCTTGATTCACACAGTCTCCTCTGTACAGTTGATGTTGAGACGTGTCTGTTACTTGAACTCTGTGAAGCATTTATTTGAGCTGAGAATTTCTGAGGCTGGTAACTCTAATGTACTTATCCTCTGCAGCAGAGGTAACTCTGGGTCTTCCTTTCCTGTGGCGGTCCTCATGAGGCAGTTTCAGCATGGCGCTTGATGGTTTTTGCGAATGCACTTGAAGGAACTTTCAAATTTCTTAAAATGTTTTAAAGTAATGATGGACTGATGTTTCTCTTTGCTTATTTGAGCAGTTCTTGCCATAATATGGATTTGGTCTTTTACCAAATAGGGCTATCTTCTGTATATCACTCCTACCTTGTCACAACACAGCTGATTGGCTCAAATGCATTAAAGAAGGAAAGAAATTCCACAAATTTACTTTTAACTTAGCACACCTGTTAATTGAAATGCATTCCAGGTGACTACCTCATGAAGCTGTTTGAGAGAATGCCAAGACCGTGCAAAGCTGTCATCATGGCAAAGGGTGGCTACTTTGAAGAATATTTAATATACAATATATTTGGATTTGTTTAACACATTTTTGGTTACTACATGATTCCATATGTGTTATTTCATAGTTTTGATGTCTTCACTCTTATTCTACAATGTAGAAAATAGTAAAAACAAAGAAAATCTTGAATGAGTAGGTGTGTCCAAACTTTTGCCTGGTACTGAATGTGAGGTGTATACTTTTGTTTCATGGTAGATTTGTTTAAGAACACCAAGAAACACTATTGATTTAACCCACCGCAGGAAAACGTTAAAACAAGGAAAACAGACCAGCTACTGCCAATGCGTTACGCTCTCACACAACCTGCTATACATATCATCATCATCATATCATATCACCTTCTATAGCAGTACCAATGAGGTAGCTATGTAACCGTAGATATCACATTCAGGAAAGCAACGAGTTCTTTAGCAGTGCCAACAAGGTATGTACTGTACCAATCATGTGCCCTACAAATATGTGAAGAGTAATTATTATTGAAGCACTAAGTCTTTGAGGTCCTTACACAGCATAGTGAACTAGTGACTTGACTTGTATTTGAATATGCTGCCCTCAAGTGGACATTAAGGGCACATTTGTGCCATCTACTACACCATAAATTGTTATTTTTATTATAATGAGAAACATTACATTTACGCAGGACTTCCGGTTAAATGAACTATCATGTTTACATGATTACTTTTATGTACAATGCCCTATCCTCTCATTTCTGTTTTTTCAGGCTTTTGGGGTCCTGGGAATTGTTGAGAGTAAACTAAAGGGGTTGAAGAGCCAGACACTACGGTTGCCTAAGTTGGCCAAAAAGCACGAGGAGCTGCTGCGAAGCATTAAAGAGTCAGCCACCGACCCTCTTCAGAGAGGACAGCTCATACTGCAGAAGGTTGACCCACAGAGGTAAAGTGCACGGCATCCATATTAGGACATCCTCAGTCCTCAGACTCAAAACTTTACTGCCACCCTAGTCAAGTTTAAAACCTGCGGTGGTCAAGTATCACCACAGCCTGCTTATTGCTGGTGAAGCAAAACAAAGATTTTAAATATGCTTGTTAAACTGTATGTGAGGCAAAATAGGCCTTTATTTTGATAGACGGATGATTGATCAAAATTGCAGATATTATTATTACTACATGGAGCATTTGACAGCATACATGGCTCTTACTGTATTTCTAGCACCCAAGTGGAAGGGGTGAAAAGGATGCTGGGATATGTGAGAGACCGGGTTGATACTCTGAGCCGGGAATGCCACGCCCACCGAGCACTGGCAGCCAAGAGACAGCAGCTGGTGTCCACATGTGAAGACCTCATAGACAAGGTACACACAAGTCTTAGGTTGTATCCCAAATGGTACAGCCTATTCCCTCTATAGTACACTACCTTTGACCAGGACCCATAGGGCTCTGGTCAAATGTAGTGCACAATACAGGGAATAGGGTGTCATTTGGGGATAAACTTTAGCTATCTTTTTTATCGTATTCCTATTGATGTGTAAGCCCACTGCTAGTCTCATTGGGCCTGATTCAGAGTTGAAATAAGCATGTGCAACTTAGACGATTGCATATAATTTACCGTCATTAGGAAAGGTACACAAAAGTTTTGAGTTAAGAAGATCTAAAGTCAGATTGGTCATTTTCAGCCGTATTGTGAGGCTAGTTGACAGCCTACAGTCAACTGCCAATGCTTTTATATGTGTGTACATTTCCATCTATTTCAGTTGACTGCATTTGACTGAATTGTTTTTGAATCCCACCGTACCTTCTCCGCTATGCAATCTGGTTTCCGAGTCGGTCATGGGTGCACCCCAACCACGCTCAAGGTCCTAAACAACATCATAACCGCCATCAATAAAAGACAATACTGTTCAGCCGTATTCATCGACTTGGCCAGGGCTTTTGACTCTGTCAATCACAGCATTCTTATTGGCAGACTCAACAGCCTTGGTTTCTCAAATGACTGCCTCGCCTGGTTCACCAACTACTTCTCACACAGAGTTCGGTGTGTCAAATCGGAGGGCCTGTTGTCCGGACCTCTGGCAGTCTCTATGGGGGTGCCACAGGGTTCAATTCTCGGGCTGACTCTTTTCTCTGTATACTTCAATGATGTCGCTCTTGCTGCTGGTGATTCTCTGATCCACCCCTACGCAGACGACACCATTTTGTATACTTCTAGACCTTCTTTGGACACTGTGTAAACTAACCTCCAGCTTCAATGCCATACAACACTCCATACAACACTCCGTGGCCTCCAACTGCTCTTAAATGCAAGTAAAACCAAATGCATACTCTTCAACCGATCGCTGCCAGCACCTGCCCGCCCGTCTAGCATCACTACTTTGGACGGTTCTGACTTAGAATATGTGGACAACTACAAATACCTAGGTGTCTGGTTAAACTGTAAACTCTCCTTCCAGACTCACAATAAGCATCTCCAATCCAAAATTAAATCTAGAATCGGCTTCCTATTTCACAACAAAGCATCCTTCACTCATGCTGCCAAACATACCCTCGTAAAACTGACTATCCTACCGATCCTTGACTTCGGCGATGTTGGATGCAGTCTATCACAGTGCCATCCGTTTTGTTACCAAAGCCCCATATACTACCCACCACTGCGACCTGTATGCTCTCGTTGGCTGGCCCTCGCTTCATATTTTATTTGCCAAAACCGCTGGCTCCAGGTCATCTAAGTCTTTTCTAGGTAAAGCCTTGCCTTATCTCAGCTCACTGGTCACCATAGCAGCACCCACCTGTAGCACGCGATCCAGCAGGTATATTTCACTGGTCAGCCCCAAAGCCAATTCCTACTTTGGTCGGTCTTTTGTTCCAGTTCTCTTCTGCCAATGACTGGAACGAACTACAAAAATCACTAAAGCTGGAGACTCATATCTCCCTCACTAACTTTAAGCATCAGCTGTCATAGCAGCTTACAAATCATTGCACCTATACATAGCCCATCTGTAAAACTACCTCATCCCCATATTGTTATTTATTTTTATGCTCCTTTGCACCCCAGTATCTCTACTTGCACATTCATCTTCTGCACATCTCTCACTCCAGTGTTTAATTGCTAAATTGTAATTTATGTCGCCACTACGGCCTATTTGTTGCCTTACCTCCCTAATCTTACTTAATTTGCACACACTGTAAATTAACTTCTATTGTGTTATTGACTGTACCTTTGTTTATTCCATGTGTAACTCTGTGTTGTTGTTTGTTGCACTGCTTTGCTTTATCTTGGCCAGGTCGCAGTTGTAAATGAGAACTTGTTCTCAACTGGCCTACCTGGTTAAAAAAAGGTGGAATAAAAAAATATATATATATTTTTTAGAACTAATAAAGTTAAGTAAAAGTAATGTTTTTCTGTCCCAGATCTCGGTGTGGCTAAAGAGCAGCAACTGTTTCTTCTCCAGCAACACTGAGCCAGGCTTCCTGCTCTCCCAGTCTGAAGACATGCTCAACAAACACCTGGAACTCTCCTCACAAACACAGGTAGTCAGGGATAACACCTGTGCATATACTCAACCTAATTTAAATGTATGTCCCCTTTGTTCATTTACATATATTGTACCAAGTTTGGGGTCAATTCCATTTAAATTCAGGAACTTCAGTTAACTTTCTGAATTGAACGAATTCAAATGGACCTAACTCTGTCTTGTACTGTACTGAAGTACAGTACCAGTACAACTTTTGGACACACCTACTCATTCAAGGGTTTTTCTTTATTTTTTTACTATTTTCTACATTGTAGAATAATAGTGAAGACATCAAAACTGTGAAACAACACATATGGAATAATGTAGTAACCAAAAAAGTGTTAAACAAATCGAAATATATTTTATATTAAAGATTCTTCAAAGTAGCCACCCTTTGCCTTGATGACAGCTTTGCACAATCTTGGCATTCTCTCAACCAGCTTCATGAGGTAGTCACCTGGAATGCATTTCCATTAACAGGTGTGCCTTGTTAAAAGTTAATTTGGGGAATTTCTGTCCTTCTTAAAACCTCTTTCGGCTGAGATCCCGCTAACGGGATCGATATGACAACAGCCAGTGAAAGTGCAGGGCGCCAAATTCAAAACAACAGAAATCCCATAATTAACATTCCTCAAACATACAAGTATTTTACACCATTTTAAAGATACGCTTCTTGATAATCCCACCACAGTCTCCGATTTCAAAAAGGCTTTCCGACGAAAGCAAACCAAACGATTATGTTAGGTCAGAGCCAAGTCACAGAGAAACACGGCCATTTTTCCAGCCAAAGAGAGGAGTCACAAAAAGCAGAAATAGAGATAAATTAATCACTAACCTTTGATCTTCATCAGATGACACTCATAGCACTTCATTGTTACACAATACATGTATGTTTTGTTCGATAAAGTTCATATTTATATAAAAAAAATCTCAGTATACATTGTAGCGTTACGTTCAGTAGTTCTAAAACATCGGTGATTTTGCAGAGAGCCACATCAATTTACAGAAATACTCATAATAAACATTGATGAAAGATACAACTATTATGCACGGAATTATAGATACACTTCTCCTTAATGAAATGCTGTGTCAGATTTCAAAAAAGCTTTACCGAAAAAGCATACCATGCTATAATCTGAGTACAGCGCTCAGAGACCAAAACAACCCAAACAGATATCCGCCATGTTGTGTAGTCAACAGAAGTCAGAAATAGCATTATAAATATTCACTTACCTTTGATGATCCTCATCAGAATGCACTCCCAGGAATCCCAGTTCCACAATAAATGTTTGTTTTGTTCGATGATGTCCATCATTTATGTCCAAACACCTCCTTTTGTTTGCACGTTTATCCCAGTAATCCAAATTCATGACGCGCGATCACTAGGAGCAGACGAAAAGTCCAAAAGTTCCGTTACAGTCCGTAGAAACATGTCAAACGCTGTATAGAATCAATCTTTACGGTTGTTTTTAACATAAATCTTCAATAATGTTCCAACCGGAGAATTCCTTTGTCTGTAGAATTGCAATGGAACTCAAGCTAACTATCACATGAACGTGCGTGGCCAGCTCGTGGCTCTCTGCCAGACCTCTGACTCAATCCCCTCTCATTCGCCCCCACTTCACAGTAGAAGCATCAAACAAGGTTCTAAACACTGTTGACATCTAGTGGAAGCCGTAGGACCCCATAGACACTGTGCATTCGATCGGGAATGAGTTGAAAAACTACAAACCTCAGATTTCCCACTTCCTGGTTGGATTTTTTTCTCAGGTTTTTGCCTGCCATATGAGGTCTGTTATACTCACAGACATAATTCAAACAGTTTTAGAAACTCCAGAGTGTTTTCTATCCAAATCTACTAATACTATGCATATTAGCAACTGGGTCTGAGTAGCAGACAGTTTACTCTGGGAACCTTATTCATCCAAGCTACTCAATACTGCCCCCTGCCATAAAAAGTTAATGAGTTTGAGCCAATCAGCTGTGTTGTGACAAGGTAGGGGTGATATACAGAAGATAGCCCATAAGTCCATATTATGGCAAGAACAGCTCAAATAAGCAAAGAGAAATGACAGTCCATCATTACTTTGAGACATGAAGGTCAGTCAATGAGGAACATTTCAAGACCTTTGAAAATGTCTTAAGGTGCAGTCACAAAAACCATCAAGTGCTATGATGAACCTGGCTGTCATGACGACCGCCACAGGAAAGGTCCCAGAGTTACCTCTGCTGCAGAGGACAAGTTCATTAGAGTTACCAGCCTTAGAAAATGCAGCCCAAATAAATGCTTCAGAGTTCAAGTAACAGACACATCTCAACATCAACTGTTCAGAGGAGACTGTGTGAATCAGGCCTTCATGGTTGAATTGCTGCAAAGAAACCACTACTAAAGGACACCAATAAGAAGAAGAGACTTCCTTGGGCCATGAAACACGAGCAATGGACATTAGACCAGTGGAAATCTGTCCTTTGGTCTGATGAGTCTAAATTTGAGATTTTTGGTTCCAACCACCGTGTCTTTGTGAGACGCAGAGTAGGTGAACAGATCTCCGCATGTGTGGTTCCCACCGTGAAGCATGGAGAAGGAGGTGTGATGGTGTGGAGTTGCTTTGCTGGTGACACTGTCAGTGATTTATTTAGAATTCAAGGCACACTTAACCATCATGTCTACCACAGCATTCTGCAGCGATACACCATCCTGTCTGGTTTGCGCTTAGTGGGACTATTATCTGTTTTTCAACAGGACAATGACCCAACACACCTCCAGGCTGTGTAAGGGCTATTTGACCGAGAAGGAGAGTGATGAAGTGCTGCATCTGATGATCTGGCCTCCACAATCACCCGACCTCAACCCAATTGATATGGTTTGGGATGAGTTTGACCGCAGAGTGAAGGAAAAGCAGCCAGCAAGTGCTCAGCATATGTGGGAACTCCTTCAAGATGGTTGGAAAAGCATTCCAGGTGAAGCTGGTTGAGAGAATGCCAAGAGTGTGCGAAGCAGTCATCAAGGAAAAGGGTTGCTGCTTTGAAGAATCTTAAATATAAAATATATTTAGATTTGTTTAACACTTTTTTGATAACTACATGATGTCTATATGTGTTATTTTATTCTACAATGTAGAAAATAGTACAAATAAAGAAAAACATTGAATGAGTAGGTGTGTCCAAACTTTTGACTGGTACTGTATATGTGTGATACTATAGAGCTTCTCAATCCTGGTCATTTGGTTCTCAGGAAACAGGCATTGAGGCAGATGCCATGGCAGAACAGATAACGGAACTGAAAACACTGGAGTGTCCTGAAGCCACTGAGTTCTCCAACAAAGCATCACTGTTAGAGGAGGAGCTGAAGACAGTCACCAGAAACATCACATCCCGCATTGACAATATCCGACCATACGTGGGCTTCTTGCGAATTGCTGAGGAGGTTATTTTGTCTTACATTATATTTTGTTGAAATGTAATTATGTTTTTTTGTTATGTGTATGTTAGTGTTTTACAGTGGTAGGTGACACAGTGGTATCTTGACTGACTGAACAACCTTGTTCTGTATGTATTTGAACTGAAATGTGAATAACAGAATAACAGTTACATTGTACTGAATAGAGTTGTAACTCCTATGCTGTTTCAGGTGGATGAGCAGATGCAGAGTCTACATGAGAGCTATAACTGGAAGCCAGAGGAGGAGGAGAACAAGGAGAGTGGCGTCACGTCGAAGGAGATCGCTGATGCTAAGTGGCAGTCCATGTTGGAACGCTTCCTTGCCATGCAGGACCTGGGAAACAACTACATCAATTCATCTAACATGGTTAGACATTATTACATGGTTAGAGAAATTGTTAGGACTTCTTCAAATGCTATTATTCATGCAACAGTTTTGGCAGCCTGACATTTGCCAGTTTTAGATGTATTGATTATACGTATCTAGTAGAAGTTGCTGTGTAATTATCTTTGGAATAAATTGTACTTGACAGGCCACTGTCTGCACGCATATAGAGAAACCTTAGAACCATTTATTACTGTAATTCAAACAAGAGGGAGAATGGTTAGACCAACATCCAGTGGTGCTTCGTATGTGAGGGCTGTAGGATACAGACAAGACCCAGTACCTGATAGCAATGGATTCTTTATGCTGGCATCATCAGGTGAGTGAGGACCTGAACCTGAATGTGAGGGCAGCCATCAGTGTGGTGGAAAAGACCATGGAGGAGCTGAACAAGAAGAAGATGGACCTGTCAGACCTCTGGACCTCCTGGCAGCTCCACGTCAATCAGGTGAAGTCCATCAAGAAACAGTGGAAGAAATACAAAGAACAATTGAAAAAGGTACAGTAAAAAGAAGTAGATAATGTATATCATTACAAACTCCTGAATCTCAACCAATCTATTCTTAATGTATCATCAAGTGCAATATCATGAATTACAGTAAGATTAGTAGTAAGACCCCCCCCCTGAATACAATGTCAGAACAGATGTTTCTTTTTAATTCAGTTTTTTTTCTTATTCCGTTTTTTCTAAATGTGTTTTTTACAGACTGTTCATGACCTGAAGAGTGTGGAGGAGGTTCTTGTCCCGACTTCTAAAGTAGATCTGGGAAGTGACCTTCAGACTGTGTCAAAGCTACTGGAGAACTTTAGCCTAGATAAACCCCAGTTCCTGGTAAGAACTATAGCCCATTGACCTGTCATATAGGTAGAATAAATCACAACATTATTATGTATATATTTTTTTACAGAACACAATGGTTTTATGAGTACCAATAGAATGATATCGTCTGTTTAGTGTTGGTCAGAACACATTTAGTCTGTATACACTGCTTGATAGTACAGTATCTATACGGTGGCTCTAAGTAGCTTGACACCATGCCTGAATCTTTTTACATTTGTGTCATCTCTCTTCATTCTTTGATCTGGCCCATCATGTGATGTCCTATAAGTAAATATGCATAATTATTCTCTATGTAATGTATGTCCCCCTGTAGCAACTGAATGCGGAGGTAGAATACATGGTGAAGACATCAGAACTGTTGGCACTGAAAGGAATTCCTATCAAAGAGAAGAGTGAGAAGGTCATAGAGATGCTTCACCTTCATCAGAGAGTGAAAGATAACATCAAAGAGTATGAGTCTGTCCTCAAGATGGCTGTGAAGTTCCACCAGCTTTATGAAGAGGTAACAACACATAGTCTAAGCGGGATGCGTCATGTTATCTTTGCTGTTGTCTCTTCAGAGCCATTGTGTCTGGGTCTGGCAGGGAAACTATCTTTGCTGTGTGTTTGAGAGAACACATGGGATCAGTTTAGATTAAAGTTCTCTGCCCTTCATAGGCATTTTCAGCTTTAAATGTCACATAAATACTGTAACTATCAGAGTTAGTTACCCATCTAGCTTTGCTGTATAAACCGAAGAACACAGGATATTAATTTAGAGATGTGCTGGAGATATAGTACCTCGCAGACCTTTTCAGCCTGAAATGTACCATAAGAGATTGATACTTTGCATGCTTCATCCACATTACACTACGCCGTTGAGTCAAATACTAGCGATAGCTTTATGGTTGGTACATTGATTCATATGAATGTGAAGATGTTGTTCTCAAAGCATATGCAGACCAGCTTTCAAGTGTCTTCACGGAAATCTTCAATCTCTTCTTGTCCCAGTCTGTAATCCCAACATGTTTCAATTTGACCACTATTGTCCCTGTTCCTCCCTAAATGACTATCGCCATGTGGCATTCACATCTGTAAATATTCAAAGGCTGTTCATGACCCACATCAACACTATCATCCCAGACACCCTGGACCCACTCCAATCTGCACACCACCCAAAAGATCCACAGATGACCTCTCCCACCTGGACAAGAGGGGAAATAACTATGTGAGAGTGCGGTTCATAGACCACTCCTCAGCATTTAACACCATAGTCCCTTCCATGCTCATTACCAAGCTGGGGACCCTGGGAGTGAACATCTCCCTCTGTAACTGGATCCTAGACTTCCTGACAGAACGGCCCCAGGTGGTGAGGGTAGGAAGCAACACGTCCACTATGCTGACCCTCAACATGGGGGATGCTCAAGGGTGTGTGCTTAGTCCCCTCTTGTACTCCCTGTTCACCCACAACTGTGTCCACCCACGACTCCAGTACCATTATCAGGTTTGCTAACGACACAACGGTGGTAGGCCTGATCACCGATGGCAATGTCACAGCCTACAGGGAGGAGGTCAGAGACTTGGCAGTGTGGTGCCATGACAATAACTTCTCCCCCAACATCTGTAAGACCAAAGAGCTGATCGTGGACTACAGGAGAAAGAGGTTATGAGTACGCCCCCATCACATCGACAGGGCTGTAGTAGAGCAGGTCAGCACAACAGCGCCTCTTCATGAGCTTTCGGATCCTCAAAGTTCTGAAGTCCACCATCGAGAGCATCTTGACTGGCTGCATCCCCACTTGCTATGCAAATGCACCACGCTCGACAGAAAAGTGCTACAGAGGGTGGTGCGGACAGCCCAGTACATCACTGGGGCCGATCCAGGACCTCTATATCAGGTGGTGTCAGAGGAATGCCCCAAAAATTGCCAAAGACTCCAGCCACCCAAAACTATTCACTCGGCTACCTTCCGGCAGTAACGGGACATCGGCTCTCAGACCAACACGCTCCGAGACAGCTTCTACCCCCAAGCCATAAGTAGTTAATTAATGTTTACCCAGACTATCTGCACTGACTAACTGTCTTGCACTGACTTTATGCACATTCACAAGACTATATACTGTATACACACTATATACACACTCACACACACACTACACTGACACTGACACTCTCACACAAAACCCATACGCATTCACATACACTACATAAGCACATTTGCACACACATGCATACCGACAACACAAACACAAATACACACACACACACGCATACAGACACAACACACTCATATGCTGTTGCTACTCTGTTCTTTATTTTACTCATATTGTTATCTACCGTGATGCCTAGTCACTTTACCTTTCATGTACATATCTACCTCAAATACCTTGTACCTTGGCACATTGACTAGGTACTCTATCTCCCTGAATATAGCTCCATTCTTGTGTATTCTATTCCTCTTGTGTTACTATTTTTGGGAAGAGCTAATAAGCAAGCATTCACTTCACGGTTAAGTCTACACCCGTTGTAGACTATTTCTATTTGATAAAATCTATTTCATTTGAGAAATTAAGTTAAATAAACACCTATTTAATGAATAACGGCATCATTACACAAGATGAGTCAAGATAGAATTCAAGAGAATAAATCAGCCTTCTATGAGCTCAGGGGGTTTCCTAGATAAGATATCCCAGAACACACTAATAGAACACTAATTGAATATAAGGCTGCATTACTTGGTTATTCGAAATTGAATCTTGACCACCTGGTGATATGCAAACATCATCAAACATTCACATAGATACTGATCATAGCAACAAATAAACAGCCACCTAATTGGAAAACCGTTCAATAAACAGCCTCCTAATTGGTTAATTGTGGTGTCCCCAGTTGGATAAGCTGTTAACGTCGGAGCCTGTGACAGGGTTCAGTGAGACGAGCCAGGCTAAGATCCAGCTGATCCAACACCAGGACAGACAGAGCCACATCAGACACCTGTACAAGCTGGCTATCTCTCTGGGAGGAGACATCAGCAACACTGTCCAGCAGTCGGTGAGACTGGAAGGCAACACCTCATCATTCCTCACTGTTTGTTTGTTCGTCTTGACCCTGAGTTTTTTTTTCATTGTGTTTGCACTCCCCTTGCTCCATGTGCTCTATTACTTTACTTATTTAAAAAAAACTTTGCATGCACACTAACAAATATTAGTATGCTTTTGAAAATCTAGTTACATTACATGGCCATTATCTTATGATACAGAACTTCACTCTCCTTCCGTCCCAGCATGCCTCAGGGTTTACAGTGCGGCGTCTGCAGGAGCGTCTGGAGAGACTGGAGAGAGGTTGTGTGAACTGGAGCACTGAGGCCAACAGGTGTGAAGAGAGCCTCACCAGCAACCTGCGCTACTGTGTCTTCAAGGAGGAGATCACTGAGGTGAATGAAACCCTCTCTCTAGCACGCGCGTACACACACACACACACACACACACACACACACACACACACACACACACACTGCTTCAAGGAGGAGATCATTGAGGTCAGACGGTGAAACAACATTTTGGCTTTATCTCAATAAGACTGTTACTCTTGGTTATTCATCCCAATGTATATAACCCAGGCCCCAGATCAAGAGCTCAAGTATTAATTTGTGTTAGGACTTTAGGCTTTTGTAGTTCCTGGGGCTTTTTATTGTCTGGCCTAGCAGCATAGCATAGCACAGCTGTCCCGTGTCTAAATTTAGCTCCGGGACTGTGATCTTTGTCTCTAGAGGGCCTCTATTCAAAGTTACATTTTCCCCCTCCCTCCCTCCCTCTCTGCCATTTGTCTCATGTCACTCCAGTCAGGAGGGCAGATTCCTCTCGTATCAGCTGTGGAAGGGTAACCCAAATAAAAGAGTCCTCAATACCAGGGCCCTCAGTCAGACAAGGGATCAGGAGGTCTCCCTTATTAATTAGAGATTAACTGGACATAATTATTATCTGCGTGCCATATGCAGGCCTAGAGGTATGCTTGGTACTAGTCTTAAGTTCACACACAAATCTAGATTTATTAGTGTTCTGTTCCAAATCTATTCATGCTACTCTATTTTTACTCAAACACACCCTTTATGCCCGAGACATGATTTGTTGGGCCTTTATGGCAATTTGAAACTTTCATAAAACATGCTTTTATCAATATATAACTGTACTTAAGATGGTTCGGAAATGAAACTTGTTTCTATTTGTGTTTTCTGTAGGGTTTCTATCTTTCACTGCTGGGTTGTACATACCATAAATATCTCTACTCTTAATACACATACTTGAGATACCAATACTTGCGAAGTTAGGTCTTTGGGGGGAATCCCACCTCTCAGCTCCTGAGTGGCGCAGCTGTCTCCTGAGTGGCGCAGCATCTCAGTGCAAGAGGCGTCACTACAGTTCCTGGTGCGAATCCATGCAATTGGCCCAATTTTGTCTGGGTTTGGTCGGGGTAGGCCGTTAAAGTTAAATAAATAAAATGTAAACTGGGGTGCATTTATTAGTTGGATTCCGTTGCAAAATGTTTCCATTTGAAACAGGAACTGTTTACTCTTGCTACCAAATGTAAGCAAACCAAGCAAACAGAATGAAACTTGTTTTCATTGCAAAACGCTTTCTATTTAGAGTAAACGGTTTCCGTTGCAGAACGTTTTGCAACAGAATCCGACTAATGAATACACCTCTGATGTCAATTATAATGTGTAGATTCCATTAAGATGTGATTATATCTGGCCAGCAGAGCACTGTTGCCTTCTGAGAGATGAGAGCTCCCCTAAAAATGTCTTGAATATACAGTATCACCTGGCTTGGACCATTACTTGGATTGCATCTGACAGTATTTCATACACTGACAACTAGCTGATACAGGTTGACATACTTCTTTTTAGCAAGGGACACCATACAGTTGGCTGAGCATACCTACAGTAGACATATCTAGACATTCACCAAACAGTGATGCACGTGTACACTCTTATTTCAGGGGTGGTGTCAATTCCATTTCAATTTAGTCAATTCAGGAAGTACAGTAAACTGAAATTTCAATTTCAATTGTCCTAGCATTGGAATTTTCAGTTTACTTAATGAATTGACTGAATTGAAATGGAATTATGCCCAATCCTGTTTTATGTCATTTTAGACCAATAAACAATAATTTATATCTGCATGAATAAACAACGAGAAGATAAATTCTGAAAAAAGATGACTTTCAATTGAATTACATTTTAAGTAGATTATATAATCAATATAATCTTAATAGTAACGACTCGCTAAGCATTTAATATTAATAATGACTTAAGTAAATATTAAGCCATTATGTGTTAAGTATTAAGTAGTAATATTTGTGATAAAAAATTGAGAGAAGGACTTTTTTCTCTCTTTGCTGTGTCATAGTGTCACAATGAAAAAAGACAGACCATGTGGCTGATGGTGTCAGTGACCGGCAGCGATGGTTATCTAGCCAACACCCTTTCATAAGTATGTATGAGTAAACATGATGGCATCTTAGCAGCAGGGGCAGTTGCTGCTGCTCATCAGCTGGGATGAGACCATTTAAATCAGACCGTGCTCTCAGATCCTTCTTCTACAGTAGCTAGCCCAAGCCTACTGCCATCAAGACTCAGACCATTCTGCTTCTCTGAACTACAGCAATCTCTTCTATTTTCAAATACTTGAAACAATACTTTGAAAGTAATCACCGCTGCTACTCTCTGTTGTTATCATCTATGCATAATCACTTTAATAACTCTACCTACATGTGCATATTTCCTGTGCATGTGCATATTTCGGTGCATGTGACTATTAAAATGTGATTTGATTTGAATGATTGACTATTTTGAATGAGAAGAAAGTTTTTTTATTTTATGTTTTGAACTCTGATAATTGTAGTACTCTCAAAATAACACAATGGTGTGGTCTTAATGTCTTTTTAGCAAACCAATAAAATGATTCTTCTGTATCTATTTTTATAGTTCCCTAAAGGTTATTTACTTTGGTTCTTTTAAGTTATCACTGAGTCAGAAGTCAGTCATGTAGTTCTCAGCAGCAGCTGGCTCAGTAGCTACACAGTAATTGCTTTGGCAAGCCCAACTCCAGCTACTTGGGGCTCCCGAGTGGCGCAGTGGTCTAAGGGACTGCATCTCAGAGCTAGAGGCATCACTACAGAGCCTGGTTTGATTCCAGGCTGTATCGCAACCGGCCGTGATTGGCCCAGCGTTGTCAGTTAGGGTTTGGCCAGGGTAGGCCGTCATTGGAAATAAGAATATGTTCTTAACTGACTTGCCTAGTTAAATAAAGGTTACATAAAGGTGAGATAGTACAGTCCTGTTTGACAACAAACAGCCTTTCCTTAAGATTTCCTTGAAACTCATGCTGTATTTTTGGCTTTTTGCTTCCCCCTGCTGTGATTTGACTCCCCAAACCCTCTCTCTATTTCTCTCTATTTCTCTCTGTCTCTCCGTCTCTACCTTCCTCCACTACCCCCTCTCTCTCTCTGGGCAGTAAAACTCCCCATGTACCCAAACCCATTCCAGGTCGGGAAAAAGCCAGGAAGATAGTTAGAGTTATATGCGGCTCCCAAAATGGGATGTGGAGGGCAGGGGGAGGTTGGTGAGGCTGCAGCTGTCCTGGTCTGACACATGAGCTGGCCATTCTACCATTGCGGATGCCTGTCGACCAGAACAGAAATGGCCCTGTAGAATAAATCACGTCCCCAGACTTAGCCATTAAGCTCACCAAAATAATCCCCCCAGTGACTGAATCTGAATCCAACCCTGCTCTGATGCACTGTTCTGTTTTCCTGGGATAGGATACCCAGCCCCCCTCCTCTCAACCATCTCTCTGGTGGTGCTGTTAGATGGTACACGTTCAATGTTCTGTAACCGTATCAAGGGGAGTGAATTACAATTGATTTAGCTGCCAACACAGATAAGAAACACGGGATGATGATATTGGATTTTAGGTCTTAACTGATTTAAATGTTTTGTATTCTGATTGAAAGCCTTTGTTATTAATATATATATATTTTTAAATTTCAGCTGAGAGAGTCATTCAAGGATCTCAAGAAGAAATTCAACAATGTGAAGTTCAATTATATGAAGAGAAACGACAAGTCAAGGAACCTCAAAGCAGTTAAAAACCAAATCCAGCAGATAGAGATTTATAATGAAAAGTTACAGGTGAGACACATTTCCTTCTTTCCCTGCTGTTCAATGGTTTACATGCATATTTATTTAGCCTCTTTCTCTGTTCATTCTTAATTAATTTATTTCTCTCTTCAACCAGGTATTGAAGAAGAGAATGCAGGCTTTCACAGTGAAAGTGACATCCAGCACAGAGAAGCATCTGAAAGGCAGTAGCCCCAGAGAGATAGAGGATGCTGTCAATGAGCTACAGAGACAGCTGGGGGACTTTGACAAGACTGTGGAGGAGTACAGAGGGAACCTGGACATGAGCGTGAAGCTGCAGCAAGCTATGGAGGAGGTGCATGGTTGGACAACACTTAAGAAGATACATCATTGACCCTATACTTGTCAATTATGGAAATTAACATCTTGTCAAAAATCCTCACAAATTTAAGGGAATTGGATGTAGTATATTTTGTGTTATGATTGTTATGATTTTTCTGAATGAAGTGGCTCAACACGCATTTTCTCCCCTTATCTCTGGTGCAAATGTCTCACAATTCTTCTGCTTTTGAATTTCAGTATCAGTTCTGGTGTGATGAAGCAAGTGCTACAATTGTGAGAGTAGGGAAGTACTCTTCCCAGTGTAAGACCAGGGAAGCAGTGTCTATTCTTTACAAGCAGTTTGAGAAGTTTGTTTGGCCCACTGTGCCCCAGCAAGAGGAGAGGATCAGCCAAATCACAGAATTGGCTGTCCGTCTGCATGGTAAGGGGCCAGATCACACACAACAAACCACCATCTTGATTTTAGAAATAATTTTTCGGGTCTGGGTCATCTTTTTTGGGAGGGGTAAGGAAATGGATGCTTACGTAGCTTACTGTACATATAGCTGAACAAAAATAATGTTTCAAGATGTAGGGGGGTTATGTCCTTAGTGGAAGTTACGCCCATGACACTGGCATTGAGGACTGTATGAATTGTCTTTAATGTACAGGTGCTGAGGAGGGAAAGAAGTATATGGAGAAAACTCTCACCAAACACAATGAGATAGTGGAATCGATAAAGGAACTTTGTAATGGATTAATGGATTTGGAGGCTAAACTACAGGTACGATGAATTTGTTGGGGGGGCCTAGTAATTTTCTTCAGTAATTTTAATAGGAAAGGACCTAAAAATATGTGACTTTCCTCTTATTTCAGAATGAGGCTTTGAAGGAGGAGCCTGAAATAAAAAAAATGCATAATGTCATACAAGAGGAAAACAAACAAGAACAAAAATCAAACCAAGAAACAGAGAAAGCTGAGATGTACCCCCAGGAGTCTCTTGATGTTGTAAGTTTATTGAGATGGAAACAGGACACTACTTTGTCTGCTTCAGTGGGTTTGAATCCCACTTCTGACGCCACCTGTAAACTGTAAAAAACAAACAAACAATAGTTTCAGTATCACAATTGCTTACTCATAGTATGTTAAATGAAATGTGGGTTCCCTGCATTTATTCAGTCTGAGCTGAAAGAAACTGGACACACTCCTGAACTAACCATGGGAGGGAACGGGAAAGAGGTACCCATCAAAACATTAGAAAATACAAGAAGCAAGAAACCTCGTGTCCGCAAAACAAGGAGCCAGGACCTTCCAGACAAACACCACCCAGAACATCACAACAAAGTGTTATCAGAGAGCAGGTACCTGCAACCATGCATCTCCGACACTATCCACACGTAGTTTAGTTTAGTTTATTTGCACAAATATAAAGACAGTTTGTAACAGTAACAAAACAAGAGTATGAGCAGAAAAAAGCCGAAAAGGGCTGGTCGAGTAACTTTGCGATCACACATACAACACACACATTCCTCTCCCCTTACTCCCCTTTTTCTGTTTTGTTGATATTTCATTATATATATATTTTTTTGCTATTGTAAAGAGACTTTGGTTTGATGAAAATGGCTATATACAACCCATGCATTATTATAATTATTATTATAGGTATCACACACAGAAGGCGTACTCAGAGATGAGCAGAGTGGAGACGATCACCAGCAGGTCAACACAGGAGAGTAAAGAGCAGCTGAGCACCTCTTTCTGCTGCACACACACCTTCAACCTGTCCTGTTCACCACTGGAGAGGGACAGGAAAGTCCATGTGCTCCAACAGGCAGGGATCAAGTCTCTGGTCACCTCTCCTACTCTTCCTCCTCCCCCAGCCTTCGCTTCAGCTCCCAGCTTCTCTGATATACAGAGAGAGTTCCAGAAGAAGGAGAGGCAGGGCCCTGCTCAGAGGAACTTCCCTGGGTTTCATACTTCTAATACTGATCAGATTGGTCCTCTTACAGTAAGTCCTCAGTAAGACTATTGGCTTTCCAATTATCATAGCCTATTATCATACTTTTTTTCTGGCCCAAAATCCCATGAATAAGGGATGTGCATGTCCAATTTCAATCAATCATATGTATTAAAAAGCCCTTTTTCATCAGCCGATGTCACAAAGTGCTATACAGAAACCCAGCCTAAAACCCCAAACAGCAAGCAATGCAGGTGTAGAAGCAGGGTGGCTCGGTAAAACTCCCTAGAAAGGCAGGAACCAAGGAAGAAACCTAGAGAGGAACCAGGCTCTGATGGGTGGCCAGTCCTCTTCTGGCTGTGCCGGATGGAGATTATAACAGAACATGGCCAAGATGTTCAAACGTTCATAGATGACCAGCAGGGTCAAATAATAATAATCACAGTAGTTGTAGAGGGTGCAACAGGTCAGCACCTCAGGAGTAAATGTCAGTTACCTTTTCATAGCCGATCATTCAGAGTTAAATACAGCAGGTGCTGTAGCGAGAGAGAAAGAGAGTTGAAAACAGCAGGTCTGGGACAAGGTAGCACATCAGATTTGTGAACAGGTCAGGGTTCCATAGCCACAGGCAGAACAGTTGAAACTGGAGCAGCAGCATGACCAGGTGGACTGGGGACAGCAAGGAGTCATCAGGCCAGGTAGTCCTGAGGCATGGTCCTAGGGCTCAGGTCCTCTGAGAGAAGAAAAAGAGAGAGAGAGAGAATTAGAGGGAGCATACTTAAATTCACACAGGACATTGGATAAGGCAGGATAAATACTCCAGATATCACAGACTGACCCTATTCCCCCGACACACAAACTATTGCAGCATAATTACTGGATGCTGAGACAGGAGGAGTCGGGAGACACTGTGGCCCCGTCCGACAATACCCCCGGACAGGGCCAACCATGCAGGATACAACCCCACCCACGTTGCCGAAGCACAGCCCCCACACCACTAGAGCGATATCTTCAACCACCAACTTACTACCCTGAGACAAGGCCAAGTATAGCCCACGAAGATCTCCCCCATGGCACGAACCTGAGGGGGGCGCCAACCCGGACAGGAAGATCATGTCAGTGACTCAACCCACTCAAGTGACGCACCCCTCCTAGGGATGGCATTGAAGAGCACCAGTAAGACAGTGGCTCAGCCCCCGTAATAGAGTTAGAAGCAGAGAATCCCAGTGGAGAGAGGGGAACCGGCCAGGCAGAGACAGCAAAGGTGGTTCGTCGCTCCAGTGCCTTTCCGTTCACCTTCGCACCCCTGGGCCAGACTACACTCAATCATAGGACTTACTGAAGAGATGAGTCTTCAATAAAGACTTAAAGGTTGAGACCGAGTCTGGGTCTCTCACATGGAGAGGTAGACCATTCCATAAAAATGTAGCTCTATAAGAGAAAGCCCTGCCTCCAGCTGTTTGCTTAGAAATTCTAGGGACGGTAAGGAGGCCTGCGTCTTGTGACAGTAGTGTACATATAGGTATGTACGACAGGACCAAATCGGAAAGATAGATAGGAGCAAGCCCATGTAATGCTTTGTAGGTTAGCAGTAAAACCTTGAAAGCCCTAGCCGTAACAGGAAGCCAATATATAGAGGCTAGAATTGGAGTAATATGATAAAAAAGGTTGGTTCTAGTCAAGATTGTAGCAGCTGTGTTTAGCACTAGCTGAAGTTTATTTAGTGCTTTATCCGGGTAGCCGGAATGTAGAGCATTGCAGTAGACTAATCTAGAAGTGATAAAAGCATGGATACATTTTTCTGCATCATTTTTGTACAGAAAGACTCTGATTTTTGCAATGTTACGTAGATGGAAAAAAGCTGTCTTGATAGGTTTGTCAAAAGAGAGATCAGGGTCCAGAGTAACGCCAAGGTCCTTTACAGTTTTATCTGAGACGACTGTACAACCATCAAGATTCATT
The DNA here is from genome assembly GCF_013265735.2 of Oncorhynchus mykiss. Taxonomy (NCBI): domain Eukaryota; kingdom Metazoa; phylum Chordata; class Actinopteri; order Salmoniformes; family Salmonidae; genus Oncorhynchus; species Oncorhynchus mykiss. The sequence goes on along the minus strand of NC_048567.1, from coordinate 60,895,559 downwards.
GTCAGATCTTGGGACCTAGAACTAGCATCTCTGTTTTTCCCGAGTTTAAAAGTAAAACATTTGCCGCCATCCATTTCCTTATGTTTGAAACACAGGGAGGGCAATTTTGGGGCTTCACCATGTTTCATCGAAATGTACAGCTGTGTATCGTTCGCATATCAGTGAAAGTTAACATTGTTTCCGAATGACATCACCCAGAGGTAAAACATATAGTTAAGACAATACATGCTATTATTGTGTATTTGTTTATTTTTTCCAATCCTTGCAGGGCGAGCCTTTCTCCCAAGATGTATCACCCCTGCTGCCTCCCGCAGGTGGTCTGACAGAGGGGAACCTTCAGCGGCATAACCTCATGACAGAAGAGTCCCTGTCCAATGACGAATATGAGTGCACTTCCCCCGACGACATCTCTCTGCCCCCACTCTCCGAGACCCCAGAGTCCAACATCGTCCTATCTGAGAATGACCTGGACCTGGATGGTTTCTGTCTCAGCTCCCAGTCCCACACCATTCACATCAACCAGTACAGCCACCAGTTACGCTCCACACGTAATAATGAAAACAACAGCCAGAGCCAACAGAGGATCAGAGAGCAGACTGAAAGCTGCCACTCTCCTACATTCGGCCTCAACACCAAGTTCAGAGAGAAGTCCTCTTCTTTCGTCCAGAGCACCCTGACTGTCCCAGCACCGATCCTGGTCTCAAACACACTCTCCAGTATTCTGAAAAGCAAGGGTATCCCCAACCTCCCTAATCTCCCACCAGTCGGCCCCCTAGGCCTAAACGAGTGCCACCAGACCGTGTATTCCGTGCATGAGAGCTCTGTCACAGAGACGCAGGAGTGTGTGCATGACCCAAGCAGCGTGATGGTCCGAGGAGCTGCCGTGCCCTCTGCATTCCCCGCTGCTGCCACCACTCGTTCTCTTAACACGCATGCTACCCCCTCCCCATTAACCACCACAGCAGTCACACCCACAGACCCGGGCCAAGACCCAGACCTGTGCAATCCAACAGCCATCAAAGAAGAGATCAGGCTGCCTGGTACCAGCCAGTCCGTGGGGAGCACCCTAGCAGGCCAGGGCCCTCCTCACTTCTCCAAACTACTGTCTAGTCCCACAGTTATGGAGGGATCGCCTGTGACCCTGGAAGTGGAGGTCACTGGATTTCCAGAGCCTACTTTAACATGGTGGGTAGCTCATAGGCATTAGTTGTAGTAATAGACCAATATTTATCTAATAGTAACATAGTGGCTGCGTTTGAAATGGTATTCTATTCACTATAAAGTGCATTTACTATAAAGTAGTGGACTATTTATGGAATAGGGTGCCATTTTGGAGACAGAGTATTTGGTGCAAGTGATAAATAGTAGAATTTCATAATTTTTATCAAATATTTATATTCTTTTTATTCTTCATTAACATGACAAGTTATTAGCATAAACGGTCACTGCTTATTCTACAAGCAAACTGTACACCAATGTGTTTGGAGTATTCTATAAATCAATTCCAAAAGGATCGTTCAGGTGGAGAGGAGAAGACACATTGAGAAATGATAAGATCGATTTATATACTGCATGAATAGAGTTACATCTGAAACTCAAGTCATTTTTGGTGGAAAACATTTATTCCATTTCATTTTACTCAAATAATTTGTGTTTTTTTACTAATCTTACGTTTGTTTTTTTCTTACTTTTTAATAACATAACTTTTATATAACACAAGTTCAATCATTAGTCACTTTAATAGAACATCGAATTATCTAATTGCTTGGATTGATTGTGTTTCAGCTCACCCTCTGATAAATAGGAATGTGATTTGTGTCTTTCTTGTGTTGTGATTGTGTTTTGTGTTATAATTCACTTCTTGCTTCAGGTTCAAGAATGGAGAGAAACTGACCAATGATGAGCACATAGAGCTGTCACAAAAAAAAGGCAAACATGCATTGTTCGTACAGAAGGTCACTGAGACCGACGCAGGCCTCTATGCGTGCCGGGCCGTCAACCCAAGCGGCACCCTGTCCTCTAGTGCCGCTCTTCAGGTGAAAGCACGTAACAACAGCTGTCCCGAACCCGACTACGCTCTTCTCAAGCTGGACTGGCACACTTGTTTTGGTACTCTGTGTCTTCTCCTGTACCTCCTGTACTCATTGCTGTTATGAAGTAATACAAAATATTATATCAAGCTTTTCACTGCCAGACCCTTTTCCACTCTCACTGTAATGGAAAGTAGTGTTGATGTTGCACAGTAGTACACTGGATAACCCTCATTTTAACTGTGAAATCTGTAAGGCTGCCTGAGGTGTCACTTCTGAACCTGATCCCAATAACCACTTACATACTACACCCAAAACACCAACTGTGTGTATGAATGTGAGCTTAATTTATTTGTAGTTTAGACAATTGTTTAATTTGTGCATAAAACCAAATTATATCTCAACTTCAGTCAAAATATCCTTAATATTATACTTATATTTTATCTGCTTTTTATCTAAGTTAGCGCATTTGATTCTGTGCCTCTATGACCAAATGTCCTACAATTAATGAGAGAATACGGTATATTTATTAATAAATGCTAAAAACAGTAATTTAGCAATTTCTTCAGTTTCAATACTGTATTACAGTGCATTCGCAAACTATTAAGACCCCTTGACTTTATTTCACATTTAGTTTTTTTCATCATCATTGTACACACAATACCCCATAATGACAAAGCAAAAACAGGTTTTTAGACATTTTTGCACCCCCCAAAAAATTAAAAAACTGAATTATCACATTTACATAAGTATTCAGACCCTTTGTTCAGTACTTTGTTGAAGAACCTTTGGCAGCGATCACAGCCTGGAGTCTTCTTGGGTATGATGCTACAAGCTTGGCACATCTGTATTTGGGGAGTTTCTCCAATTCTTCTCTGCAGATCCTCTCATGCTCTGTCAGGTTGGATAGGGAGCGTCGCTGCACAGCTATTTTCAGGTCTCTCCAGAGATGTTTGATCGGGTTCAAGTCTGGGCTATGGCTGGGCCACTTAAGGACATTCAGCCACTTGTTCTGAAGCCACTCTTGCGTTGTCTTGTCTGTGTGCTTAGGGTCGTTGTTCTGTTGGATGGTGGACCTTCGCCCCAGTCCTTGCAGCTGAAAAACACCCCTACAGAACAATGCTGCCATGACCATTCTTCAACTTAGGGATGGTGCCAGGTTTCCTCCAGACGTGACGCTTGGCATTCAGGCCAAAGAGTTCAATCTTGGTTTCATCAGACCCAGAGAATCTTATTTCTCATGGTCTGACAGTCCTTTAGGTGCCTTTTGGCAAACTCCAAGCGGGCTGTCATGTGCCTTTTAATGAAGACTGGCTTCTGTCCGTCCACTCTACCATAAAGGCCTGATTGGTGCAGTGCTGCACCAAACTTCTTCCATTTAAGAATGATTGAGGCCACTGTGTTCAATGCTGCAGAAATGTTTTGGTACTCTTCCCCAAATCTGTGCCTCAAGCTAAACCTGTCTCAGAGCTCTACGGACAATTCCTTCAACCTCATAGCTTGGTTTTTGCTCTGACATTCACTGTCAACTGTGGGACCTTATGTAGTCAGGTGTGAGCCTTTCCAGATTATGTCCAATCAATTTAATTTTCCACAGGTGGACTCCAATCAAGTTGGAGAAACATCTCAAGGATGATCAATGGAAACTGGATGCACCAGAGCTCAATTTCGAGTCTCATAGCAAAGGGTTTGAATACTTATGTAAATAAGGTATTTCTGTTTTTAAATTGTATAAATGTGCAAAAATGTCTAAAAACCTGTTTTCGCTTTGTCATTATGGGGTATTGTGTGTAGATTGACGAGGGAAAACATGTTTAATCTATTTCAGAATAAGGCTGTAACGTAACAAATGTGGGAAATGGGAAAGGGTCTGAATACTTTCTGAAAGCACTGTATGCCCTTCCTATAAAAGTCTCAATCTTTGAGATATGATGGTAAATTGTGTTAGCCAAGTCCCCTTAAATATCAATGTCTTTCAAATAAAGTAATGCTTCTGATATCTAAAAGTTGTATGTATTGTTTGTGCTTTCTCTGCCACTACATTGTCATAGCTGTTTTATGGTTCTAGCTACAATTTAATGCACATTTATCAAACATTTCAGATTGAAAGATCTGTAGGAAGAGAACTGAGGTGTTCAGTTCTTGCATTTTACTAGTCTGCATTATGATTGGGAAACTGTCTACCTAACACTTCATCATTTTTATTTAACTAGGAAAGTCAGTTAAAAACAAATTCTTATTTACAATGACAGCCTACCCCGGCTAAAATGGACAAAGCTGAGTTAATTGTGCGCCGCCCTATGGGACTTCCAATCACATACAGCCTGGATTCGAACCAGGGACTGTAGTGACACCTCTTGCACTGAGATGCAGTGCCTTAGGCCACTGCACCACTCGGGAGCCCACACTAAAATCCTATAACCACATGCAACTACTCTCACCTATAACACAATTAAATAAGCAACGAAAATGATCACATGGCATTTTGACATACAAATAGCACTTGGTTTCAAAGATACAGTATATCTGTAGTGTTGAAGGAATACCTCGCATGACATTACTTGATTTGTAGCTTTAGTTCACGATTTGTTTTACAAAACAAAAATAAATGAAATGTTTTAGTTATTAGGTAAGACAGTTGAAAAAAATATACTAATAACTGGAAATCTCAGACTGTGCCTTTAAGGTTGTCTGTTTTGCTGTTGTACTGTATGTTGTGGGGTAACAAAATCTCTCAGGTCGAGCTGTGGTTCCCTTTTCTCAGGTTACACCTCTTCACTTCCATGTACCTCTCTCTCCATCTCCCCACTCTACTAACTACTACTTCACTCCGGAGATGATAAGGCTGGCTCCAGTCCTGTGGTAGAGGTAGCTTGAGGTTGGCCTGCCTGAACATTTATTTGCAGCAGATAGAGGAGTCAATGTGGCTATTCTTGATAAAATCACTAGTATTTGACATGCAAACACCCCATTTAATTCCTGCAGTTACTCAGCAGACATTGACGGTAATTAGACAATTTATTCGGAGACTTTATTTTGGTAAACATTTGTGTCTACTGATTGACTTACCTTCACCTTGAACAAAGCACAAGCTCATCTAATTTGAAGAATATATCCTGCTGGACCTACTTGACCTAATCAAACAATGTCATACATACAGTAAATAGTTAAACCTGGTCTCCACAGTCTAACAATGTCATACATACAGTACATAGTGTAACCTGGTCTCCCCAGCCTAACAATGTCATACATACAGTAAATAGTTAAACCTGGTCTCCACAGTCTAACAATGTCATACATACAGTACATAGTGTAACCTGGTCTCCCCAGCCTAACAATGTCATACATACAGTAAATAGTGTAACCTGGTCTCCCCAGTCTAACAATGTCATACATACAGTAAATAGTGTAACCTGGTCTCCCCAGTCTAACAATGTCATACATACAGTAAATAGTTAAGCCTGGTCTCCCCAGTCTAACAATGTCATACATACAGTAAATAGTGTAAGCTGGTATTCCTAGCCTGTGGATCTACTCATCAGTTCCTGTCAAAGCCAGAACATAAGGGTATCCTGGTGGGAAGAGATCTCTTCCTGGAGTGTGTCATCTCGGAAAGCCTGCTCCCCGTGTCATGTGGTTAGAAGATAGTGTGGTTGTAGCTTGTGGCGAAGGCGGGCAGGTGAACAATTAAACTTGAAAACATTATACACAAACGTACAACATACAGTACATACATCAGACAATTTAAAAACAGAAGAACAGGCTTGTAAAATTACATTATTGAACTTTACATGACAGTTTTAAAGAACGTTATGTGAATACCAATTTTCCACACAAAAAAAGGTCAGGACATACAGGCATGTTTCAAAACAGAAGTCGACATTACACATAAAAGTCATTGCTCATATTCCTGTTGGACCTGATAATATTTGAGTTGTAAAACACATAAGCACACAAGTCCAGGTGTCTGGGAAACTGTCCCTACATGTTTGCGGGGTGTATTTAGCCTACTTACAGCTAATCCAAAGAGGGTTTTCCTTGAACAGATGAAAATAACTTTATTACCCTACAATGTCCGATTTAAAGGCAAAGTAACACTCACGTTCTGCTAAAAAGGAGTGTTGTTGTGCCAGATTCTGGGAAATATGTGTGTGTTGCTAAGAATGAAAGGTGAAGTCTGGTGTTCTACAAACGTGGTAGTCAGTGGTAGTTGCAGGTAAACCCTTACATTTTTAAAACATCCTCTACGTGTTGGAAATAAGAAAAGTTTTTTATTTAACCTGAGTACATAACTGTCCACAAATGTGAATTTGGGACGTGTGATTTTAATATTTCAAGAAATGTGACTTCTCAACTTCTGTTGTCTGTGTTCCCCTGGCAAAGTGTTTCAAAGCCCTGTCAGTCGTCATGATCAACACACTGAAAATCCAGATAGGAAAACACTTCATTCATCCTCAACAAGTTTAATAAGATAAAAATGTAAGATGGTCAGGAGGGGAAATAGGGAGTCTGGGGACTTAAATAAAGACAATGTATTAATTGGAGTTTGAAAGACTGGCATGAAACACTTTTTTATTAATACTGTTCTAATGTATTTTCCAATACATTTCTGAATGTGTTATTGGAGTGCTGTCTATTTCAGTCTTTATGTTTTGAAGAATAATCTGTGAGTGAGCATGTTTTTTGTGTCAGAGAATATATGACAATGAGAAATCATTAGATACAGACTGGGAAATATTTTATAGGTACAGACTATGATGCAGACTTTGTATATGAAGACAGGAAAACTTACACGTACTAACATAGCAGCCACAAGTATTTAGCAGCCATATGTAAACACTTCCCCTGTCCCTCTGATGGCATCATTTGTTCCAGTCAAGCTACTGATGTGATGGGGGTAGCCCAGGACTTGAGTGACAGGCACAGCCTCACTTTCCATTTGGTCAATAAATTAATTTCAGTAAGTACTTTTACATTTTAGAACAGAAATTGACATAGTGGTAGCATTTGGGGATATGAAAGATTGATGTTATTCAAAAGGAAAGTCATTCAAAGCTACATTTTGTGTTAAAAATAAGTCCGATGAACGCAAACATTGACAACAGAGACTGGACAATGTTAAGTAAAGTGAGTGACAGGTTTGGGCTTGCATAAAATGGATTCCAATCTCCCATCATCCCCTCTGGGTGGCAGACCAATGAGGAGAGCAGATGCACTGATGATGGGGATTTGCCCAGGGGTATAAAAAGTTACACAACCATATTGTCACTTCTGAGCAGTTGGAGCATTCCCAGCCTTGCCTCGGGTGTAGGGATTGCATAGGAAAAAGAGCAAAACTACACAGCTACACTGTGTGGTTTTGTTTTTTTGGGGTTTCTTTGAGGCTAAACTGTTCTCACATTGGATTTTCTGACATTTCTGGAGATTGTTTCTGAAGAAATACAACTTCTGGGCTTCGCCCAATCAAATCTAGGCACTCTTGTGGATACAAGTAAGTAACTTTAGTTAATTCAACTTTGACCTGTTCCAATGCAGTGTTTGTCAATTAATATTGTGTTATTATCTATATATAATAATTCCCAAAGAATAACAGGTAACAACTGGTGATGTCCACCTAATTGGGGACAAGTGTCTCAAACTATATTGTGGGAATCATTTCACATTAAGAACATTTCATTTTAAATATTTAAATAATTGAGAACTAATGCTTATCATTTTCAAGGTTATTTATATATGGTACAATGATTAGAGAAGCTCCCAGAATAGCCCCTGATAGCATTAGAGTGGTGTCGCAGCTGGGTCGCAATGTCTTTTTAAGGAAATCGGCAGCAGGGCTATCAGTTGCACCTCCAGTTATGTGCCACATGGTGACTGTCAGTCAAGCCTGGTACAGAGTATTTTTAGAGTCTGACATTTCTGTTACATGTCTCATCTGATGTTAACAGTTTTGGATAGTTTTCATACAATATGAAAACTATCGATGTGATGAAGGCTATAATTGATTGATATGGCAATGTCTTAGTTAATTGTTGAGCCAATGTATACTTTCTGAACAGTATATACTGTGGCCATTGTTTAATGATTTGTCCTGCCATTGAGATCACAAAAAAGACTATGGAGATTTCTAGAGGTCAAGTATTTCAAAGTTGTACTTTCTGGAGTGATATATATTCAGATGCTTAAGAATAATTGTTATCTGCTAGCTTCATATATGTTCCATTCAATGGAAGGTGTGATTTTGTGTTTCATTAAGGCCTAAGGAATCTACACTGAGTGTACAAAACATTAGGAACACCTGCTCTTTCCATAACAAAGACTGACCAAGTGAACGCTATGAGCCCTTATTGATGTCACTTGTTAAATCCACTTCAATCAGTGTATCTGAAGGAGTTAAAGAAGGATTTTTAAGCCTTGAGACAATTGAGACATGGATTGTTTATGGGTGCCATTCAGAAGGTGAATGGGCAAGACAAAATATTTAAGGGCCTTTGAACGAGGTATGGTAGTTGGTGCCAGGCGCACCGGTTTGAGTGTTTCACGCTCAACAGTTTCCCATGTTTATCAAGAATGGTCCACCCCCCAAAGGACATCCAACTTGACACAACTGTGAGAAGCATTGGAGTCTACATGGGCCATTGGAGTCTACATGAAGTCTACATGGACCTTTCGACACCTTGTAGAGTCCATGCCCCTTTGAATTGAGACTGTTCTGAGGGCAAAAGAGGTGCATCTCAATATTAGGAAGGTGTTCCTAATGTAATGTACAGTCAGTGTATATTCAATGTGCGTATGTATCTAAGGATTTAAGGTAATGTGATACAATAGTGCTTAATGGCTCATATGTTTGGTTGAATAATGTATGTCAGTATAATTCTGGATTCTAGGCCTGTACTGGATTGAAAGTACAGGCCTACTGAGTTTAAGCTGTTCTATCTATAGGCCTAAACAAGTTCTACAAATGTAAAGCTTTAACCTTGCAGTGTTTTGAACAATGGAAATAGTTGGATAAGACACATCACCTTTATAAATTCATGACTGGTTTATTAATACTTGATTACAAAACCTCAAGTTGATAGCTTATCCAGCTATTGTTTAAAGATGAATTAATGGATTGTGTTGTATCTGTAACTGTAATGGCAACGGCAGACATTTTAGGACTTTAACATAGGCCCAGTCAAGGGGTATGTTTTGTTTAGCAGCCCTAGTGTAACTGTAGGCCTAATGGCTGACATTTTAGGACTTTAACATCAAGGGACGTCAATGGATATGTCCTGGTCAGTTGGAGTTATAAAGCATCTATTACACATCAAATCAAATCAAATGTATTTATATAGCCCTTCGTACATAAGCTGATATCTCAAAGTGCTGTACAGAAACCCAACCTAAATCCCCAAACAGCAAGCAATGCAGGTGTAGAGGCACTAATACACATGTATTAGTTACCTTTGGTAACATTTACCTTACCCTAAGTACAGTGTACTAACAGTGTAACATTGAGTAATTACAGTACTTGTTACACTGTACTTACAGGAAACCTTATTTTTAAATTTGTAATTTTATTGAACCTTTATTTAACTAGGCAAGCCAGTTAAGAACAAATTCTTATTTACAATGATGGCCTACCCCAGTTGTTACTGTCTTGTCTGTGAGCTGTCACAGGGAGCTGTGGCCCTGGTGTTTGGCTTAACACCCAGACCCCATGGAGCCTCTGATAGCTCAAGTGACAGGACGCAGTAAGCCAGGTGCTGGATATGACACGTCATTAGACTCTCACTGGCAAAAAATAGGCTCTGGGTTCATTTGATGTATGTATTTTTTCTGCAGATGTAAAATATGTAAAATAAAAAAAATCATCTTCATTGGTTAGGTGATGTGACACAAGTGACATAAGACTCTCAAAGGATAAAACTAGAGTTCAAATGTAGAATATGATTTCTTTGTAGATTGTGCCATAAAACTATTGTAAAAGATGTAAAAGAAAGGTAGATTATTTTTCATTGGTTTGGTGATGTGACACAAGCAGTGTGAGTTTCCCAGCCATCAATTGAGCCTGGTCCTAGAATAAAAGGCCCATTCAATGGAGAATCTCCATTGGCAATGCTTTTTAGTTCTGGAATAGGCGTAGTCAGTGTCTGGGAAACCTGCCCTCGGTGGCTAAAATAAACTCAGAGTTTAAATGTGTGGGTATGCTTTGTTTAGGGATTTTACCATACAACTACTGTAAAAGATCAAATCAAAGATTGATGGTGTATGAGAGGTTTGGTGATGTTCTGCTCTGTTGTGTCTCTTAGGGTGCCGTCCACAATGTCTACACAGGCGCCAACATTTACACAGCCGCTGCAAAGCGTTGTGGCACTAGAGGGTAGTGCTGCAACGTTTGAAGCACAAGTTAGTGGTAAGGAGATATTTTATGTTCCTTTAAAACTGTACCTCATAGATAGAGCTGACTGTCCAAACATAGATATAAATATGTTGAATCATTGATGTAAAACCCCAGATATAAAGCCTTTGCACAGCAACATTTTATGAAGTGATTACACAAGTAATAAGTACCCAATTATGGGTTGGTTTCCCAGACACAGATTAAGCCTAGTCCTGGAGTAAAAAGCTTTTGTAATGGAGAATCTCCATTTAAATTGCTTTTTAGTTCTGGATCTTCTGTGTCTGGGAAGCCTGCCCTATGTGATACTGCTGGCCTTTTCTCAACTTTGCTCTGAATTGTAACTGCTTGCTATGGGTTTAAAATCATCACCAAATTCATCACCATCATCATCAGCTCTGCTGTGCTGACTAGAACGTTGACTTGATCTAAAGGTTCTCCAGTTCCTGAGGTGAGCTGGTTCCGTGATGGCCAGGTTCTTTCCGCTGCCGCTCTGCCCGGCGCACAGATCTCGTTCAGCAATGGCCGCGCTGTTCTGATGATCCCTGCTGTGACAGCCGCACACAGTGGAAGATTTTCTGTCAGAGCCACCAATGGTGCTGGACAAGCCACTAGCACCGCTGAACTTCTTGTTACAGGTGAGAGAGCCAGAGTTGATAAAACAGTGGTGTTTGCATTGTTTGAGGTTGTTCTAGCTAGCCAATGCTTTGGCTTGCAGTTTTAGACAGTGTCCTGCATCATACTAAAGAGTCATCATGGCTGCAAGCATAAAGGGCAGCCAAAGTTAACATAGTTCTAGAAGCAGCCTCAATTGAAGTGACTGACCACAAGTACTGTAGGCCGCATGCCCCTTCATTAATAGCTACTGCTCTCTTTACTGACTTGCTCAATTAAAAGCACTTAATTTCAGTGATGAGAGTGATAGCTGCAGTGGTGTTTACATTTTACACATCCAATAATAAGAATATTGAATTAGGAAACTGCTTGTACCTAAGATGGACAGGTTTTGGAGCTATGCTTCTAAATGGAGCTATGCTTGTTTGTGTGTGATTTTTTTCAGTTTACGGATTACATATAAAGTTGGATAAAGTTGTTCTTCAGATTTACCTGCTAGTGAGCGCAATCATGATCAATGTACTGTAACTATTCCTAGTGACTAAACTACACCCTCAAGTTAACTTCTTGAGTTGTGCAATCAAAGTGGCACCCAATTTAAATAGATTTCTCCTCATCTTGCCCTCCAGAACCAACCTGGACTCAGGGGTAGATGTAACATAGTAAATGTGAATCTGAGACACTCAAATTAGTATGATATGTTACGTATGGTATGTATTAATTTGTGGATGTCCATCATCTATTTCGTATATGTTACGAATTACAATTTGTATGATATGTTACAAATTCCTATTTATTCTGACTAACGTTAACTAGGCTAGGGGTTAAGGTTAGGGTTAAGCTTAGGGGTTAACCTGTAGTGATGCCCAGCCCGGGAACGGGACCGTTATCATCATCTGACACTAATTAGCATAACGCAAAGGACATAAATCTTCCTAGAAAATATTCATATTCATAAAAATCACAAGTGAAATATATTGGAACACAGCTTAGCCTTTTGTTAATCACCCTGTCATCTCAGATTTTCTAAATATGCTTTACAGCCAACGCTAGACAAGCATTTGTGTAAGTTTATCATAGCCTAGCATAGCATTATGCCTTGCTAGCAGCAGGCAAACTTCACGGAAATCAGAAATGCAATCAAATTAAATTGTTTACCTTTGATGAACTTCGGATGTTTTCACTCACGAGACCGCAAGGTAGACAGCCAAAGTAAAATTTTCCCAAAATATTATTTTTGTAGGCGAAATAGCTCCGTTTGTTCTTCACGTTTGGCTGAGAAATCACCACAACGCCAAAAAATATTCCAAATTAGCTCCATAATATCGACAGAAACATGGCAAACGTTGTTTAGAATCCATCCTCAAGGTGTTTTTCTAATATCTATTCGATAATATATCAGTCGGGACAATTCGTTTTTCACTCTGACTGATTGGAGTAATGGCTACCTCTGTATTTTACGCGAGAATCTCTCTCGGAGCCACCATGTGACCACTTACGCAATGTGGTCTATGCCTAGCCTATGGCTATTCTTCAACAGAAATGCGTAAAACTACATCACAATGCTGTAGACACCTTGGGGAATACGTAGAAAGTGTAAGCTCGTTGATGGTACATTCACAGCTGAATAGGGAGTCATTGGAACGCAGCGCTTTCAAAACCTGGGGCACTTCCGGATTGGATTTTTCTCAGGCTTTCGCCTGCAATATCAGTTCTGTTTTACTCACAGACAATATCTTTACAGTTTTGGAAACAGAGTGTTTTCTATCCAAAGCTATCAATTATATGCATATTCTAGCATCTTTTCCTGACAAAATATCCCGTTTAAAACGGGAACGTTTTTTTTCCAAAAATGAAAATACTGCCCCCTAACACCAAGAGGTTTTAAGGGTTAGAGGAAGGGTTACCTAACATGCTAAATGTTGCTAAGTAGCTAAACATTTGTATGTATAGTTTCAAAGTTGCTAAAATTCTAAAGTTGTCCTTGATGTGATTTGGACACGCAACCTCTGGGTTGCTTGACGTCCACGTTATACGCCCATCCGTTGTTCAGTTTTGGGTTTAAATAACTTCTGTCTTTTGAAACTATACCAAATGTAACAAATTGTACTAATATGAGAGTCACAGAACTACTTTTACTATGTTACGTCTAGTCTTTGAGACCAGGCTGCCAGAACTGGCATTCTTAGGATGCTAAACATGGATTGCGTTATAAACAATTAGCTTATTAGACACATAATATTTGACACAAAGCAAATGTATTTGTACACACGTTTAAAGTAAAAATGTCTAGTGCTTCAATTGACCCCGGGCATAGGGACAAATGTAACCGTCAGACCATTTGGATTCAAATCTATATAACGATCCAAAGATCTTCTGTAAAGACCTATTCATGGTATATGAATAGATAGATGTAAGTTTAGATAGATGTAAGTAGATAGATTAAGTTTCATATTTAAAAAGGTCTCTGGGTAGACCGAATGAAAAAATACTTACGTTTGCCCCCGATCTCCCCTAGCCAATGGATCTCAGTGCTGTTCAAGTTGAGTTTACTTCCACCGATTTTCCTTTGATTTATTTTTTGCCATCAAATTTATTTTTCCATTTCCATGTATTATTACAGTGGAGACTGCGCCACCCAACTTTATTCAGAGACTTCAGAGTTTGACCGTGAGACAAAGAAGCCAAGTGAGACTGGATGTTCGTGTGACAGGAATCCCTACACCTGTGGTAAAGTTCTACAGAGAGGGAGCCGAGATACAGAGCTCCGCTGACTTTCAGATTGTTCAAGAAGGAGACCTTTACAGTTTGTTGATTGCCGAAGCCTTCCCAGAGGATTCTGGAACTTACTCTGTAAATGCCTCAAACAGCAGCGGACGGGCTACCTCCACTGCTGAACTGCTGGTTCAAGGTGAGAAAGTTGATTTGTGATTAGGACTGTCATTAAAATTGTGTTTTGGGCGTAAAAGTGAAGTTACAAGAATTCCTGTTTCAATTATTTATCGAGCATTTCCTTCATGTTTTGAGGACAGAAAATAGCATTTATCTAGCCTAGAGGTGACCTAGCCTTCAATGAGCCAGTCTGTCAATGCATTAAAACTGGATGGAAACTGTTATAGGCCCAGTGAATTCTATATTGACATGTTGCCTGAACTGAATTTGAACAACAGTTTTGAATTCACAACTTGTCATCATGTTCAATAATTTGGTGGAAAATGCATCTTTATATTTGTTTCTGTCCAGGTGAAGAAGCTGTACCTGCCAAGAAGACTAAAACCGTAATTTCATCTTCCTCTCAGAGGTCCTCCTCTCAGAGTCGCCAGACCAGAGTTGAGACAAGGGTAAATATACATTAAATGTGATCTAAAATGACTTGTGATAACCTAACCCTATAGGGTCACTAAGTAGACTCGACTACAACACCTTCTGTTTAATAAAGGGAAGGACCACAACCTTAAAGCCTGGCCTAGAATGTTCCCTGCACAGCTCAACAGATCACTAGATAAGGCAGTCTCAGAAAAAGCAAAAAGGCAATTTTATCACAGCATTTAAATAGTTTCACAAGGGTTAGGAAATGTATGACTTTGTTTAATATGCAAGATACTCAATCCTAACTAGCCGACCAGCTGACAGTCTCTGCACTGCATCCCCGGGGAGCTGGAGTCCGCTCCCAACACGTCGTCCCCGCCGCACCACGGGCAACTGCAGGGAAGATGGGGGTGTGGAAAAGAGGAGGAAGCATGCAAATTCCCCCCAAAAAACACTACAAACCAAGAGTATTTAAACATTTGAATGCGCACAAAATCATATCACTACAAAAACACCTAGTGAAGAATTGACTCACCGAAATGGAAGCAGTGCACGGAGAGCTGGAACGTCACCCCAGCTTTCCCTCCCAAGACACAGTGCGTGCCGGACACTCCAAGAGATTAGTGCAGAGGAGCGAGAGCTCCGATAGACAAAATCTAACAGTACTTTGTTGATGCTCTAGTAGCCAACATTCTGGGCAGCACCGTTAATTTGAGCATAGAACATATATACAATTCAATCATACATCTAACAATGTTTCTCTATGTGAATACTCTAAAGGAAAGGGTGGTTGGTAGGCGTTTTGCAAGCGCTGTACATGCGCCTGTACTGGTTCCCTTTCCACCGTCCCTCTTATTGGACTTCAGTTATGAGACAAGTTAAGGCCTGGTCCCAGATCTGACGATTCCCTGGCATACCCTTAACTGTAGAGCTCCACACACAACACAGCAACGTGTTACATCTCCAACCAAAGCAGAAATGCATTATCATCTATCTATCTATCTATCTATCTATCTATCTATCTATCTATCTATCTATCTATCTATCTATCTATCTATCTATCTATCTATCTATCTATCTATCTATCTATCTATCTATCTATGGGTAACTGCTAAAATAATGGAATCACTGGACTAAATTAGGGATACAAAGTATATTGAAAGCAGGTGCTTCCACACAGCTGTGGTTCCTGAGTTAATTAGGAAATTAACATCCCGTCAGGGTCATGTGTAAAAATGCTGGGCAGGCCATGATTTTAGCTACCATGGCTATGCCCCCTATAGGATGACAATGCCCCCATCCACAGGGTATGAGTGGTCACTGAATGGTTTGATAAGCATGAAAGCTTTGTAAAACATTTGCCATGACCGTCTCAGTGACCAGATCTCAACCCAACTGAACACTTATGGGAGATTTTGGAGCTCCACTTGAGACAGCGTTTTCTACCACCATCAACAAAGGACCAAATGATGGAATTTCACGTGGAAGAATGGAGTTGCGTCCCTCCAAAAGAGTTCCAGACACTTCTAGAATCTATGCCAAGGTGCATTGAAGCTGTTCTGGCTCGTCATGGCCCAGCGCCCTATTAAAACACTTTCTGTTGGTGTTTCCTTTATTTTGGCAATTGGCAGTTGTATCTGTCTGTCTATTGAAGCTATCAGTCAGATAAATACACTTTTATTTCAGTAAAACACTAACCTTTAATGTTGTTGTTTTATTTTCAGAGTATGGAGGCTCATTTTGAATCCTCATCCATGCAAATGCATGTTGAAGGTGGTGGAGTGAGCCACCTAGCACACAAGACCCCACCACGTGTGCCCCCTAAGCCAACCTCAACCTCCAAGTCCCCAACACCATCATCTCTTGCAGCCAGAGTTGCAGGGGGACGTCATCAGTCACCATCACCTGTGAGGCATGTCAAGGCGCCCACTCCGGCCCCTGTTAGGTAATTTTTTTTAATTTCAATCTTACATTAACAAGGAAGTGTAGAGAGTTCAACAATATTCCACACAATCTCCATAGGGAATAAGACCATGTTATTTTATAATACAGAAATGACCAGGTATTTAGGCTCCCTAGAAGTGACCTGGTAAAACAGTAATTACATGATAAACATATTAATTACTTGTCTATTTACACTACAAAACACCATTTGGTACCAGGTAATATACGAATAATGAACATTTTTTACATTGATATTTTCTCTCTCTTTGTTTAACGCAGGTCCGTATCCCCCACTTCTAGACTGTCTGTGTCCCCAATCAGACCAGTCAAATCTCCACTGACCACACGCAAACAGGTAGCCCATGGTCCTGATGTCCTCCCACCATGGAAGCAGGGAGACTTTGTTGAAGGGTCCAGCAGCTATTCCAGCAGCATGACTTCCAGTGCCACCCATGCTCAGGCCTCCATGTCTGCCACCCATGCCCAGGCCTCCATGTCTGCCACCCATGCCCAGGCCTCCATGTCTGCCACCCAGGTTCACATGGAGCAGCGCTGGGAGGGCTCTTATGGATTGCAAACGGCTGGGTCCGCTGTATCTGGTGTCGCTGTGAGAGAGGTAAGGAAATTCTTATTTCTTAGGGGCCACTCTCTTAGCTCTTTCTGTGGCAGAGCCATCTTGTGGCTGATTACTGAATGTCCATGAGGTGGTAAGGGTTTTAAGATTGTGAACTTATTTGATTAGCTGATTCGCTCTCTTTTTGAGGCCTAAATGAGTTTGAATATTCTGTCCAATGAACGTTTGACTACCTGGATGTATTTTGGGATCTAACATGGCTCATTAGGATAGGTTGCCTGAATTTAGAAAGGCATGAAAGCTATTTAAGATTGCATCTCTTATCAATAATATGATAATGACGTTTGAAGCTATTATCAATAAAACTTCTGATTGGATCCTAAGTTAACACTACTAATGTATGCTAGGAGGTGCAGCATGAGGTGGACGATAAAAGCATTGCTGTAGCTACTGTGGTAGCAGCTGTGGACCAGGCTCGCAGCCGCAAGTCAGCTGGTTTTACACCAGAGCCAGTGCCGGTGGTGACAGCCAGTACAGAGACACAGAGCACCTCTAGCACCTCTACTGCTGTGTTAATGTCCACAACAAGGGAACAGGTAGTTCATTATTTAATGAAGTACAAACCCTGTCGTCCTTCCCTTCCCTTCACTTCCATTATTTATTTATTTCCCTTTTTTCTGTCATCACACCCCCACTCTAGTAGACCCCCCTCACGCTTAACAATATTATCCCTGATAAAAATAGACCATTTTCCATTTTAAATTGTTGTCATTTCAGCGTACCCACATATTCGACCTCACAACCATCTGTGATTTTGTCACATTCCCTATGGGTTTTTTTCACATTCCCACGGATGTTGTTGAGCCCCCCCATAGTGCCGATATGTGTTATTCATATTCCCATTATTTATTTACAGAATATATTACTCTCCTTCCCATGGCTATGTTTATCATATAGATCACGCAAGAGTCTATAGCTGTTGAACCAGCTATAGAGACACACACTGATGACACTGTGGTACAGAACAGAGAGATTGGAATCTCTACTGTTACATGTATGATGACAACCGAGGAGCAGGTAGCTTAAAGATGGCGCTTAATGTTTTGTTTACTACTCTGAGCACTTTCCCAAATCACTCACCTCACCTATACTGTATGTAAGCACTATTTTGAAGTTGAAATCACTACACAGGTCCCATTTTCTATATGATATTATCACTATATTTAGGTGCCGATACGATATGTATTGCGATTCTCACTATTCTAAATGTATGTGATTCGACACTTTGATTTCATTGCGATTTGATATTCCAAACATATTGCTCTCTATATGTCTGCTGCAGAGACGAGAAGCATGAGAAAATGAGTTTTGATCGTTAATTGAAGTAAAAGTGCTGATAAACATGTTGGCTCACTATTTAGAAAAGAACATGGAGAAAAAGCTATAGGATGCCGCTAGCCGACTATGCTACCTAGCAAAAAATATATATAATAATAAAATGATACATATATATATATATATATTTTTTTTTTACAAATCAAAAAATAATATTGTAACTGCATTGACTTTTTTCTCCATCACTATGATTTAAGAGGAAAATGAGTTCCCAAGTCGATTGAGCAAATATTCTTGGTATTTCAATTAGTCAACTGCATGTTCATTTTCACTATTGCACAACCAATTCAACTAAACTAACATGATTCCATGCATTAATGATGACATGTTATTACCAGGTCATGCACACAAAACTTGTTTTGTATCCACGGGTGTGATGTTTTTCCTGTTTGTCATCGTTATGTGAATCTGATTGCTGTCATAGTGACTGCTGCCATGGATGCTATGTATGATATCTATGTGCTGTATGTATGACATTGATTGCTTGTTGTCTCAAAGGTTGAGGGTGGGAAAAAAGCAGAGGCAAAGGCTACAGTGGTTGCTGCTGTCGACCTAGCACGTGTTCGGAAGCCTTTGCATGCTGAGGGGGGTCATGCTGAAGAGGAAACCATACAATCTGATTTAAAACAGCAGATGATGATGGCTACCACTGAGCAACAAGTCACAGTGAAAACTGAGGCTGCAACTGTGCCAATGGTGCAAATACCAATAATACCACCACCATCAATTCAAACAACATCTGATGAGCAGAGTATTCATGTTACCCAGGTTTGCTGTCTTTTTAAATATAAAAAGATGCTGCATTTTCTCTGATAGGTTTCTCAGAAGTTCTGCATTGAGTTGACCTTTCCTTACTCTATCACACTTTGTTGGTTACTTTAGATACAAAGAAGTAGAGAAACTACTACCGCCCACATGGAAACTGCCCTCGCACCATCCCCAATTCCACATTTCACAGTTTCAAAAGTTACTGTTCCTAAACCTGACCATAGCTATGAGGTAAGCATAGGACATTTCAGGCAAGCAGTGGTACACACGTTTTAATGCCTCAGTTAAATTGATAAAGTAATAATCAATAATCAATCACATTGCTGGCCTCTCTGGACATACCATAAAAAATCACTCTTAGAAATCAACTATTTAGCTTAGCAAGTATTTCCTAAAAACTAATGCTCACTTAATCCGTATACATCGTCATCCATTCCATTATATTTTTGAGTCACAGCCTTAATATTTCTAAACAAAGCAGACAATATCATAATAGGTTGTTCTGATTCGTGATGATAATGCTATTCTCCTTGGGTTGGTCAGGTTTCGATAGCAGGTTCTGCTATTGCCACACTGCAGAAAGAGTTATCCTCTACCTCTGCACATGCTGCTCAAAAGATCATCAAGCCAGTCAAGCCTCCATCTCCTAGTCTCCACCGTAAGGTTGTGGACGTGATGCCAGCGCCAACCAAGTCTCCGTTTAAGGATCTCTCCGAGAGATATAAGACTCATTTCGACACTCAGTTACAGACTCAGATAGGCGCTACGTTTACAGGGGAAACGGAGCAAATGTATAAGGATTTGGAAACAAAGGTTTGTAGTCCAGAGTGTTGTGCCCTCTAAAATAACATTGTGTGGAGTCTCACCTCACTGAGTGGTATTAGCACACCTTCTCTTCACCATAACGCCGAAGCCTCGCCACGTTATCTTTGTTTCAGCACCCATCTGCATCACAAAGAAAGCCCACCTTGCTATCCTCTTCCTCTTTTCTTCTTCCCTTCTTCATATATCTGTTCCCAGCCTGTGTCACAACCCGTCTTTGTCTTTTCAGGATTCACTCTTATCTTGCTTCCATTTTATTCATCTTTCACTACTCCCAAAGTCAAGTTCAGAAACTGTACTGTATGTCACTTTTTGTGACCTATATGCATTTTCCATAGATCGTTGAGACTGCAGCAGTCCCAGCCCCTGCAGAAGAGCCAGTTGTGCCACCTACTCTTGTAGCTGTAAGTATTTCTCTTGTGGATGTATGTCAGGTCATATAAGTTATTGTTGTCTATTCAGGCGTCCTTTCCATCCATCTTTTTCTAAATGTCAACATGTCAGTAAAACTATTGTATTTTGTTTTCAGGGCTTAAAGAACCTGACTGTGACTGAGGGTGAGTCTGTGACTCTGGAATGCCAGATCTCTGGTCACCCTGCCCCTGGCATCATGTGGTTCAGGGAGGACTACAGAATTGAAAGCTCCATTGACTTCCAGATCACTTATGAGAGTAAATACGCCCGTCTGGTCATCCGCGAGGCCTTCGCAGAAGACAGCGGTCGCTTCACTTGCACTGCTACTAGCAATGCTGGAACTATCAGCACATCCTGTTACCTGCTTGTCAAAGGTAAACAGACAGTTTAGTTTTGAACATTTCTTTCTACAAAACTACGTACTGTTGAGGTATAATGCTGTACTGCCGAATTATTTATTGGTTTATGAATGTGCTAATACTTGTATACATTTCTTCCTTCTAGTAACCGAGGAGATTGAGACCCGGGAAGAGATGACACAACAAGGCACTGTCACTGTATTTGACCTTACTACTCAAGAGAAACTGTGAGTGCTAAATATTTTATACCACTACATTTGGAATCTCTTGACATGTACAGTTATGAGTCATGCCATTTATTGACAAGGGGAAACGGAATGATTCTATGACACTTATCAGACATTATGAAACCATTCGCCAGCAAGTCATGCTGAATCTTCCCTGATTTAGTTTTGCCAATGTGGATGAAAACATTGGACTTGTTTGATATTACATTTACCCTAATTTATGAATATTTCTAATGCCCTTCAAACAGTTTTACTACTGAAGCAAAGGAGGAGACCATGTCGGAGGTGAGCTCTGCCATTGCCACCGCAGGTTCACCAGTGGATACTGCAGATGCCGTCGCTCCCTTCTTTGTCAAGAGGCCAACTGTACAGAAGTTGGTGGAGGGCGGACGTGTTGTCTTTGAGTGCCAGATCGGAGGCAGCCCCAAGCCACACATGTTCTGGAAGAAGAGTGGAGTGCCCCTTACTACAGGATACAGGTAGCCTACTTGTGACACATTTTCAATTCATCTCTATTTTGCATTTGTAAGACTGTGTTGATCATTCATTGTAATGTTTAAAATGTAACTTATTCACCCATTAGATATAAAGTCCACTACGATAAGGAAAGTGGAGTGTGTAAATTGGAGATCTCCATGACATTTGCTGATGATGCTGGAGAGTACTCCGTCTTTGCCAGGAACCCGCTTGGAGAAGCCTCTGCCTCAGCTGGACTGCTGGAGGAAGGTCAGTTGCTTTAATCAAAATGTTTGTCCAGAGCCCTATGGCCTTTGGTTGAAAGTAGTGCACTATGTAGGGAGTAGGGTGACATTTGGGACAATCCTTGGCTTTATTTGGGACCGTGAAATCAGACCATAATGTCTTAACTTTTGTTTACACATTGTATATTTTGTTTACAGGGGAATATGAAGAATACATGAAGAAACATGAAATGACATATAAGAGTGAAGTAATTACAACGGTGCAGATGGATGTACCCCCTGTTGTTGTGAGCGAATATGACGATGACCAGATGTATAGGCAGAGGAGAATGACACAGCAAGCACAAACGCAAAGCTTTGTTTCAACACAGGTATGTGGATGAAAGAAACACGTTACTTATACAATGCAGAACTTGTTTTGCTGATACCTGTTTTATTGAGGAACGTTTTATTGGCTGTGATATGTGGTTGTTTAATTCGCTCTGGATAAGAACATCTACTAAATGACTCAAATGTAAATGTAGTTATTGTGATGTTATGACATTTGATTTGTTCTCAGCCACCTGTTATGAAACAAGACAACAGCATGCTTTATTCCAATGTGTTTTTTTTTTTACAGGAACTCCAGATTTCTTCCTTTGAGGAGAGGATTATCCACGAGATTGAGATCCGCATCCTGCAAATTACCTACCAACAGATTGTGACTGAGGATCGGGAAGAGATGGTGACTTGTGCAGATCGTGAGGCTTTACAGTCAGCCTTTGCAACTCGAGTTAAAAACTACAGGATCATAGAAGGAATGGGTGTTACTTTCCACTGCAAAATGGCAGGCACTCCACTGCCCAAGGTAATAAAGAAACCATGCATTTGTATGTTGCATTGAGTTTAATGTAACATGTAGTATATATTCATCAAACGTTTCTTGTATTTCAAAAGATTGCGTGGTACAAAGATGGAAAGCGTATCCATCATGGTGGCCGTTACCAGATGGAGAGTCTTCAGGATGGTAGAGCCAGCCTGCGTCTTCCTGTGGTGCTGCCAGAGGATGAGGGGGTTTACACAGCATTAGCTAGCAACGTGAAGGGCAACTCTGTGAGCTCAGGGAAACTGTATGTGGAGCCCACTGCCATTGCAGGAGCTCAGCGTTACACGCCTGAACCTCAGGCAATGCAGAGAATTAGGTGAGATTTTTATTACCAAATGTAACAGGGTTATTACCAGATTTGAATGTATATTTGTTTAACATAGCCATCATGAAAACTTCCCAAGTATCTGAATTTGGTATTTATTTGCTCAGGTCCCAGTCCCCAAGATCTCTGAGTCGCTCTCCCGGACGCTCTACTAGTCGCTCTCCTGCCCGCTCTCCTGGTCGCAGGCTTGATGACACTGATGAGAGTCAGCTGGAGAGACTGTACAAGCCTGTGTTTGTCTTGAAGCCACAGTCATTCAAGTGCGCTGAAGGGCAGACTGCCAGATTTGACTTGAAAGTAGTTGGTAGACCCATGCCTGACACTTTCTGGTTCCACAATGGTAAGTGATGTGAAAACATGTTCTCTTCTCTCAACTAGTTTTATGAAAATCACACATGTATTCCTCTATTTGTGTTCTTCTTTTCAGGGCAACAAGTTGTCAATGATTACACCCACAAGATAGTGGTGAAGGAAGATGGAACTCAGTCACTGATTGTGGTTCCAGCCATGCCCCATGACTCTGGAGAATGGACGGTCGTTGCTCAAAACAGAGCTGGAAAAAGCTCTGTGTCCATGACACTTACAGTTGATGGTAAAATCTTTGTCTTCTATATCATTCCTCATTTGAAGCTCAAATGAATTGTCACTTTGTATCGATACGTCATATGCCATTGTTGACTGATAGCATTGTCCTTGTATATGTTTCTCCATTTACAGCCAAAGAAAATTTGATCAGACCCCAGTTTATTGAGAAGCTGAGGAATGTCAGTGTCAAGAAAGGCACTCTGGTTGAGTTGGCGGTCAAAGCCATCGGAAACCCCCTGCCTGACATTGTATGGCTGAAAAACAGCGACATCATCTCCCCACAGAAGCACCCAAATATCAAGTATGTGTTTTGCCCCACCTTCTATCTCAATGTGCACATGCCTATGATATACATCAAGTGCACCAAATACTCCTGCAGTCCTTAAGATATGTATATTTGTTACTATCTTTATTTCACATGGTTGTACTTAATGCTGATTTACTAACGACAATGTCTGTTGTAGGATCGAGGGCATCAAGGGAGAAGCCAAATTCCACATCCCACAGTCAGTGAGCTCTGATAGTGCCTGGTACACAGCCACAGCCATTAACAAAGCTGGAAGAGATACCACTCGCTGCAGGGTCAACATTGAGGTAGATGCTGCTGAACCTGCGCCAGAGAGGAGACTCATTATCACCAAAGGAACCTACAAGGCCAAGGACATAGCAGCTCCAGAGTTGGAACCCTTGCATCTCCGTTATGGTCAAGAGCAGTGGGAGGAGGATGACCTATATGACAAGGACAAGCAGCAGAAACCACAGTTCAAGAAGAAACTGACTTCTGTCAGGTTGAAGCGTTTTGGCCCAGTCCATTTTGAATGCAGACTGACCCCAATTGGTGATCCCACTATGGTGGTTGAGTGGTTGCATGATGGCAAACCCCTGGCAGCTGCTAACAGATTGCGCATGGTTAATGAATTTGGCTACTGTAGTCTTGACTTTGAAGTTGCCTATGCCAGAGATAGTGGTGTCATCACCTGCAGAGCCACTAACAAGTTTGGAGTTGATCAGACCTCAGCTACACTGATTGTAAAGGATGAGAAGAGCCTTGTTGAGGAGACACAGTTACCTGAGGGCAGGAGGGAAATACACAGAATTGATGAGATGGAGCGCATGGCTCACGAGGGAGGTCCTTCTGGAGTCACTGGGGATGAGTATTCAGAGAAGTCAAAGCCTGAAATTGTCCTTCTTCCTGAACCAGCAAGAGTACTGGAAGGTGACATTGCAAGATTCCGTTGCAGAGTTATTGGCTATCCTACGCCTAAGGTTAACTGGTACCTCAATGGACAGCTCATTCGCAAAAGCAAGAGAATGAGGCTTCGCTATGATGGCATTTACTATCTTGAGATTATAGATATCAAGTCATACGATGCAGGAGATGTGAAAGTGGTAGCAGAGAACCCAGAGGGCACAGCTGAGCATCTGGTGAAGCTCGAGATCACACAGAGAGAGGACTTCAGATCCATCCTCCGTCGCGTCCCTGAACCAAAGGCACATGACACTACTGAACATGGGAGAGTTAGCTTTGAAGTTGTGAAGGTTGACAGACCAGCTGATGCCCAGCCAAAGGAAGTTGTCAAACTGAGGAAGACTGAAAGAGTCATCCATGAGAAGTCCACAGAGGAGACAGATGAGTTGAAGAGTAAATTTAAGCGCAGGACAGAGGAAGGTTATTATGAAGCCATCACTGCTGTGGAGCTCAAGTCCAGAAGAAAGGACGAGTCCTATGAGGACATGCTTAGGAAGAGGAAGGAAGAACTGCTTCATCACATGAAAGAGTTGACTGAGGCTGAGAAGAAGAAAGAGATGGAGGAGGGTCAACTCACCATACCCACAATCAAACCAGAGAGAATACAGCTCTCTCCCAGCATGGAAGCTCCAAAGATCTTGGAACGCATTGCTAGCCAGACCGTGTCTCAGACCGAGGAAGTTCGCTTCAGAGTCAGAGTTGTCGGCAAACCAGAACCTGAGTGCCAGTGGTTCAAGAATGGAATTCTGCTGGAGAAGACCGATCGAATTTACTGGTATTGGCCTGAAGACCACGTGTGTGAATTAGTGGTCAGAGATGTCACAGCAGAAGACTCTGCTAGCATCATGGTCAAAGCCATGAACATTGCTGGAGAGACATCAAGCCATGCATTCCTGCTGGTACAAGGTAAATTATCTATTTATTATCTATTTCAATGCTTGTATTCTACAAATAGTTAAAGGTCTAATGCAGCCATTTTTATCTCAGTATCAAATCATTTTTGGTTGACAATTAAGTACCTTACTGTGCTTTGTTTTCAATTTCAACAAGAACTTTGCTAGGACAGTCTTGGAGTGTCTGAGTAGGGAGGGGAAAAATGAAAACAAGTTGTTACTTGCAGAGGTTTTGAACTCTTCTTGGTCTATTATCTAATTTATCGCCTGGTGATGTCACCAGGTGCCATCCCACCAAAACAGGCTGAAATTTCAGGCAGTCTTTTCAAACAGCTCTTAAACTGAAAGGGCATTATCATTTTCACAATTTCACAGTATTATTCCAATCTCATATTGTGGAAATACAGTGCATTTGGGAAAGTATTCAGACCCTTGACTTTTTCCACATTTTGTTACATTACAGCCTTAGTCTAAAATTGATTAAATTCTTTGTTTTCCTCACCAATCTACAAACAATACCCCATAATGACAAAGCAAAAACAGGTTTTTAGACATTTTTGCAAATGTATTAAAACCAAAAAATGGAAATATTACATGTACATAACTATTCAGACCCTTTACTCAGTACTTTGTTGAAGCACCTTTGGCAGCGATTACAGCCTCAAGTCTTCTTGGGTATGACGCTACAAGCTTGGCACCCCTGTATTTGGGGAGTTTCTCCCATTCTTCTCTGCAGATTCTCTCAAGTTCTGTCAGGTTGGATGGGGAGTGTCGCTGCACAGCTATTTTCAGGTCTTTCCAGAGATGTTTGATCGGGTTCAAGTCCGGGCTATGGCTGGGCCACTCAAGGACATTCAAAGACTTGTCCCAAAGCCATTTCTGCGTTGTCTTAGCCGTGTGCTTACGGTCATTGCCCTGTTAGAAGGTGAACCTTCGCCCCAGTCTGAGGTCCTGAGAGATCTGGAGCAGGTTTTCATCAAGGAGCTCTTTGTACTTTGCTCCATTCACCTTTCCCTTGATCCTGGCTAGTCTCCCAGTCCCTGCCGCTGAAAAACAACCCCACAGCATGATGCTACCACCACCATGCTTCACCATAGGGATGGTGCCAGGTTTCCTCCAGACGTGTCACTTGGCATTCAGGCCAAAGAGTTCAATCTTGGTTTTCTCAGACCCAGAGAATCTAGTTTCCAAGCGGTCTGTCATGTGCCTTTTTACTGCAGAGTGGCTTCCGTCGCTCCACTCTACCATAAAGACCTGATTGGTGGAGTGCTGCAGAGATGGTTGTCCTTCTGGAAGGTTCTACCATCTCCACAGAGGAACTCTGACAGAGCTCCAGAGGTCCTCTGTGGAGATGGTAGAATCTTCCAGAAGGACAACAATCTCTGCAGCACTCCACCAATCAGGCCTTTATTTATGGTAGAGTGGACAGACGGAAACCAAGGCCCTTCTCCCCCGATTGCTCAGTTAGGCCGGGTGGCCAGCTCTAGAAAGAGTCTTGGTGGTTCCAAACTTATTCCATTTAGGAATGATGGAGGCCACTGTGTTCTTGGGGACCTTCAATGCTGTAAGAAATGTTTGGTATCCTTCCCCAGATCTGTGCCTCGACACAATCCTGTCTTGGAGCTCTACAGACAATTCATTCGACCTCATGGCTTGGTTTTTGCTCTGACATTCATTGTCAACTGTGGGACCTTATATCGACAGGTGTCATGTCCAAATCATGTCCAATCAATTGAATTTACCACAGGTAAATCAAGTTGTAGAAACATCTCAAGGATGATCAATGGAAACAGGATGCACTTGAGCTCAATTTCGAGTCTCATATCAAAGAGTCTGAATACTTATGTATATAAGGTATTTGTGTTTTTTATTTTTAATATATTTGCAAACATTTCTAAAAACCTTTTTTCGCTTTGTCATTATGGAGTACTTTGTTTAGATTGATGAGGATTTAAAAAATAAATATATATTTTAGAATAAAGCTGTAACGTAACAAAATATCGAAAAAGTCAAGGGGTCAGAATATCTTCTGAGTGCACTGCATATATAAAACAGGTGAAAATCAAGTTTTTGGCAGCACTGGGCCTCGTATGCAATTTTACATAGAGAACTGTAGAGAACTGTTGTATGTCCACATTGAAAAACCATAATAAATATGTGTATTTCCTTTGTTTTACTTTAGCCATTACAGTTAATAGCTTTACTCAACAACTAGAGGATGTGGAAGCGAAAGAGAAGGACACCATGGCGACCTTTGAGTGTGAAACAAATGAGCCTTTCGTTAAAGTCAAATGGCTAAAGAACAATTCTGAGATTTTCTCTGGAGACAAATACAGGATGCACTCAGACAGAAAGGTTCATTTCCTTTCTGTACTGATCATCAACATGAAGGATGATGCAGACTACAGTTGTGTTGTTGTTGAAGATGACCACATCAGGACCACTGCCAGACTCAATGT
Source organism: Oncorhynchus mykiss (assembly GCF_013265735.2). Lineage (NCBI taxonomy): Eukaryota > Metazoa > Chordata > Actinopteri > Salmoniformes > Salmonidae > Oncorhynchus > Oncorhynchus mykiss. The sequence goes on along the minus strand of NC_048567.1, from coordinate 60,867,645 downwards.
GGAAGGTTGGCAGTTTTTCTTACTATTTTACTATATCACTGACAATTATTTTCAACTGTGAAAATAGTGAATTTGGAATACAAACAGTAACTCTGAAACAGTTATACTTAGCAATGTCTCATTGTGCAGGTGCTTCACTGTCAATTGTGAAGAGGCTGGAGAACATTGAAGTGCCTGAGACCTACTCTGGGGAGTTTGAGGTTGAATTATCTCGAGAGGATGCTGAAGGTACATGGTATTTCAATGACAAGGAAATCACTCCCAGCAGCAAATATGTTACCTCCTCCCGTCGTGGACGCCATACCTTGTCTGTCAAAGACATCAAGAAAGAAGATCAGGGAAAATATACATTCAAAATTGCTGATATGCAGACCAGTGCCTCGCTGAAGATGAAACGTGAGTTGTGACTGGTATTGGTGTTGTTAGCTTGTTTTCTTCCAATCCATTTCAAGACAACTATTACTGTTTGAAAAGTGGGATGTACTGCGCAATAATATTAATGTATTTTCCTTCAGTGCGCCCTGTGACACTGATGCAACCCCTCACTGACCTGACAATCTGCGAGGGTGACATCGCTCAATTAGAAGTGCGATTCTCTCAGGAAAACGTTGAGGGAACGTGGATGAAGAATGGCCAAGCAATCTCCGCCACAGATCGCATCCACATCGTTATCGACAAACAGGTCCACAAGCTGCTTGTTGAAAACGTGAGCAGAGACGACGCTGCAACATACTCCTTCGTTGTCCCAGCTCAGGATATCTCCACCTCTGGGAAGTTGAACATTCAAAGTAAGTCACTTTTTTCAGTCTGACTATATTCATATTGGTATAGTTCTATTGTGAATCATCAGGTGTTTAAAAAAAAATGTCTCTGTGTTTTACAGCGATTGATATTTTGAGCCCACTCACTGATATTACCGCAGTTGAGGGCACCAAGGCTGTTATGGAGGCTAAAATCTCTGCTGCTGATGTTACCTCTGTGAAATGGTACCACAATGACAAACTTGTGATGCCCAGTGAGAGAATCCAGATGCTTGCAAAGGGATCCAAACAGCGCCTGGTATTCCACAGGACCTTTGCCTCTGATGAAGGAACCTACAAGCTATGTGTTGGCAAAGCTGACTCTAGCTGTAAACTGACTATTGAAAGTAAGTTGTTTTTAACGATTGTGTTAGATGTTGATTCAAACTACATTGATACAGACCCTATTCAACATATTTTGTTATTTTACAGAAATTCACATCACCAAGCATATGGAGGATCAAGTTTGCACAGAGACCCAGAATATAACATTTAAAGTTGAGGTTTCCCACCCTGGCATTGCCGCTGTGTGGACCTTCAAGAAACAACCACTCAAAGCTAGTCCAAAGCATAAGATTGAGGCCAAGGGCAAAAATTACAGCCTGAGTGTCATTAATACCATGAAGGATGAAGAGGGAGAATACGCATTCGCTGCTGGTGAACAGACATCCAGCGCAAAGCTTACTGTGTCAGGTATGTTTAACATCTTCATGATTTCTGACATAAACTCCTTCAGAAAAAAATGTAGATTTCATGAATTGATAGACATTTTCACTAACCTGACTCGAAGGTGTTTGCTGAGTAAAATCGGATTGGTTTCTTATTGGTTCCTTATTTTCCTCATATACCACATTAAAGCTGTGTCTCCACCATCCACTGCCCTTTCACTACCCTTTTTTACCAGTAATCTAAAGTAAAACATGTCTCCATGTTCCCAGGTGGTGCCATAAACAGACCACTCCAGGACGTGACTGTGGCTGAGTCTCAGACAGCTGAGCTGGAGTGTGAGGTGGCCAACCCAACTGCTGAGGGCAAGTGGCTCAAGGATGGACAACCCGTGAACTTCAGTGACAATGTCAACCATATGAATAATGGAGCTGTCAGACGTCTTGTTATTACCATAACCAGACCCAATGACATCGGTGAATACACTTACCAGGTCGCAAACTCCAAGACAACAGCCAACCTGAAAGTTGAGGGTGGGTGTTAAATCCTGAGTGGAAATTGTTGTTTATTTTAAACTGGTGTTAGCATTAATAAATGCCTATTATGTGATTGTTATATGACTGCTGAAATGTTATGTTTATGTTTGATTTCATAGCTGTGAAAGTCAAGAAGACACTGAAGAACCAAACTGTTACTGAGACACAGGAGGCAGAGTTCAGTCTGGAGCTCACCCACAAGAATGTGAAGGGCTCACAATGGATTAAGAATGGTGTAGAGATCAACCCAAGTGAGAAATATGAAATCACAACTGATGGCATGGTCCACACCTTGAAGATCAAGAACTGCGACACACGCGATGAATCAGTTTATGGATTCAAACTTGGGAAACTATCTGCTAATGCTAGATTGAATGTTGAGAGTAAGTGCATATTTTAACTGTCACAAATCGATGTATGCGATCAAGTATACAAGTGTATGTATACTTGAAATGTTTCTACTTACCCTTTGAGATTTTTGATTCTCATCAATCTCTTTTTCAGCAATCAAGATTGTGAAGAAGCCTAAAGATGTGACATCACTATTGGATGCCACTGCCTCTTTTGAGCTGAGTCTGTCCCATGATGACATCCCTATCAAATGGATGTTCAATAACAAGGAGCTTAAACCAAGTGAAAACGTCAAAATACTGTCTGAGAGAAAAGCTCACAAGCTGACCATCCAGAATGTGAAGACTGACAACCATGGAGAGTACACAGCTGTAGTTGGAAACCTGCAATGCAGCGCATCTTTATATGTTGAAGGTCGGTATGGAGTTTGACGAATAGACTAGAGTACTGGATACATGATTGCTGAATACTTAGTTGATACCTTTTACTTAAATTAAGATTTTATGTGATTCTTCCAGCTCTGCGTGTCACAAAACCCATCAAGAACATTGAAGTCCCAGAGACCCATGTGGCCACTTTTGAATGTGAAGTTTCACACTTCAATGTCCCGTCCACTTGGCTGAAAAATGGAGTGGAGATAGAAATGAGTGAAAAGTTCAGGATTGTGGTGCAGGGCAAGCTTCACCAGCTCAAGATCATGAACACTAGCAGAGAAGATTCTGCAGAATACACATTTGTCTGTGGAAATGACAGAGTCTCTGCCACTTTGACCGTCAATGGTAGGTTTACTCTTCATTATCAATGAAGTAATCCCTAGTCATATTATTGTCAGAATGTATCGTAACATTTTCCTTTTTACCTTAGCCATTTTGATCACCTCCATGCTGAAAGACCTCAATGCACAGGAGAAAGACACCATCACATTTGAAGTGAATGTCAACTATGAGGGCATCACCTACAAGTGGCTCAAGAATGGTGTTGAGATTCCCTCCACAGACAGATGCCAGAGCCGCACCAAACAGCTAACTCACTCGCTCACCATCCGAAATGTTCATTTTGGTGATAGTGCGGAGTACAAGTTTGTGGCTGGTTCTGCTGCGTCAGCAGCAAAGCTTTATGTTGATGGTATGTTCTTATTTTTCTTCCATTTTCCAAAAAAAGGTTTTCCTGTATATTTCACAATCTAAGGTCTTATTTCTGTGCTTTGTGTTTTAGCTCGCGTTATTGAATTCACCAAGCATATCAAAGATATCAAGATTACAGAGAAGAAGAGGGCCACTTTTGAATGTGAGATCTCTGAGCCTAATGTTCAGGTGATGTGGATGAAAGATGGACAAGAGCTGGACATTTCCGAAAGGTACAAGGCCAGTAATATTAGACCTGGTGAAGAATACTAATGGGTATCATAATAAACGAATCTTACCTATTCATCTGTATCTAACTGTTATTTCTAAATGCCTTGACAGATACACCGTATCCACCGAGAAATTCCTGCACCGTCTAATGATCCAGTCAGTCCGCATGTCTGATGCCGGAGAATATTCTGTCGTCGCTGGTGCAAGCGTGTCAAAGGCTTATCTCACCGTGGAGGGCAAAGATGTCCGCATTACAGAGCCTGCTGAGAAGAAAATGACAGTGAATATGAATTTGATACATTTTTATTTACAGAAAAAAACACTTTTAATTATCATTTTAAAGATGATTAATATCATGATTCATTTCTAGGTTGTTGAGAAACAAAGAACGACGTTTGAGTTTGAAGTCAATGAGGATGACATTGAAGGTCGCTGGCTGAGGAACGGTGTTGAGCTCCAGTTTTCCGTTGAGCAGAGGTTTAGTTATGTTTGCATTAGAAAGCTCCATCGTCTGACCATCACTGAGACCTACAGAAGTGATGCAGGAGAATACACTTTCATCGCTGGCAGGAACAGGACCGTTGTGACACTTCATGTCAACAGTAAGTCAAACTTCATGGTATTGGTTTTATAGGAAAATATATTTAATTGCCCTACAGTATATCTGTGTAATAGTTACAGTAATAACTGCAGTTACATGTCCTTGCCTGTAGAGGGCATTACATTGCCCTCCTACGAGAGTAGCAGCATAGTAGGTATGGACTATGCTGATAAGAGGATACAGTATGTCATTTTTTAATAGCTGGATTCAAAGTGATGCCGACAATGGTTGTTCCTCAGTGTTGCATCTTTCTTCATCACATTTCTTATTTCATATTTCTTTTCATTTAGTCCCTGAGCCACCTCAGATCATTAACCACATGCAGCCCCTGTCTGTGGAGGCCGGCAAACCTGCTCGCTTCTCTGTGGAAGTGACTGGCGTCCCCCAGCCCCAGGTGTTCTGGTACAAGAACTCCCAGGCTCTCTCCCCAGGCTTCAAGTGCAAGTTTCTGCGTGATGGGAATGAGCACTGTCTGCTACTCATTGAAGTGTTCCCAGAGGATGCAGCGGTCTACAACTGTGAGGCCAAGAATGAAGGTGGTGTTGCCACCAGTTCAGCTGCACTGAATGTCGAAGGTAACCATTACATTTTTGTGTGATAATAATGCCAAGTCAACAGAAATTATGACATAACAGAAGTACAATTGTTGTCAAAAACTAGTTGGAAAAGTACACCATTCTTACAAATGTTATGCATTCCGTATATAATTATTTTATTGGACCAAACTTTTTATAGAGTGTTAAGATGACCATGATGTTTTTGTTAAGTCGCCGAAGATATTACCTCACAAATAAAGAACTGAAATGGTTTATTAATATAAGAAAGTTGCTAATTATTTTTCATTTCAGTTTCAGAAGTTGTTTCTCCTGACACTGGAGCTCCTCTGTCCCCACCTACCATCATCTCACCAATCAGCAACACCTCAACCACTGAGGGAGAGTCAGCCAGATTCCAGTGCAAAGTTACTGGAGAAGGTATTTTGCACATTACATTGTTGGGATGAGTTGGAATAAAAACATGTTTTTGTGGGTGTAATGGGTGTAATTGTGGAAGTATACCTTTTGTTATTAGTTGTCCTATTGCATTAGAAGATGAGGCATGTGAACCTCTCCATAATAAAAAATGAATTGTATTATAAATCCTTGTTAAAAACATACTGTGATGTTTCAAGCAGAGATCTTCATCAGACAGAGCTAATTTGTCAGACATTCATTTTTAAGAGTATAATTTCAATTTATTTTGTATGTATGTATATTTGCTGACAATTATTATTAATAAATAAATACAAAATTATTCTAAAACGATATATAGTTTTTAAATCCAATCCTCCATTTGTAGCTCTGAAGATTTCCTGGTACCGTGGTGAGAAGGAAATTAAGCAGTCAGACTTCTTCAGGATTTCTACATTTGATGACACCTGCCAGCTGGAGATCAGCAGAGTGTTCTCTGAGGATGAGGGGGAATACACCTGTGTTGCCAGAAACGCAGGAGGAATGGTCACATGCTCTGCACGTTTGAAACTTGATGGTGAGTTTGCATACCTTTCTGTAACCAGATGGTTACCTATACCCGGAATAGATTCAGACTCTACTCTTGCTTATAGCTACACTTGGGTCGGGTAGGCTTCCTGTTTAGATTAAGACACCGTGGAGCCGGCATGAGATATGGCTCGGAAAACATACCTGAATCCAGGGATGAGAAATGAGTTGTACTCCAAATTGTCCCATTCTCTCAACTGTTAAACCGAGAAGGTTGAACGACTGCTATTTAAACGGCAGTCGTTCAGTCTTCTCAGTCTAACAGTTGAGATAATGGGACAATTCTGAGAAGAACGCATTTCTGGATTGTGGCACGTTTTCCAAGCCATATTTAGAAATATTATCATTTGTAGCCAAAGATAAGTAATTTAGCAGATAAATAACTTCAATATATAATATGATTTTGCAGTATCCTCTTAAATATGTAATTGTTTCTCTATGCACATGACTTTCACTAGAAATATACACACATGGATATGTGTATCTGTGTCCATCCATAAAAATGCTAAAACTGAATTAATTGAACGTACTTCCTTTCAGGGCAAAAACAAACTATGGATATTACATCTGATTCTCAAAGGCATGTCTCATCCAGTCTTTCATCAAGCTTCTCAAGTGTAAAGAAGGAGCAAATTGCCCAAAGGCCCACTTTTATTCACCCAATAGAAAGCTGCGTCGTTCAGCATGGTGAAGTGGCCAGGTTTCATGCTTGTGTGTCCAGCATGCCAATGCCAGAGATTAGCTGGTATCATAACCATCAGCCAATTAAGCCTATCAAAGATATTGTCTTTCATTTCGATGAGATGACAAACACTGCCACATTAATTATAGTCGATGCATACGCTGAGCATGCTGGACAATACACTTGCAAAGCAACCAATAATGCCGGAGAGGCGATGTGCACAGCAACCCTTGCAGTAACCAAAGAAGGTAACTCGTTTTTTACCTTGAATTAGCCTTTGATTTTACAACACCGTGTAATTAATAATCTATTAATTTTCACAAAATTCCTTTCTCCAAACGACACCTCTCATTAAACCAACCAAACGACTTTCTTCTTCTTGGGAAAATACTTTTTGCTTTCCCATGTTCTTTAGTTTACTAACCTCACAATTTAAAATAGAATAGTATAAATATGTTAGTCACTTTTTTAGTTCTAATCCCTAGATGGGTACATGCAGCTTGAGTAGAACACATTCTCTTCTTGTCATTCTTCTCTGTCACTCCTTGCTCTCCTTGCAGCTTGAGTAGGTAGTACATTCTCCTTTTGTCATTCATCTATCACACTCCTTGCTCTCCTTGCAGCTTGAGTAGGTAGTACATTCTCCTTTTGTCATTCATCTATCACACTCCTTGCTGTCCTTGGTTGTGACATCCCTCTCAGCGATAGCTCTGTGGACTGTGCATGTTGTAGCCTATACCCTCTCCCTATTTGGACTTGTGTCTGACTGTCAAACTTTGCTTTGTTTGTTTATACCCCTGTTTGTACCCCTGTTTTGTACCCTTGTTTGTACCATCAAAGTGGAAACGTTCAAATTACTGTAATCAGTTAAAGGGTTTGAGTTAAAATTGTTAGCATAACCTCTGAAAATAATTTTTGTCCAGCAGGATATACCTTCAAGGAAATTACATCTGGGCTAAGCATTTAGTCCAAAATTGTTTCTTGAAATGAGCAATCTCAAAATGATAGACGGGTCAATTCAGTATCTCATTTGATTGGCAACCATTTCTCTGTAAGTTTGTAGAGCAAGGCTCTCACATACAGAGAGGGTGAAATTAAGCCAAAATGGAAAGGAATTGGTACCAATCATCATCAAAGATTATCGTTTAAATCACACCAACTCTTCATTACCTTTACAGTAACCCATATGAAGGAAGAGATTGAAGCAACCATTGAGCAAGAAGCCAAAGGTAAGACTCATTTACACTCTTCATTAGTGAAATGTACTTCATCAACCCCTTAGTTGACATGTACCTGAGCATATGGATAAGTGATTTATGAATGTTCACACTGCACGCAAGCAGAAAATGTTTTGAATGCAAAATGTTCATCTTATGTATTCTTCAATATCAAAATAATGTTATGTCCTTGTATTATGTGATTGGTTTTTGTACAGCAAGCACCGATTAAAACTGCTTGCTTTTAGAAGTTTTAGAAAAATGAGTTCTGGCATCTATCAATATTATCATTTACGCATGAGGGTTCTTCGTGGATTGTAATGGATTCCCAAAAAAGGTGCAGGATGTGTATCTTTTAAAGTTTCCAGACCTCAGGAAATTATCCTTTAAAAGATATGGGAATAGCCACATCTTTTAATTGCTTCTTAAAGTGTATTGCATTTGGAACTCTCCCCCTGCAAATATTTCTTAGACTGGCTTGCAGATAGTGGTATGTGATTAATTGTTTGCTTTTAAAATAACATGATTATACCTGTAAACTATATTAGTTCGAATAAACGCCTTCTCATACAATTCTAGAGCTGCTTTACAAGTTTTACTTATTTGTATCATTGGAAAGTCATGTTTCTCATTAAATATTTTTAAATAATTTACCCTCATTCAAAGGATTAGAAAGGGCGTTTATTCATCTTTCTGCAAGTCAGGTAAGGAATATTTAGCTTAAGAATACACTAAGTAAAGCAAAAGCAAGCTTATTCTTAAAAAAGCAGAGCAGGTTATTTTGGAAATTATTATGCTTTTTAAGAAATTTATGTTTTGAAGAAATGTCCACAGAAGAAGGAACAAAACATCCAGCAATTTTCGTGTCAGAATCTTTAAAAAAGAATCAAGTCTTGCGTTTATTCGAACAAATATGGTGAGTGAAATTGTTTTTTTTATGGCTATGTGACTTGCTGCATGTACTTAATATTTTCATTAATATTCATTTTAAAAATTTGAATTTTATTATCTTCTTTTTTTTTACCCAGATGGAATTTGATTGAAAGTTTTTTTTTTCTTTTTTTCAGAGTTGTTTTATAATAAAAGGACTGAATCCTGGGAGAACAGAGGACAGATGCGCAGAGCCGTTTCAGACACGGAGGACTTGGATCAAACAAACAATTCATTCATCAAATGGAATGGGGCTGATAACATTAAGCCATTTTTTATAAAAAAGCTGAAATTCCAGAATGTTCTTGAAGGAGAACCTGCTGCATTAAGATGCAGATTGGTAGCTTTCCCGATCCCAACCATATTATGGTTTCATAACAATAGACCGATTCAGAAAGAACGTCGTCGTAGAATACGTACAGAGAGCACTATGCACATACACGCTACTAGTTTAATCATTGATAGTATCAAAGACAAAGACTCAGGCAGTTACAAAGTAATGGCTATTAACACAGAGGGGTCTGCAGAGTCCATAGCATCACTTCTGGTGTCAATGAGGGAAGAACAAGATGCCAATTATCTAAGCCATGTTAGACGGTCAACTAGACCTCATGGAAGCTTAGATTCGTTGGTTGATCAAAAAAAAGAGAAAAAGTTCAGGGTTGACCTGAGATGCGTTGGATCTCCATTTGATAAAAAGTCCAAACCGAGGGGCAGATCTAGATCTAAGGATGCGCCAGTTCGCACCTTGTTCTTCAGAAGCTTATCACCAACAAGAGGGAAAAGTAAAGAAAGTAATCTGAATGAAACCGCATCTGAACGAGCCCGCTCTCCACCGTCTATGTTTGGTGGAGAAAGGGTTAGTAGGTCTGAAAGGTTTAACGACAGACACAGTGACATCTACTGTGACAGACACACTGGCAGATTCAGCGACAAATTCAGTGACAGGTGCAGTGACAGATACAGCGATAGATTTAGTGACACAGAAAGCCTACATGGAGAAGTAAAAGTAAAGCTTGGCCTGTTACAAAATGCAGTCAAACAAAAAAAGAGGCTCTCTATGTCCACAATGTCATCATCAGAGTTTGACTTGGAGTCAAACGCAAGTGAATCTAGCTATGCAGATTATGTTGATCGATTAAGGGTCAAGAAGCCTGCCTCCTTACCTGGAGATTTACAGCATGCTCGACCTTTTGAAAGATACAATAGAAATGATAAAGTTTCTGCAGAATTCTATGGTAGATATGACATAATTCCCACACATAGTGCTGCATCGACACAGCCCCATGTGAGGCATTCATTTGAACCTCAGTCTCGGTCTAGGGCCATTCAAATGTTGAAAAGTGAACTACCAGCGGCAGGAAAAGAAAAGGACTTTGAAACACATATGGATGAAAAGGCCCTTATTCCAGGGGAACCTCAACATGAGGTCAGATTCGAACAAAAGATAGGTGAGGACTTAGAAAATCAAGGTGCACACTACATAGGAAATCAAGGTGAGGAATATTTAGGAAATCAAACTCGGTTTTCTGAAGACCTAAAGACAAAGATGGAGGGGAGATCACCACACATTGCTGCACGGAGATCTCCAAACATTGCTGCATTGGATAACTTTTCTAGATCCAGCCCAATCAAACCACTGAAGGAAATACTTTCCAGTGAGACAATTATTACACAAGAGGATACTGTGAAGAGCACAGAACCATTTGAACATCCACCCAGCTCTGCGGAAAACCGCTATGAGAACATTGAAAGTGAATGTGAAGATAAACTTTTAGCCTTGAGGATTAGAAAATGGCAAAAGGGAATGCAGATGGACCAAGAGGAACAGTTTGAGAATGAAACAGACCATTCGACGGCAAGGGATTCGCCATACATGCGATCTGAAATGCATATTTTTGGGGAGGAGGTAGAGACAAAAACAGCAACTCTCAGCGAGGAGAAGCATTGGGAAGAGCATCATATATCCCAGGAAAAGGTCATCTTATCCCAGGAAAATGTTTATGGATTGAAGAGTGGAACTGAACAGAATTTGTCCCTTTCCCAAACCAAAGAGAAGAATGCCAGTGAGAAAACACAAGAAGAGCACCATGTATCCCGGGAAGATGCCCACTTAACAATGGAAGAGCTCCACATACTCCAAGAAAATATGAATTCCCCAAAAGAGAGGCATGCCAATATTTATGGTGAGGAGCAAGGGAGAAAAACTGCAACAGAAACTGAGGCATTCACTTCCCAGGATTTGCCCTGTTCTCCAAAAGAGAGTCATGCAGAGAGTAGTGTGGAAAAAACTTGGGAAGAGCACCATTTATCCCTGGAAAATGTTGTCCCTTTCCAGAATTTGCCCCTTTCCCAAACAAGGAGTGCCAGTGTTAACAAAACCGGAGAAGAGCACCTTTTATCTCAGGATAATATTTATGGATTGAAGAGTGACAGTGAACAGAATTTGTCCAGTTCCCAAACAACAGACAGACGTACCATTGAGAAAACCCGAGAAGAGTACCTTTCATCCCGAGAAGAGCGCCACCACTTATCACGGGAAGAGCTCCGCTTATCCCAGGAAAATATTTCTGGATTGAAGAGTGAAAGTGAACAGAAATTGCCCCGTTCCCCAAGAGAGAGACGTACCAGTGTGAACAAAAAAGGAGAAGAGCACCATTTATCCCAGGAGAATATTTATGGGTTGAAGAGTGACAGTGAACAGAATTTGCCCCATTCCCCAAGAGAGAGGCGTGCCAGTGAAAAGAAAACACGAGAAGAGCACCATGTATCCCAGGAAGGACTTGACTTGTCCTGTGAAGAGCTCCACTTATCCCGGGAAAATATTTATGAATTAAAGAGCGAAAGTGAAAAGTTTGGGAGTGAGGAAGAGGCTCTGGCACATCGAATCATGAAATGGCAGCAAGACGTTTTGACTGAGCAGGAGAAAGCTGTTGACTTGGATTCTGATTGGGTTGGTGCGGATTACTCACACTATGTTGCTAGAAAAAGGTCTGAATCAAAAATGGCTGCTGAGGGCACTGCTCTTGGATCAACCACTCACTCGGAGGCAGATTCAGCGAGAAGAAGAAAGCCTTCCCCGGAAAAGACAGACTATGAAAAATTCTTGACTGAGGATGTCCCTCATGATTTCAGAGATGAGAGAAGGTCCACACAAGAAAAGACAGTAAACAAACATGTCCTTACTGAGAAGGATATTGCTCCTGAATATAGATATGACAGCACCTCACCTCATGAGTACAGAGATGTAAGTATAAAGTCTTCTGCAGAAAATACAACAAAGGAAATGCTTCTCCGTGATGATACAGCCCATGAAGACCCAAAAAGGCCAACTCCAGAAAAGATGACAAAGGAAATGTTCCTGAGTGAGCATGCCCCTCATGACTACAGATATGAAAGAAGATCTTCGCCAGAAAGGACAGCAAAGGAAAAGTCCCAGAGTAAGGATATCCATAATTTCAAAGATGAAAGTTTCCAGTGGCCCCCTCCTCCACAAACTGTTATTGATGAAACAAGGTTGCAGACCGAAAGTGAGTATTTTGTGAGCGAAGAGGAAGCTTTGGCTCAGCGCATCTTAAAATGGCAAGAAGACGTTCTCACCGAACAAGAAGAAGCTGTTGAATTAGAGTCTAACTGGGCTTTGGCTGAACATTCACAACACCCAAAGAAAACCGATGCTAGTGGACCCGATGCAGGTCACTCTATTGAACCTGTGAAAGAACTCTCACCTGTGAGAGAACCCTCCCCTATGAGACAACATCACATTGGTCAGCATGAACGTTCCTTTTTTGAACCAGCCTCTTATCAGAATGAGAAGTCTCATACAATGTCATTTGGGTCCTCACCTGTGAGAGAACGCTTGCCTGTGAAAGAACGCTCTTCAATTAAAGAGCGCTCTCCTGTGAAAGAATCCTCACCTATGAGACAACATCGAATTGGTGAGCTTGTCTCTCAAGAGGATTGGGCTATGGCTGAACTTTCACAACACCATCGTCAGAGAACTTATGCCAGTGGAGATGATGCCAATGACGGTCCTTCTTATGAACCTGTTTCTCATCATATAGAGAAGTTTCATCAAATGTCACTTGGGTTTCACTCACCGGTGAGAGGGTCCTCACCAGTTAGAGGGTCCTCACCAGGGAGAGAACCCTCACCTGGTAGAGAGCCCTCCCCTGGCAGAGAACGCTCACTTGGCAGAGTTCGATCACCTGTGAAAGAAGCCTCACCTGGTAGAGAAGCCTCACCTAGAAGAGGCCGTTCACCTTTGAGAGAACATCACATTGGTCAGCATGGTTCTCAAGCCGAAGTTGGTGCAGAAGGGCCTTCCAATTGGGAATCCGACTTAAGACCTGATGAAAAAGAAAAAGTGTCTATGAGGACCACAGAGAGGAAAGAAGAACACAGAGAAATGCTATCAAAAGATGACCTTCGCCAAATGGACATGCATCAGAGGACAAAGGAATTTGATAAGACTTCACCGAAAACATCACTACCTATCTTTGTGAGAGAAATCTCATCCATGAAAGTAAAGAGGGGAGAGATGACAGACTTTAAATGTCGTTTCCGGGGAGACCCTCAACCAACTGTCACTTGGCTCAAAGATGACCATCCAATCAGTCAAAACCCAGACTTTGATGTTCTCATCAAATTGAATGAAACCACATTAACCATCTACTATCCGACTATATACCATGAGGGGACATTTAGTTGTGTTATCACTAATACATTTGGAAAGGCAACCTCCTCTGCCACACTCGAAGTTACTGAGAGTGAGCAATTAACAAAATCAGCATCGCCGGTAGCCTCGCGTAAAGTGAAAGTGACAACAGATTATGAAATGAGTGAAGAAGATGTTGACCAAATGATGGACGAGGAACTTGAATCATACATAGACGTTGAAACGGATGAGAAATCCTTTCTACAGGTGCCTCGGGCTGTCTTGTACAGACCTCGTGCTTCAGACTCACAATATTCTACTTCTAATGTCGAGATCAGGATCACTGCTCCAACACCAGTCCCATTCGAAATGATTGAAAAAGACACAGATATGTCTGAGGATGATGGCAGTTCCCATCCTATGAAACACAAATTCACATTCTCCTATGATCCGAGTGATGCCGCTAAGGTAGTCAGTCAATCTGAGAACATAAGCTCTTCAGAAGGCCAAACCAGTAAGGTTGAAAGCAGTTCTGATGTGTACTTCCAACCAGCTGTTGCTATTGCTGGATCTTCTGAGGTAGAAGCAGCCATGGCTGGTGAATGGGAACAATATATACTATCTGGAAATTCAGAAGATTTGAGGCAGTCCCCTCTGAGTGATCCTGGTGATATTACTGACCAGGCATTGATGCTGACTTTGGACAGAACTTTAGGTTCTCACAGCCTTAAAAAGACTATTCCAAAAGTAACTAAACCAAAGCAAAGTGTTTCAAAAGAAGCACCTACTGTTACTGGGTGTGGTCGGCAATCATCTGCTGCAGTAGTCGAAACGTCACATATTAAGCAGGCCTTTGAGACACCTGCGTTGTCAGAGGCACCTGCATTGTCAGATACCACTGTTCATGAAGTGAAAAAGTCCACAGAGTCATATTTCCCTGAGGATATCCCAGAAGTATCAATCCATCCTGAACAGGATGATATGTCATTGGTAACTAATGTTGTGGAAGGAACTCCACTGCAGGCCAAACAAGACACTATATTAGTAGAAGGTAGTTATACACACATTTCGAGAGAAAGGTCAATTTCCCCCAAAAGTGGACCAGAGGTTGTCTTACTAGAAGGTAGTAATACACAAATTTCGACCAAAGCGAAGACAGTCTCTCCAAAAAGTGCCCCTGAGCATGGTCAGACCATGTCTACTACTCAGGAGGAAGACAAGGAAATCTGTATGATTTCAGGAGAAACTGTTGAGGAAGCTGGCATAATTGACACCCATGGTGACCTAAAACACTTTGTTCCCCTCTCAAGTGTAGCAGAGGTGCAGGAGTCACCAAAACTGGTCAGACCTGAGGCAGTTAAGGCAGTAAGGACTAGCCCTTCTCCAGAAATTATAGGACCTGGTGTGATAGATGAAAGTATGAAAGAGGACAGTGAAAGTGCATTTGTTAGTACTGGCAGTAGCTTCCTTCCTTGTGAGAAAGTCCCAGTGTCGGAGATCCCAGATGATGTTTCAGCGTCAGTCGGTAATGAGGTTGTAAAGCCAAAAAGATTCTCTGGCTCATTTGCTGCTCCAGAAGTTCAGAGATTGGACACTGAGTCTTCTGATCGCGAGGACATGACTCATATGAATGAAAATATGTCTATCTTTGAACGCTCAAAGGGTAGCGCATTTGTCAGTGTTAGTGGGGCACGTAGTGAAATTGTTAGTGAAAAAACTGCAGAGGAAAACGAGGAACATGCTGATGCTGAGAGTGGTGAGCCTTCAGAGGTTTCAAAATCAGTGAGTATTAAGTTCAAAGAAGATGGTTTTACAGATGATCTTGCTGCACAAGGTTCACAACAGCAAGCAGAGGCTAAACCAGACAGTGCTTATCTAAGTACGGCTGACAGTCAAGGTGCAACAGGTTTGACCTCACTTGAAGAGGAGGCAGTGACCTTCAGTACTGTTTATGACTACTACAACCCACCAACTGAGTGGGGCAGACCCCTATCACCAGAGTCGGAGATGTCCATTGAGTGTGGTAGCACATTTAGTGAGGAATTAACAGAAATCGAGCGGTTCTATACGCCAGCTTCTTCAACTGAAATTTCGCAGCTCCCGAAATCTCCCGAATCTTTCCACACTCCTGAAACTGAAACTCCAGCAGGTTATATGACCCCCAATGAGTATGCCTTCTCTCCTCTTGAACATAAAAGAACATCTACTGACTTCAGTGAGAGGTTATTTTCTCCTGCTAAGTTCTTGAGGTCACCTGATGATGAGGGCATTGAGACAACTCCACCTGCATTTAGCTTAGAGGAAGGAATCTTCCTCTCAGAGCGTGCGCTTGGCCTTGGAGGACTACAGGAAAAAGTCCAGGGAATCCCTCCGGCTTTCCTCAAACCTCTCACCAAAAGGAGAGTTTTTGAACAAGATTCGTTATCGTTTTACGCTGAGGTATTTGGGTTGCCTTCACCTGAAGTGAAGTGGTTTAGAAACAAAACGCAGCTTGTTGCAGAAGAAAGGATTACAATGGATAGAGATGGTGACAATATCACACTTTTTATTCAAAACATTACGAAAGCTGATCAAGGTGAATATATTTGCGAAGCTGTTAACTATGTAGGAGAGGCAAAAAGCGTTGCACTAGTTGTAGTTATATCAAACGAGGCCAGATATATGCCCCCACCACCAGCAGTCACCCACCAGCATGTGATGGAGTTTGATGTTGAGGAAGATGATGACTCATCAAGGTCTTGCTCACCTCAGGAGATTCTATTAGAGGTGGAGCTGGATGAAAATGAGGTTAAAGAGTTTGAGAGACAGGTGAAGATAATTACCGTCCCTGAATACACCGCTGACAATAAAAGTATGATAATATCACTCGATGTTCTCCCGAGTATGTACGAGGAGAGTGGAGTTGACTTTGTAACGCAAGAAAGGGATGATTTGAAAATAGCTTTTGAGGTTACAGAAATGCCACCACGCTTCATCAACCCAATTTGTGATATGGAAACCCCCGAAAATACAACTGTAATGTTTGAGTGTTCTCTGATGGGAATTCCCTCTCCCATAGTATCATGGTTTAAAGGTAACAAAAAGATCCCTCACGATAACAAGAAATACTTGTACTCATCTGATGGAGACAATCATTTCCTAAAGATCAGGAAAGCCAACGCTCATGATAGTGGAATATACACCTGCAGGGCCATCAATGTGGTTGGGGAAACTCTTTGCAGGGCATCTCTTCTTGTGTTGAATCCTAAAAGCTTTATAGGGAAAACAAGAGGAAGAGAATTGACAGCTGTGTCTCTTGGTAGTGCTAAAGTTCAGCCTCAAAAGTTTGACTTGGTTGTTGGGAATGAGTTTGACGGTGAGCAGGCATCAGAAATAGAGCTGGAATTTGAATTTGAGCAGGAAGCTGATGAATCACAAAAGGCTGTTAGACTCGTAGCCATGACAGACAATGAGATGAGCGAGCAGGGAGAGAAATATGTCAGTATAAATTTTGATGTTTTCGCAGAGCCCGCCAAAGATGATAAAATAGAATTCAAAGGAAAGTCATCGGAATTGTGTAGTTTCCAGTTTCAAATGACTGAAACTCCACCAAAATGTATTGTTCCTTTGACAAACGTCACTGCAGCAGTAGGAACTCCAGTGGTCCTCCAGTGTTTAGTTAATGGTAAACCTCATCCCACTGCTGAATGGTACAAAGACGGGGATCCTGTGAAAGAAACTAGGTACATGATCCAAGAGAAAGCATCTGGACATTTTAATTTGATCATAACAAATGTCACTAAAAATGATGCTGGAGAGTACAAGTGTCTCATCCAAAATAAATCTGGATATACTGAAACAACTGCTTTGTTGAAAGTGTTCTAATCTCTTCATGTAATTTGTTTTCATGTGGATGTTGAACTCATTTAAGCAATTGTATGTTCGAAAAGTAGCTTTTGTTCATTATTTTGAGATACACGCAAAAGGTTTTCTGAAATTAGGTGTAGATCTTATTTATTGTGTATAGTGTGTAATTACGTCACACATAAGAGTAATTATAAATGTTATATAATCATGTTGGGTATGTTTGAATGTTGAATGTTTGCTTTTCAAAATAGTAAAACAAAAGTTAATGCCTATAGTTTTATTTAACATGACAACGTGTATGAATACTTACCACCCATGTGTAAGCAAAACATTGTTATCAAGACATTCGTGTTAGGCCCAAAATGTCCAATGTTTTAATATTTCAAATTAATCATATAATTGAATATATAGTCATACATAATATAACAAATACAAAAATACTCTGGGGCTTATCTAATTGATCACTGGGGATTTCTCGGACCCAGATCAAGAGTACTCCTGAACGAAAAAGCATGCTCAATGGAGAACTGGGGATCCAATTCCCAGTGTGTAGTGTTGAAGTTGGAATTTACATTAGGGTAAACAGCATGACTGTCCGCCCCAGCACCTTTGTTATAGTTTTTATTTTGTTGCCGAAATTGAGGTGAGGTGCGTAAAGCAGTGTGGTAAAAATAATAATTACGGTTCATATTCTGCTGTTCTATCGCGCGTGCAATGATGTCAGGAAAAACAGTGGGCGTTGTTTTCAGTAACGTTGTTGTTGTAATATCCCAAACGGATGTGGCAGTTTCACCATTAAGGGTTCCAGCTTTAAGAAGTGCATGTAAAATTATCAATTATCAATGCAACCATGATAGTTCCATCTTAACATGATGCTGTACAATAAGTACAGCATCATCAATAAGTGCAGAATTTAAACATTTTCTTTGTGAATGAGTTTCTGATAATATTTTATTTCTTTTGGTTAATGATTTTAAAAATATATATATTGTACACAAAAAAATGCAATATCTAACACAATTTTAATCTAATATTGAATGTACTACTGTAGAGTTTATTTTTTCATTATGTCTACAGTGGCAAAGTACATCCATTCAAAATAAGGCCTTGGGGTTGGCTGTAAAATTACATTTTTAAAAAGGATATGTTCATTATATACATTATATGTGCTGTAAATATATGTTTCACTGTATGTTTGAGGCAATTGTATTCTTAATGAATACTGTATATTTGGGCTTATAAAAGATTTACCAATTTGACTGATCTCAAAAAAGTATGACAGAGTATTCATTTGGAAATGGGAGTAATTGAAATTCATGATTTGTTTGTACAGAAATCACTTCACTTTGTCTCTAACAGTGTTTATTTATGTATAAATAAAATAGTTATATACTGATGTATTTATTGTATGGTGTTTTTTTTATGTAAACTAATGTTTATGTCAACCTTTAAGCTTTTGCAGCGGACACACAGTTGACCAACATAACCCTGTCTTTAATGGACATTTTATCTCAATCTTACAAATTATTTTTTACACAGAATATTCTAGGTCGACTGTGACGACAGTGGAAGAAGAACAAGAATCCTACACCACTGGCCTTCAGTTACCTCAAACATCCAAAACACTTGAACTCCAGCCAGAGTCTAAATACTATTCTAGTACTTTAGAGGATAAAAAAGAAAAGCCTATATTTTTGACCCAACTCTCACCAGCAGCTGTCAATGTTGGGGAGTCAGCAAGATTTACTATCACAGTATCTGGCCTTCCAAAGCCTACTGTTCAGTGGTTTCATAATGGGAGAGTCATTACTTCTTCATCAATTTACAAATTAGTTCAAGAAAAAGATGAGTATACCTTAATAATATCTGAGGTAAAAACAGAGTATAAAGGCGAGTACACTTGTACAGCTAGCAATAGATTTGGCCAGACAACCTGTACTACTTACCTGGAGGTAAGTAAAAGAGCTTCAACTACAGCTGAGCAATGGGTGGAAAAAATGTTCAAAGCCACTGTCCAACCTCCAAATTTCACTAGCCAAATCAAACCTATAAAATGCCAAGAGGGAGGTGAGGCTTACTTTAAATATAAAGTAACTGGTGATCCAATACCAGATGTACAGTGGTATAAAAGTGCTCGTCAAATTCAGCCTGGTAAGTACTGCATTATAGTGAACAACCCAGATGGCTCTGGCTTCATCAACATGAAGGGCATTCAACAGCAGGACAGTGGTCTCTATACATGTAAGGCTTCCAACCCATCTGGGGAGGCCTCTTGTAGTGCTGACCTAATTGTTTTCAAAGAGCCTATCTCTGTATCTCAGCGTAAGGAACCCATGGTTGTTCAAAAAGGTTATAAAGTATCCATGACTGCTGAACAAGCTACAGAGTCCCGCTTGTACGAGGTCAACCTTCCCGGAGAGACCAGGGCCAGAGATCAAGCAGGACATCAGATGGTGTACACCATTGGCACCGAGGACAGCCAGGTTGTTTCCAGTGAGCAAGTACAAACCCTTAGAGAGTTGGAAATGTCAGCAGCTACAGTCCAAAGAGAAAGGGTCACCCACCAGGCTGCAGTTCTGCAGTCACATGAGGTACAAGAGAGAGTGTCTGTGGGTGTCACTCGTCCACCTGAAGTTTCAGTAGTTTCTACGAAACAACACCGTACGGCTCCCTTTCATACATCTGCTGTTCAGGATAGCCCACAGCTCACAGAGCAGCACTGTGACCGTATCCAAAGCCCAGTAGTCATAGAGCTGCAGTCTTCAAAAGAGAAGCGTTCACAATTAATGTCTGCCACTTCCGAGGAGATAACCACCTTGGCGAGTGTAAGCACAGAGATGTCAGGTGAAAGGAAGACAGATAAAGTAAAGCCAACCTCCGAGCCAAAACATCTTGTCAGTAGTCATCTTGTTGAATCCCAACTGTCAATTTTAAAAGAACGATCGCAAGAAATTCCCAAGCCACAGGAGGAAAAAAGTTACAAAGTCAAAGAAGGCATTAAGATATTGTATTCCGCTATGTCAACTGAAAAACAGATGATTCCTGAGGGTCATACCACAGACGTGCCATCTTCTGACTCTGCTCTACAATCTTCAGTGACAAAAGAATCGCTCAAACCAATACTAGCCTCAGTTTCTGAGACAAAACAAACCTTATCAAAAGAGACTAAATTTACCACGCAGAGGCCAGAGGCAGAAAAGGCTCTCCTTCGTAAAGATTACATTATGAAATCTGCACTGACAGCTGAGGAAAAGCAGATGTTACAAGCTGAACACACAAAACAAGTGAAGAGTTTAGAAAGTGCTACCTCATTATTTTCTCAGGTAGAAGGTGAACAGGTACTGCATTTGCAGATAATTAGAGATCAGGATATCCTACCATCTGAGGAACCATTTACTTGTGAGAAACCAGCTGTAGAACAAGCAGGTGCCAGGAAAAGCCCTACTCTTTTACATACAGTAACCCACGATGAACGGATATCTGTCACTTGCGAAGATACGACTGAGTTTGAGGCCAAGAGAGACACAATGACCATTCAGCCCCAAAAACAAGCTCCTACCCCATTACATCTTCAGTCAGTTCATCCGGGAGGTGCCTTAACCAAAGAGGGAATTATTACCATTGAAAAGCCATCCCAACAGACAGCAACACAGAAGCAGGAGAAAGCCAGAAAACACGCAGCATCCTCAGAGGAAAAAAGGGGGCTTAGCGCAGATTATTCCAAAGATCTTGATGTGTCTGTGACAGGAGTTCAGTCAAAGCTTAGAACAGAACCCAGACCACAGAACATTCTTCAGGTCACATCAAAGCCCATGCAGATATCCAAAGAAACACCATTTACTAGTGATGCCAAACAGCAGCGTGCATTAATCCAAAAAGAAGATCGTTGGAACATCATGCAAGTTACAAGCGTGGCAGATAGTCAAGCGTTAGAGGAGGGACATACTGAGAGTTTGACAGCTGTTGACACATTTACATGCAAATCCGAAATAGAGCCTAAAGTACCTACTGAGCCCATACAAATAGAGGAGAAGGCGATGGCAACTGAGAGTAGTGTACTTCTAAAAGCAACAGAGCAAGATTTTGCCATCCAGATACAGGAAGGACAGTCTGTTAGACAGTCAATAATGATGGATGAAAAGCGTATATTGATTGGGGAAATGTCTCAGCAAATAACCAAATCAGAGTCAACAAAAGTTAGCCTTAAAACTCAGCACAAAATGGCTGTTTTCGTTTCAGAGTCTGGAGAAAGTCGAACTCTTCCAAAGGAGCTCACATTTGTTATTCAGATTCCAAAACCAACAAGTTTGGACATCAGACGTCAGTTGAAAGATGCACTTCAGTCTGCTGTGGCTCTTGATCAGCCACTTATATTAGCAGACGTTGTTGGAAGTTTAGAGGCTACTGAGGTACAGGAAGTGAAGGTACTCAAGGAACCTAGGCGTGCGATGTTCACTTATCTTATCACAACACCAGGTGCCCCTATGGAAATAACACTTGCTTTTGAAGGTCAGTACCCCAAGACTGCAGATCTAAGGACTGAACTCCAGGCAGCTTTCTACTCAATTATCTATCACGAGCAGCATGTTCTTACATCTGAGCAACCTGGCACACTGCAAATCGACAAGCCCCAAAGACTAAAGGTTAGCAGTGCATCCTCCAAAGAAATGTTGTCATCTGTAGTTGAGACAGTAAAAGTAGCAGAAAGTGTAGTTGATTTCACAACACCTAAATCTCAGGCTGCTAAACGAAAGACAGAATCTCGGGCTACACATGAAACAGCAACAGCTGAGGAACGTATTGTGGTGCAAGAGTCCAAAGTAACTCAATCCAATTTGGGCGGTCAAGTAATGGAAGTTACTACAGAATCACATGCTGAGTTTGGACAGACAGTACAGGTGGCCAGACAGGAGGTTAGAACTATGACTGTAAAAGGTTATGAGAGAGATGTAGGTATGGTTGATATCACCACTGATATGCCCATGACATCCATTCCAACTGAACAGTCTTTAGATGTACTCATCCAAAAAGAACACAGGGAGGAATTTATTTCAGAAGAGGTCAAAAAATCTAAACCTCAAGGAAATGTAAACGATTATCCCATTATTGAAACTTTCCTTGAGGACATTACCACAGAGGAGCATTGTAAGGTTACATACACTGTGACAGTAAAGTATGTTACAAAAGGTAATTGGCTTTTCAATGGACAAATAATTAAATCTGGCAAAGAGTTCAAGTGTTCCAAAGAACATGACACATACACACTTACAATCATGAAAATTATCAAGGAGAAGCACGAAGGAGAATATGTCTTTGAGGCTGTGAATGAAGCTGGAAAGAGCACAACATCATCAAGACTCACAGTTGTCTCAAAAGGTTGGATAATGGGGATAGTTTTATTGTTACTCTTCACCATACACATAAACTAACTATCATTCATTACATTTTTGTAATGTAATATAACATTTTAATTTCATATTGGCAGCAAACTCATACTTTATTTCATACATATTTATTTTTAGATCAAATTAATTACTAAAGAAAAAAATGTATTGATAGAATTTTCAGCATGAATTTACTATACTTTCAATCCACTACTAATTCACCTTAGTATTTCTCTATATCATTCCCCACATGCTTATTTCTTCTATATCATTCCCAGGTATTTTCGTCACCCATGAACTATAACATTTCATTCTTGGTCATTCTCCACTGAGCACTGAAATATTTTTGCATGCTTTCAGGGGCAAATGTGTCATGGTTTCATTCTTCATGATGTCACTTTCCTCCTTCCTCTATCATGAATTCACTTTCTTTCTTCCTCCTCTAACCATTCCACCATTTCTTCACAGTCACTCCTGGAATGCATCCCACCATACTGTAGTATTCCACCATCCCTGTTCCAGCTCTGTATACCATTTGTCTACTTGTCATTTTTCGCATCATTATCTACCTGTGTACTAATTTACTTTTCTTTTTGTGCACATTATAGTGCCACCTGTTTTCAGGTACAAAATTGTTCCCCTGGAGATCAATGTTGGAAGTGGAGCCAAGTTTGAATGTGAAATTGAAGAGGCACCAAATGTGAACTTCAAATGGTTCAAGTCTGGCACTTCGATCAAAGAGAGTGCAAATTGTCACATTCTCAGTCGGCAACTGACATCTTCATTGGAGCTTCTGAGCCCAACCAAAGCCGACAGTGGTGAATACACCTGCAAGGCTACAAACCAACATGGCAGTGACACCTGTGCCGCCAAACTGACAGTGACTGGTGAGTCCTCTGTTTCCCTTAACATTATTTATACAAGTGTATGTATATTGCTGTTTAAAAAAAAAAGTTGAATACAATACAACACATTTTAATGTGCAATTGTTGTCTCAACATGTGTACATTGTACCGGTTTGTAAAGTAAATGAAGTATTCATATCCTATTGCTTTTTTCCATCTTTATTTACTTTTTTTTATAGAGATGTACCCGCCAGTATTTAGTACAAAGCCTGATCACATGACTTTATACGTGGGCAAACAAGCAACATTCCAGTGTGTAGTTACTGGCTCTTCACCTATGACTATTGTCTGGCACAAAGACAACATTGCTATCTCTCCGGGGGGAAGCTATCAAATATCATCTGACAAGACCAAATATTCCCTACAAATCAAAAATCTTCAGCTGAACGATCAGGGCACATACCTTTGCAAAGCATCGAACAGTGTTGGTACTGCTACATGCAGTTCAGAGTTGAGGGTTATCAACAAACCCAGTTTCATAAAGACCTTTGAGGTCTCGGTGTCTTCAGCCGTTGGTAACACACTGCGGCTCGAAGGTCAAGTGGATGAAGACACTGGAGTTTCCATCACCTGGATGAAAGATGGCAAAAAGCTTCATCAAACAATGGATTGTAAACAATCCTTTGAAGACAAGGTTGTCGTTCTTGAAATTACAAAGGCAAAACTGAAAGATTCAGGGAAATATGTATGTACAGCTTCAAATGATGCTGGGAGTGCAACTTGTCCTACCACATTGACGGTACAAGGTAAGGTCTTTAAGTAGATTTTCTGTATTAACACAGCGTTTGTGCACTTACAGATCTGCTTACTAGGAACTCATTGTAAAAAAAACAGTCCTCTTTGAAACAGCCACTAACGCTATGCAGCTTCTGTATGTCTTCTTATTTTCTCCTTCTTGAAATCTTCTCTTTTTTATTGATTCTTGTTTGACAACACATTTGCTGTTTTGCAATCCAAAACTTATTTCAGAGCCCCCTACCTTTGTTAAGAAAATGGAACCAAAACTAATGTGGAAGCAGGGCATAGCTGCTCGGATGCAGTGCACAGTCAAAGGATCAGCTGAACTCAAAGCTTCCTGGTTTTTGAATGACAAGGAGCTCAGTGATGGAGATAAATATAAAATCACTTTCAAGGCTGGTCTTTCAACTTTGGAAATAATGGATGTAAACGTGTTAGACAGCGGAAACTACACTTGTGAGGTGTCAAACGAAGCTGGTAGTGAGAGCTGCAGCACGGAGTTATCTGTAAAAGGTTTGTCACCATTCTTTACAATTATTTTAAAAATTGAACAGATAGTTGTATAATTTAATCTGATCTCTACTCTTAGAGCCCCCTTCCCTTCGAAAAGAATTGCAAATGGTTGAGGCAGTGAAGGGAACTCCTGCCGTGCTCGAATGTGAAATTAAAGGAACAGCTCCATTTGAAATCACCTGGTTGAAGAATAAGAAACCAGTCGTCACCACAGATAAAAAGTACAAGATCGTCTCTCAGGAGTCCATTGCTCGTTTGGAGTTCTGCTCATTTGAAAGTGCAGACATTGGGGATTATCAGTGCTGCATAGCTAATGATGTTGGTAAAATCACCACTAAGGCACTGGCCAAACTAAAAGGTTAGTATGGTTGATAAATTAAAATAACTCAAATTGATTTATCTAAATAGCGTATGTTTTCTAAAGAACATGGTTCATTGATTTTATAATATGTTTTGTATAGAACCACCAACATTTGCAAAGAAGATTGAAACCATTACAGCAACATTGGGAGATTCTGTGAAACTGCAGGGCACATTGAAAGGCTCACCCCCCATTTCCGTCAAATGGATAAAGGACACTGAAATGTTGAGAGATGATGATCCAAATATCAAAATGACATTTGAGAACAACATTGCTATTTTGTCAATAACAACTGTTGCCATTAACCATGGTGGCAAGTACACTTGCCAAGCAGAGAATGAGGCTGGACAAAACAAATGTGAAGCCACTCTAACAGTTCAAGGTTAGAGTTGAACATTTAAATTAAACATTTACACATATATATGTATTTTTACATATAAACACATTATACTCTTGTGACACCTCAATCTAATTATTTGTACTTTAATATAGAACCTGCTAGAATCTTAGAGAAAGCAGAATCCATCAATGTGACTTCAGGGGAATCTGCAACCTTGGAATGCAAAATCGCTGGAAGCCCAGAACTTAAACTGAAATGGTTCCAGGATGGAAAGGAGATGAAAGGGAGTCGAAAATATAAAATAACTCTGAAAGATAATATTGCTATCTTAAAGATTCTTGCGTCTGAAAAAGTAGACTCTTCCGAATACACAATGGAAGTGTCCAACCGTGTTGGAAAGGACCAGTGCTCATGCTCTATTACTGTGCTGGGTTAGCTTTTCTTCTTTTCTACTTTTAAAAGTTTGTTTTCATGACATATATTTTAACTTGCAATGTACAGTATGACTTAACTTTTCTTTCCAAAACAGATCGTATCATACCACCCTCTTTTACAAGGTCTCTGAAAAGACTTGATGGAATTATGGGTAACGATATTTCAATGGATTGCAAAGTATCTGGATCCCAGCCTATGACTCTGTCTTGGTTCAAAGACGATAAAGAAATTAAGTTCGGAGATAGATATTTACCTGAAATCAAAGACAACTCAGCTGCACTGAAAATTACTAAATTGGAAAAGGTTGATGCTGGAGTGTACACATGCCGGGCAACAAATTCGGCTGGATCTGAAGAAAGCAGTGGAACCTTATATGTCAAAGGTTTATACAGTTTAAGTAATTCTTTAGCCCTATGTTTTTACTTCTAATTGAAGTAGGCCTATGGCATTTTCTTGGGGTAATATGATGATGAAAAATAAATATTTTGTCCTTTTAATGAATTTTAGAACCTCCAGTCTTCACATTGAAACCTGACAACCAAGATGTCATACCAGGATCTACCGTTGTCTTGAAGTGTGCTTTCACTGGAACAGCTCCTCTTATGATCAAGTGGTTCAGAGACGACAAGGAGATATCAAGTGGAGGCACATTTTTTATCAAGAAGGAGACCTCCTTAAGTTTTTTGGAACTTCACTCAGTAAAACCCAGTGACTCAGCTAACTACACATGCCAAGTGGCCAATGACGCTGGAAAGATGGCGTGCACTGCTGTCTTGTTTGTGAAAGGTGACCTTCTTACATATACCCTGCTCAATGTGCATTTGTTGTTCTTCTGTTCTTGCATCAATGTTTGTTTCCTTGACTGATAATCAATGTCAAACTCTTTTTTAGAACCTCCAATGTTTGTGGTGAAGCTTGAGTCTACGAAACTAGCAGTGGAAGGAAGTGCTGTAAAGCTGGAGTGTAAAGCAACTGGCACCCCTGAGATCAGTTTTAAGTGGTTCAAGAATGAGATTGAGATAACACAAAAGGATAAATACAAAATGGCTGTCACCAATTCAGTTGCCTCATTGGAGTTTTTCAACTGCTCTGTTGATGATAGTGGAAATTACGTTTGTGTGGCATCAAGTGATGCTGGTAGTGACCACAGCGGCAGCACAGTTACAGTTAAAGGTGTGTTGAGTATTCCGCTTACTGAGTTTTTTTTTAGATTAATCAATTTAGATTTTTGTTTATTGTGTTTTGACTTGATTGCCATCTTCTTTTAGAACCTCCAATATTTACAAGGACCTTTGAATCCAAAGAAGTTATCAAAGGATCTGATATTATGCTGGAAGGAAAGCTTGCAGGCTCTGCTCCATTCAACGTATCATTTTACAAAAACACAAAGGCGATCAGAAATGATAAAAGACATAAGATAGTCATAAAGGATGACATAGTTACCCTCCAGATCCTGGCAATTGAAGCCGGAGATGCTGGAAAATATCAGTGTACAGTAGAAAATGAAGTTGGGAAGTCATCTTGTGATTGTGAGATGACACTGAAAGGTTGGTGTGAAAACCTTCATTTTAAATATATGTATCTGTTCATTTCTGTAGACTTTCAGTTGAAAGGTTGTATGCTTTTCCACCTTTAGAACCGCCATCGTTTGTGAAAAAGATAGAGAATGTGAATTCCCTAGTTGGCAGTGAGATTTCTATGCAGTGTACTCTGAAAGGATCACTACCTATGACTGTGTCATGGCTGAAGGATGACCATGAGGTCAAAGATGGTGAGCATGCACAGATGTCCTTTGAAGACAGGACAGCACTGCTGCGTATTTCAAATATTCAAACCAAACATGCTGGGAAATATACTTGTCAGACCAAAAATGAAGCTGGCAATCAGAAATGCTCTGCGTTATTGGTAGTCAAAGGTTGGTTGATGTTTATCAGGACATTTTTCAAATTGCTACTGGTGTTTGGATTTTATATTCTGATGTTAAAAACTCATTGTTGAATGTTATGTTTATCACAGAACCAGCAAATATCACTGAACAGGCTAAATCTGTCAGTGTTACAATGGGGGATCCCGCTACACTTCAGTGCCGGTTCTCAGGAACCAGGGTGCTCAAAGTCAAATGGCTGAAGGATGGAAGAGAGCTGACATCAGGTCATAGATACAAAGTACAGAGCACAGATAAGAGCTCTGTACTAAACATTCTCCGTACAGAAAAAAGCGACAGTGGAGATTACAACTTTGAGGTTTCTAATGACGTTGGAAGCAGTACCTGTGAAGCTACAGTTTCTGTTCTAGGTCAGCTCATTTATACATATTTTTATAATTTTTTTAGCTTTTTTTTTACAGGTATTCCTGTATTGACAGCATTATCTACTTTCTTTTTTTTAATCTATGCTAGATCAAATCATAAAACCATCTTTCACAAGGAAACTGAAGAAAACAGAGAGTATCAAAGGATCATTTGCCCACTTGGAGTGCCTTTTGTCTGGCTCTCTGCCCATATCTGTACTCTGGTACAAAGATGAGAAAGAGATCAAGACGGATGAAAAGCACAAATGCACATTCTTTGAAAACACAGCTTTTCTGGAAATAAGTCGTCTTGACAGTGCAGACAGTGGTAGTTATACCTGCATTGCTACTAATAAGGCAGGCAAGGACCAGTGTTCTGGGGCCTTAATTGTAAAAGGTTTGGATAACCATTTTTTTGTCTTCTATATTTCTGTATCTTTGGCTCTCTTTGGCTTCAGAAATGTTTTGACTTTTAACTTGAAACATGCATTCCCCACTTTCTCAACAGAACCACCATCGGTTTTAGAAAGGCCTGAATCAATGGATGTTTTGCCTGGATCAAAGGTTCAATTTAATGTCCTTTTGTCTGGCACGCCACCCTTGACCATTAAATGGTTTAAAGACAAGAAGGAGATCTTATCTGGCTCTGATTGCTCTGTGACTAAAGACAACACCACTACATCGCTGGAGCTTTTCTTTGCCAAAGCATTAGACTCTGGAGACTATATCTGCGAAATTAATAATGACGTGGGCTCTGATGCTTGCCAAGCAATGCTCTTTGTCAAAGGTTCTTATTGTCTGTTATTCTTTACCTTCTTGACATTTGTTTTTGAATTGGACCTCTGCTATACTTATTATGTTTACTTTATTTTATATAGAGCCTCCAAAGTTCACACGAAAACCTGACGGTGTGTCAGTGGTGAAACCTGGGCAAAGTAAAACATTTGAATGCCAGGTGACTGGAACTCCAGAGATTGATATATACTGGTTCAGAGATGGGAACGAGATAAGTCCTAGTGACAAATACAAGATGTTCTTTGATAACAACATAGTAACCCTAGATATTTGTGGTGCTGATACTAAGGACAGTGGAATATACTATTGTGAGGCCCGTAATGAAGCCGGCAGTGAAAGCTGCAATATGGAATTGAAAGTGAAAGGTTGGTTTAGTCTTTTTTGGAATAATTTTATATTTTCAAACTTTTATATGATTCAGACTTCATTGAGTTTATTGTCTGTTTTCTCTACCTCAGAGCCACCATCCTTTGTTAAACAGTTATCAACTGCGGATATTGTGAAGGGCTCAAATGCCTCTTTAGAGTGCCAAGTCATTGGCACAGGTCCGTTTGAGGTCATGTGGCATAAGGATTTAAAGGAAATTAAATCCAGCACAAAGCACAGTTTCTCACAAGTACAGGACATTCTGAATCTTGAGATACAGAAATGTGATGGTGTAGATGTTGGTGAATACCAGTGTACCGTCTCAAATGAGGTTGGAAGTTGTTCTTGTAGAACTACGCTTCGTATAAAAGGTTAGTTACTTAAAACATATACTATTGTGATAGATTACGTAACTTCCATGATGACAACACATTCTTACTTTAAATAACTAATAATTGTTCCTTGGTTTGATGTTAGATCGACCATCATTTGTGAAGAAAATTGAAAATGTAGCCACTGTTTTGGGCAAATCGGCTGAATTTCAGTGTGTTGTCACTGGGTCACCATCTCTGTCTGTGCAATGGCAAAGAGATGAGAACTGGATCTTGGAAGATCCTAAAATTGAACGGACATTTGAGGATAATGTGGCAACTCTAAGGATTCCGGTCTGTGAGGCCCATCACAGTGGGAAATATACCTGCCAGGTGGCAAATGATGCTGGACAGGACAAGTGCTTTGCAACCCTCATGGTGCAAGGTTTGTCTTTTCATTTAGTATGCTAGCTAGATATTTGTTTTAATTTTAGTCAGGTCTGTCTTTGAAATGTATGGACTTTAACAGAAAATGGATATTTCTATGCATTTTAGAACCACCTCAGATTACAGAGAAACCAGAAGTGATGAAAGTAACTATTGGGGATCCAGTCAGTTTAGAGTGCAAAGTGGCAGGCAGTCCGGAGCTCAAAGTGAAGTGGACCAAAGATGGCAAAGAGCTCAAGTCAAGTCCACAGCACAAACTTAGCTTCGAGAACAACCTTAGTAGCCTTAAAATTCAGACTACACAAAAGGAGGATGCAGGCAACTATCAATTTGAGGTCTCAAACCACATTGATACCTGCAGTTGCAAAGTCAAGTTGATTGTACTAGGTCAGTGCAAAATCTTGTATTGAAACAAATTAGTGTGGTAGTATACTGGTTATTACATGATATGTAATGCATATGGTTTTGACTGTTTTGTTGTTGCTCTTGTGAAAACAGAACAAACTATTCCCCCAAGCTTCACCAAACCAATGAGTGAAATACAGGAAATATTGGGAACATTTGTTCAAATTGGCTGCAAAATATCTGGATCCCTTCCCATTACTGTGGAATGGCAGAAAGATGGAAACAACATTTCCGTTGGTGGAAAATATAAACTTGTTCGTCAAGACAATTCTGTGTCTTTGGAAATCGAACAGTTAGAGAGAGTTGATGCCGGCACTTACTCTTGCAAACTAACAAATACAGCAGGAAGCGTTGAATGTAGTGGGGCACTAAGGGTGAAAGGTCAGAATTTATAACATTTATATCAAATTCATATTTTTCTCTCATGAAAGGGTCAGGCCAGCTGATTAACTTGGTTGCTATTGTTTCTTTTCAAACGCATCTTTAGAGCCGCCAAGCTTTGTGCTGCTGCCTGAGCCCCAGGCAGCCCTTCCTAACTCCAACGTGCGATTTAAGAGCACGTTTAAAGGAACACCTCCTTTCGCAGTGAAATGGTTCAAGGATGACACTGAATTGATCACTGGACCATCATGTTTTACCGGACTGGAAGGATTATCTTGCTTCTTAGATCTTTACTCAGTTGGAGTTTTGCAGAGTGGAGTTTACTCTTGTCAAGTTAGCAATGATGCCGGCACTGAAAGATGTAGTGCCAATTTAACAGTAAAAGGTTGGAACATGCTCTTATTTAAACTCTTGCCTTGGCTTCCATCTTTCCTCGATTGGCTTCCACCGTTCCGTCTGTCCTCGAATGCTTTTATCTGTGCTCAATTGTTTAGCATTTTCACAGCTCCTCCAGCACCTCCTTTTCACAGTTCCTTCAGCAGTTCACAGCACCTTCACCAACACCTCCATTACATCAACAACTGTTTGTCCACCATGTATCATGCTTCCCATTTCCCTTTTCAAATTCATCTGGGCTTTAATCCTTAACAGATCCATCAAGTCATCAAATCACCTCTTTTTGCAGTTCATTCCAAGCCTCATATTATTTCACTTTGTCAAGTTGCATGTGCTTCAATAACCTAATTTTGCTATATTTTGGCTTTGCAGAACCTCCTGAATTTGTGCTGAAATTGCCAGTCACAAAGTTTGTGAAGAAGTGCGAGCCACTCCGTCTTGAATGCAAAGTTACGGGTGCGCC
This sequence comes from Oncorhynchus mykiss, assembly GCF_013265735.2. Lineage (NCBI taxonomy): Eukaryota > Metazoa > Chordata > Actinopteri > Salmoniformes > Salmonidae > Oncorhynchus > Oncorhynchus mykiss. The sequence goes on along the minus strand of NC_048567.1, from coordinate 60,835,937 downwards.
CTCTCTGCAAATGCAATGGTTCAAAAATGACACTAAGGTCACAGAAGGTGACAACTATAGAACTTCATTTGTTGACTCAATGGCAGTCCTTGAGCTGCACACCACAAGATTTGAAGACAATGGAGTCTACACTTGTGAAGCAACCAACGAAGCTGGAAGCATAAGCTGCAGCACAACTCTTACAGTCAAAGGTTAGCCAGTGATCAATGACATTGGGTTTTGATATTTTCCATATTAGATTATATATTCCATAATAATCTAATATTAGTATAGTGTCTGTTGGTGGTATTACGTCAGTATGAATTTGAGGCTTTGCTGCATGTAACAAAGAGAGCTGCTTCTTAACGATTCTCAATGTTTTGTAGACCCACCATCTTTCCTCAAAGTACCTCAGCCAATTGAAGGAATGAAAGGAAAGGATGCTAGCCTACACTGCGAGATAATTGGCACAGCACCCTTTGAGATTACCTGGTCCAAAGATAAAACACCACTAAAAGAAAGTAGGAAATATAAGATGGTGAATGAGGGTACCTCTGCCACTCTTCATATAATTGGATTGGAAGCCTCAGATGTTGGAGAGTATGAGTGCAAGGCATCAAACAGTGTAGGATATGAAACATGCCGTACTACAATTCAACTCAGAGGTTAGTAGAATTGCATCATCTGTGGGTATTTTTTAAATTTTATTTCGATAATTGATGTTCCAGGTTTTAACCATGAACTACTCCCTCATGATGTTTTTTTTCTCCTCACCGTGTTTGTCCTCTCTCAGAACCACCAACGTTTGTGAAGAAATTGTCGAATATGACATGCATATTGGGTGAAGAAGTCACCCTGACGGCCAATGTCAAAGGCTCTCAGCCAATGACCGCGTCTTGGGTACAGGATAAGGATCACATTCTCAGAGATGGTGACAACCGGAAAATTACCTTTGACAACAACCAAGTCACTCTTAAAGTCTTTAAAGCAGATTTACTGGCAATGGGCAAATACACCTGCCAACTCAGAAATGATGCCGGAGTTGTGGAATGTTTTGCTAACTTGACTGTATTAGGTTTGTACATTTAAATTTTCTCTCTTAATTCAATTTTCTTTCTTAATTCGCTTAGTTTCCCCCCCAGTCATTGCTTTTTAAAATGATTCAGTTTCTGTAAGCACACCTCTTTTCATGCTCTTTATTTTCAGAACCAGCTAAAGTTGTAGAGAGACCAGAGTCTTTCAGTGTGACTGCAGGTGATATTGCAGCTTTAGAAGTCAAAGTGTCGGGGACACCAGAGCTGAAACCAAAATGGTTTAAGGATGGAGTCGAACTCTCCTCTGGACAGAAGTACAAAATCTCATTCTCAAAGATGATCTCCAGCTTAAAAGTTTTGTCTGCAGAAAAAGTTGACACAGGAGAATATACATTTGAGGTCAAAAATGAGGTTGGCAGTGATCTCACCAAATTAAACCTCACTGTACTAGGTTGGTGGCCACTTCCTATACACAGTATAGTATGACATTTGCCTAATTGCCTAGTGTTTTTCCTAATGCACTGGTTACTAACCATGTCCTTCTATAACAGATAAAACTATACCTCCAACATTTACAAGGAAATTGAAGGATTATCAACCTATTGTTGGAAAAGCTGGTGAAATTGACTGCAAAGTCTCTGGTTCCGCACCTTTCACCATTACTTGGTACCATGATGGAGAGGAGATCCAAACTGGACCAAACTATGAGATTACATTCAGTGACAACACCTGCATGCTCAAAGTGCCCACTCTTAAGTTGTCAGACTCTGGAGTGTATAAATGCAAAGCTGTAAACAAGGCAGGAACCAATGAGACCAGTGCCTCTTTCATTGTGAAAGGTCAGTAAATAGGAGGTTTGAATCTACAGTACACGTTTGGCCTTCATAATGACTATTGCTTTGTAAAGTGACTGATTTAATGTTAGATGTCGGCAAGATAAAAGTATGTCTTTTTTGTATTTAGAACCTCCTTCTTTCGTGATGCCACCTCAGCCATTGGAAGCAATGCCTGGCACAAATGTTTTGTTCTCAGCAATTGTCAAAGGAAGTGCCCCACTGAAACTGAAGTGGTTCAGAGGCACCAAGGAAATTTTGTCTGGAAAAGGCTATGAAATTGCTCTCCGGGACAGTACAGCTACAATGGAGCTATTCAAAATTGACAAATCCCACGCTGGAGAGTATACATGCCAGATTATTAATGATGCTGGGAAGGAAAGTTGCCCGGTTAATCTGTCAGTGAAAGGTTGGTCAATAATATAATTTTTTAAATGTATTATTACACATTTTATTAACAGAATTAAAACAAAATTAATCAGTATGTGGACTAACAAACTTCTATATGATTTAACTCAGAACCTGCGCGCTTTGTTAAGAAGCTGAAGGACCATTCTGTTGAAAAGGGGAAATCATTGGTACTTGAGTGCACATACTCTGGAACCCCAAAGATATTTGTCACCTGGTATAAGGACGGAAAACAGCTATATTCTTCTTATAAGCACAATGTCACTACCACTGAGACCTCCTGCATCCTGGAGTGTTTAAACACTGATGATAAGGAAGCAAGTGGGGAATACGCTTGCGAAGTTTCCAATGATGCTGGAAAGGATACCTGCAAAGCACAAGTGTCCATCTTAGGTTAGTTTACCTAAGTTGATCTGGTAATGTATTGGGATTGTCCTATACTGTATATATCTGATGTGCATGTTTCTGATTTAACGGTTTATATCTGTCACTTTAGAACCACCTTATTTCATTGAGAATTTGGAGCCAATGGAAGTTACTGCTGGTGATGCAGTTTGTTTGAAATGCCATGTGGGTGGAACCCCTGAAATAAAGGTGGCTTGGTTTAAGGCTGACGGAAAAGTGAGGTCCAGCCCCACTTGCAAAATAGAATATTCCAAAGGAATTGCATGCTTGAAACTGAGCAAAGCAACCAAGGCTGATATTGGTGAATACACATGCAAAGCAGAAAACAACATAGGAACAGCCTCATCCACTTGCCGCCTCTCTGTCCAAGGTGATGCCCGCCATCTTTTATTTAGGAATGTTCTCTTTTTAATCTGGAGATATTCCGTTTTGACTCTGCATCATTGTTTCTGAAATTAACGTTTAGTCTTATATTGTTTGTTGAACTATCCTATTTTCAGAGGCAAAAACGCCACCTACCTTCCCCAAGAAAATAACCAGTCTTCAACAGACTGAAGGAATGGAAGTCAAATTCGAGTGCCGCGTGGCAGGCTCCTCGCCCATTGAGGTCTCTTGGTTTAAAGACGGTGAAACTCTGAAATCCACCGACTATACCATGAGTTATGATGATAACACTGCTGCCCTAAAAATAACCAGAGGTGAAATGAGACACTCTGGGGAATACACTTGTGTTGCTACCAACAGCGTTGGGACTGCATCCTGCAGAGCCAAACTCACTCTTCAAGGTCGGTCGGTTTTTCTTCAAAGAAGTAGTTTTTTGCTTGCTGACTGAGAGACAGTGCACGTTCTGTATTAGTACCATGTCATATTGTACAATGTGAATGCTTTCATTTCAAAGTATGCTGTATGTTCCACCTCTTTCCCATCATTTAACTTTTAGAGCCAAGATATCCCCCTGTCTTTGATAAAAAGCTGTCACCCATGGTGGACATTTCAGTAGGTGATAGTGTGGAATTGGAATGCCACATGACTGGATCTTTGCCAATAAAAGTCACTTGGTCAAAGGATCACAAAGATATTCGATCAGGGGGAAATTACAAGATGTCCTGCGAGGATAACACCCCACACCTTACTATATTGAAAGCAGCTAAAGCAGACTCTGGCCGCTACTTTTGCCATGCCACTAATGACATTGGAAAGGACTCTTGTTCCACTGAAATTACTGTCAAAGGTATTTGGACCACTGGCACCCAATTTTAGTCCTTGAGAGACATTTTAGTTTCTTGAGAGACATTTTTGGTATAGTGCTTTGTTTGCTTACGTGACACCTAACATGACCACTGCAATCTTGTTTCAGAAACCTTTCATTCTTTTGTATTTATTTTCAGAGCGCAAAATCCTACCTACCTTCACCAAAAAGCCCACAGAGACCCTTGAGGATACAGAGGGCAAGATGGTGAAAATTGAGGCACGTTTGTCTGGTTCTCAGCCCATGACCATCAATTGGTACAAAGATGACATTGAGAGGCACAACTCTGATCACTATGACATGTCCTTCAAGAGCAATGTGGCTGTGTTGTGTATCAAGAGCTCCGAAGTCTCAGACTGTGGCAGGTATACCTGCAAAGCCACCAATGAAGCTGGCACTGCCTCTTGCGAAGTGACAGTTACCATAACTGGTAGGTCCATATTAATATTACTATATTAATAAAAATAATATTAATATTATTTTGTTGTGTTTCTCCATAGAAAACGAGATGTACACAACTTTTGTATGCATCTCTACTATGTGTCCCATGTATGTTTTTCCATGTATGTTTTTGACTCTTCCCTATTTTCCCAGAACACAAGAAGCCCCCTACATTTGACCCCACTCTCAAACCTGTCACGCTGACCGAGGGAGAGAACCTGCATCTTAGCTGTCATGTCCATGGATCCCCTCCTATGAAGATTCAGTGGATGAAGGACAGAAAAGACTTGAAAAACACTTCCAGCACTAAAATCATTTTTGCCGATGACGTTGCCTCTTTGGAGGTCATGCGCGTATCAAAGAATGATGCAGGGGACTATCTCTGCAAGGCTACCAATGAAGCTGGTAGTGAATTCTGCAAGGCCAAAGTGACAATCAAAGGTACATCTTCTGGACCATATTTTGATTCAAGTCATATCCAATAACTTGTGGAATCAGCTGTCATGAATGAATGATTATGGTTTTTATAACAGACTTCTTGAATTATGCTTTATTGCAGAGAAATCCAAAGCAGCACCTAAACCCGCTGAAGAGGAATCAACAGCATCACCAGTAAAGAAACTGGACAACTTGTTCTTCATCGAGGAGCCCAAGCCTTGCCATGTAGCCGAGAGTAAGTGTGATGAAAAGAGATTTAGAAGCATATAATTATTATTCAATTGACAACCCACATTGTTTAAACATTGGATAATCTAACATTTCCATAGTAAAGGATGTCTTCAATCATTTACAGAGGGCACTGCAACGTTCATCGCTAAGGTTGGAGGTGATCCCATTCCTAACGTGAAATGGATGAAGGGCAAGTGGAGGCAGATCACTCATGGTGGTCGCATCACTATTGAGCAGAAAGGGCCAGATGCCAAGTTAGAGATCAGAGAAATAACAAAGTCTGACTCCGGACAGTACAGATGTGTTGCAACTAACAAAGCTGGAGAAATAGAATGCAACACCGACATGCATGTTGAGGAAAGGAAAGAGGTTGTCGGAGTTGAGGGAGACTTCAGAGCAAAACTGAAGAAGTAAGTGAATCTCTCTTTGACAATTGTGTCTCTACCTTTCACATTCCACAAGAAACTGTACAAATAATATTTGCCATGCCTTCCTCTTCTATTTTTCTTCCTCCACAGGACTCCATCTAAGCAGAAGAGTCCCCAGGAAGAGAAAGACATTGACATTGTAGAGTTGCTCAGAAATGTGGACCCTAAGGAGTATGAGAAATATGCCCGCATGTATGGAATTACTGACTACCGTGGACTTCTTCAGGCCATTGAGCAGCTGAAAAGGGAGAAAGCAGAAGAAAGTGGAAGACCGGTAAATTCATTTAACATAAAGTTGTATTCAATTGAATTTAATGGCTTAGTCTTTTCTTCAGAACACAACAGTTTAATTTACTTAATATTAGTCATACAATACAGAATGTTGTTGCTTTTTTAAAGAAATAATGGCCACACAATAACTAGTTCTGCTTTGTGTTTTGATGTGATTTAGGAACTGGAGAGAGAGAGAGAATCGGACGAGGATTTGGCTGCTCTTGTGGCTGATTTGCAAAAGAGAATGGAACGTACTGAGGTAGGTTCCTCATTAGCCACCACAATGAAATGTCTGACAATGACAACAGCAGTAAGTATCATGTATTATATGCATATTTATTGACATGAATGTCTAAGCACATATGTCTTCTTTATTTGTTTGCAGCCTGTCACCGTGAATAAGGACATAACAGATCAATCTACAGTCACCAACAAGGTTGCCACCTTTGAGTGTGATATCAAGATCAACTTTCCAGAGATCACCCTGTCCTGGTACAAGGGAACTCAGAAGCTTGACAACAATGAAAAATACGAAATCAACATTGTTGGTGACAGTCACATTCTGAAGATCAAGCAGTGTCAAACCAAAGACCAGGGCAACTACCGTGTTGTATGTGGCCCACATATCTCCAGTGCTAAACTGACTGTTATCGGTGGGTATCTATGGTTCTGCATTTGTTTATACAGTCCTTTATACTGTATCTGTAAATACTGACCGACATGCATATTTGTTCGTTGTGTCTTTACAGAGCCTGAGGTTGAGAAACATCTGGAGGAAGTTGTGTGTAAGGAGGGGCAAACATGTACACTGTCTTGCCAGTTTTCTATCCCTAATGTCAAAACACAGTGGTTTAAGAATGGAAAGCTTTTAGAAATGAAGGGCAAATACTCGCATGAGGTGGTCAACAAGATTCAGAGGCTGACGATTAAAGACCTCCAACCAGAAGACCACGGACGCTATGCCTGCAGATATGACAACCTTGAATCAACTGCAGATCTATGGGTTGAAGGTGTGTATAGATTAAACCACATAATAATTGGTTGCTGTTGCATCTCCCATGTTGTAGAGTGGAGAAGATCACCCCAAACTAACCTCTTTTTTTCTTCATCACTTATTTTGTCACTAATCTTTAAATGTTGTTTTTTTCACTCTTTTTCTCTTTTTTGCACTTTTGATTTGACGTACTCTTTTTCGTCCTGGAACTCTCTGATAACATTTGTTCTACTTTCTTACACTTGTTGGTCTTGGAACTTTGCCCACAAACCAACATTTCTGCCTTTCTTTCTTGTCTTTTGACTTTTTGTCTCTACTTTCATCCTATTGAATCACCCATCATGATCTGTTGAACACTTCTAACTGCATATCTATTCTCCATTGTCTAATTTGACTTGAATTTGCACAATAAGTTTGAATTATGAGAATAACCAGAAATATTAAAATCAAACTAAATTCATCACCACGTTATCTGTTTTAGCTGAACAAATTCACTTCACCAAACGTATCCAGAACATTGTGGTGGGCGAACGCCAAGCAGCCACCTTCGAATGTGAGGTGTCTTTCGACAATGCCATCGTTACATGGTACAAAGACACTTGGGAACTCAGAGAGTGCCCAAAGTATAACTTCAGAAGCGAAGGCAGAAGACACTTTATGATCATCCGCAATGTAACCAATGAAGATGAAGGTGTGTAGAGTTGCGTCAAACAAGCATTTTATGGATTTCTTTATTCTCGTTACCCAGATGAATACATCAGAATGGATTATTAAATCATCTTCATGACTAATCCTTTAGGCGTTTACTCGGTCATTGTGAGGTTGGAGCCCAGAGGGGAAGCTAAAAGCACAGCTGAGCTTTATCTTTCAGACAAAGGTCGGTATAGTTGTTAGCATTTGTTTTTGTTTTCCAGCTGTCTGTATCTCATAGTGGCCTTAATTCAGTTTTTAATATTTCATCTTCCTTTTTCACAGAAATTCAATTAGCAGGGGTACCCCATGGTAAGTATTTGATTTCTAGCTACACAACCTCTCAAATGTATCACAATTCCTAGTCAACGTATCTTAAATATGTAACTTATTTTATATATACTGTATCTTTGATATTTAAACCAATTTCAACATCCGTTAGATGTCCCTGATTCATCAATACGAATCCCTGATATGCCATCTTCAGTTACTCTAAAAGGTAAGAATGGGACATAAGATTGGCATTAATTATATAAATCTAAACTAACCTAATTAATATGAGAACTCAACATCTACATGTTTTTTTTTAAAGAATCTTCTGAATACTATTATGAAGAAGAGATGGAAGTGAGAGAGGTGGAAATGAGAGGTATATGGCCTTGCATTCTTTTATATTAAGAGTCTTTCCATCACCATCAAACCACTAAAATCATCATAAAATAATTCACAAATGTTTGATTATTGTGCAAGATTTACATCATATTAATAGTAACCATCACCATCATCAATTTAACTATCTCCATGTTTTCACAATTATTCACGCTTTTGCATAAACTCAGCAAAAAAAAGAAACGTCCTCTAACTGCCAACTGGGTTTATTTTCAACAAACTTAACATGTGTAAATATTTGTATGAACATAACAAGATTCAACAACTGAGACATAAACTGAACAAGTTCCACAGAGATGTGACTAACAGAAATGGAATAATGTGTCGCTGAACAAAACTGCAACTCGTCAGTGAAGATAACTTTTTGCCAGTTCAGTCTGGTCCAGCGATGGTGGGTTTGTGCCCATAGGCGACGTTGTTGCCGGTGATGTCTGGTGAGAACCTGCCTTACAACAGGCCTACAAGCCCTCAGTCCAGCCTCTCTCAGCCGATTGCGGACAGTCTGAGCACTGATGGAGGGATTGTGCGTTCCTGGTGTAACTCGGGCAGTTGTTGTTGCCATCCTGTACCTGTCCCGCAGGTGTGATGTTCGGCTGTACCGATCCTGTGCAGGGGTTGTTACACGTGGTCTGCCACTGCGAGGACGATCAGCTGTCCGTCCTGTCTCCCTGTAGCGCTGTCAGAGTACAGACATTGCAATTTATTGCCCTGGCCACATCTGCAGTCCTCATGCCTCCTTGCAGCATGCATCTTTCTTTTGGTGTTTTTCAGAGTCAGTAGAAAGGCCTCTTTAGTGTCCTAGATTTTCATAACTGTGACCTTAATTGCCTACCGTGTGTAAGCTGTTAGTGTCTTAACAACCGTTCCACAGGTGCATGTTCATTAATTGTTTATGGTTCATTGAACAAGCATGGGAAACTGTGTTTAAACCAATTACAATGAAGATCTGGGTTATTTGGATTTCTACGAATTATCTTTGAAAGACAGGGTCCTTTCTTTTTTTGCTGAGTTTATTACCCAGGAAATGTAAAACTTGTAGTGTATTTGAGGTTTAAAAAGGCTTCTGAAATTTGTAATTTCCACTTTGTAATTTCAGAATTGATTTTTCCTTACGAAAATGTATCAACCCCAACAAAATTGGCCATGAATTATAATCCACATAATAATTCACATTTCCTGTTGCGGCACAATTATTTTCTGCCTGTAGCAAACTGGCTCAAATTAAGATCCTACATCTGTATGTGTTTGTACAACTTAGTAACATGACCTAACATTTCAGTCAATAATAACCAAGATCAATTTAACCAATTTCATTTGAACATGTTTAGACAAGTTGGTACACCTAAAAAGATTATTCAGTATTGTAACACGACCTAACCAATACTCCATAATTTCCCACTGTTCATCTAAACAATTTTTTTTCATTGTTACTCTTTATTAGAGTATGAAAGCTGGACAGAAGAGACAGTAGTACAGAAAATCTCTACAACCACAGGTATCCCTTAGAATAGATGTTACCATTGCTGTTTATGTCTGCTAGCAGCTAACTCAAGTGACCAAACAGTTCATCTTTAACGTTCCACCTTGAGCCACATTGGTATTAACATGTGTGGTGCTTAAAATCATCCTTGTCTGTCTGTATGTTTGAGCCACTCTTTTAAAAAATCTTGAAACAGAATGTATGGGCTCCTACTCTTTGTATGTGTGATCGTACCATAGTGTGCTAGCGTGTGTTTGTGTGTGCGGAACACGGTCACAAATCCCACGTCTTTCTCTCTCCTTTGTTGTCCCACAGGAGTTATTTCATTTCTGTGTCTATATTTGTGTGTTATAACCGTAAACCTCTATCCTTAGCTTATGTGCCTTGTTGAACAATTATACTAATATATTCTCATTGTCTTATCAGCCCCGAGAGTACCTGTTGAGGAGGAGTCTGTTCAGAGTAAGAAGGTTGGAATGAGGGAGGAAATGCCACAAAAAGGTATTAAAAGAACAACTTTTGTCTGTCTTGGCTTACAGCAATGTTATGGCAAAGTTGGCAAACATGTTCTTAGTCTTGTTCATGTGTCAGTTGGTAAACTCTTTAACAGCTTCTTTTTTTATGTGATGTACATAGTCGGCAATGTTTTGGCAAAAGAAGTTCATGATCTTTGTTCATGTGTCATTTATGAAACTCTGTTTACAGCTTGCTTTTCTTTTAACCGTGTCAAAGGTTTTCCCTGCCATGTCATGATCAGTTTCTTTCCATGTCTTGCTTAGTTTAACTTGGTTTGTACTTTCAGTATTTATGATATTTGATTCTTTGCTCTTAAGTTGATCACGCTTATCTGTTTGTCTGTATTGTCTTCCATAATATATGTGCTTCTTTGGCAAGTACCTTACATGCGAATGCATGGATGTCCACAGTAGATACTGCTTTGCTACATTGGCTAACACAATGAGTGTCTTTAAAGTTTCTGAAGTGCACAAGAAACCCGAGGAGAAGGCTAAACCAGCTGAGGCAGCAGTACCACATAAAGGTATCTAAATATCTGCATTTCTAAATGATCTTTTGTGTTGATCTGGTTGATGTGTGTACATGTTGATATGTCTCTCTTGTATGTCTCTCTTGTTGAAAAAAAACTAAATTTGAAAATAAGGGCTTTTACTATAAATATTCTACTTTTGCATGACTGTTTGTCTGTGTAAAGTAACCAATGTCCACTACTGTAAATTACATTATAAGATGAATTATATTTGTCCCTACACATTAACTCAGTGATAACTTGTACTTACTGTGATGATATTTCCAAGTACCTGAAGCCAAAAAGCCAGTGGAGGAGAAGATAACTGCAGAGGTTGTCCCAGAGAAACGTCCCTCTCCAAAAGGTATAGTCTTAAATCAGAAATGATGTGCTTGTCTAACGATCTTGTCATGTTTGTCATGTATTCTTAATGTTCTTTTAACTAAATCTGTGAATTTGTTTGTTTTAGTTGATTGTTTTTGTGGTTGTTGTACGTGAACCTTGTTTTCTTCAACTTAGTGTCCGTAATTATTTTGTATTTATTTGCATGACTTCTATAACCAATATTGTGCTCTTTTTATTTTGGTGTATGTAATTGCTCACTTGCAATATCTTAGAAGAACATGAAGAAGCAAAGGCACCTTTCCATAAGCCAGCTGAGAAACCTGAACAGGTTCCATTAAAGAAAGGTATATTGCATTTTTCCATGTGCTTCAGAAATGCTCCTACTGCTGCTGTTGTAGATCTTATGATGTTGCGTCTCTGTCCTGAATATTTTCAGTTGTCTGTCTCTTAATACCATATCTTCTTGTTATCACGTTTTAAGGTATGACCCGGGTGCAGACAGTGTTGAAGAAAGTTAATTCTTTAAACAGGGGCAGGCAAACGACAGGTCAAAGCAGGCAGGGGTCATTAATCCAGAGAGGGTGTAAGGCACTGGAACAACAGGCGGGCTCAGGGTCAGGTCAGGCAGTGGTCGGTAATCCAGAGTAGTGGGGCAAAGGTACAGGACAACAGGCAGGGTCAGGCCAGGCAGAACAGGAGCAAGGAACAGGCGGGAGCCGGGAAACAAAACACTGGTAGGTTCTACGAACAAAACGAACTGGCAACAGACAAACTGAGAACGCAGGTATAAATAAGATGGGTGACACCTGTAGAGGGGTGGAGACAAGCACAAAGACAGGTGAAACAGATCAGGGCGTGACACTTGTCAGTCTCTTGTCTGTCTATTTCGCAGTTTCTAAATCATCTATGTAGCACTTTCTAACACTCCCTGTTATTATCCCAAAGGATTCTGTGTGAATAAGCCTGTGTGACTAAGTTTATTCACTTCTGTCACTTTGTGCATTGAGTTTAGTGGAGTTGTCTCAATCATACTCTTGTCCCATGCTTTTATGGCTTTCACTCTTGTACTCGTTTTTTCTTGATAGCCCATAGTTTCTAATGTTGATGTCTGTATTACTTGAAGATGTCCCTCAAGCTGCACCCCATGTTGCGGAGCCAAAAGCTGAGCCAAAACCAGAGCCTAAAGTTTCACCTGTGGCTAAGGTTGAACCTGAACCGAAGGGTGCACCTGTAAAGAAACCAGAGAGTCCACCATCCAAAGGTATTTCCTGTCATGTCTTGTTTTGTGGATTATTTATTCCCCTCTTTAATGTCACCTTTCCTTTGTGTAATTGTATGTATATTATATATTATTATGTTTATATAGCATCTAACATAGAAGTTCATTTTTATTTTGTGTCATATCTGTATGTAGTGTAATTATTACCTTGGTATGTGAACTCTAAATCAAAGTGCATGTTACTTTAAGTTCCTGAGAAAGCTAAGAAACCGGAGGCTTCAAAACCAGAACCAGGAACGCCAGCAGCAGTTAAAAAGCCAGAGACTGCACCTACTCCTTCTCCAAAGAAGCCAGAGCCTACTCCTGCTGCAAAGAAGCCAGAGCCTACTCCTGCTGCAAAGAAGCCAGAGCCTACTCCTGCTGCAAAGGAGCCAGAGCCTACTCCTGCTGCAAAGAAGGTCCCATCACCACAAGGTATCAGCATCTCTCAAAAGAGAGGCAGCTTTCTGAGTCTTTTAACAACTTGTATGCTCTTTATACTCTTCTGTTTGTCAGTCCATCTTTGTCTGTCTGTGGCATTACAAAGTTTAAGACTATGTAATTTCACGTATTTTGAATCCGTATTTGTTGTTTTCTTGGTCAATTTTATGTCTGTTTGTTGTGCTTTCATCACAGCACATTGTATATTACTGATAATGTGCATATTCTTTGAAGTGCCAGAAGCACAAAAAAGACAGGAGGTAACTCCGCAGAGACCAGCTACCATCCCTCAAAAAGTGGCCAGAGAGGACATAGAGCCTCATGTGCAACCTGTGCCAGAACAAGGTATACACAATATAGGTTGTCAATGCTTCTCCCGTTAATGTTTAATAGCTTTCTTCTAACCAACCCCAGCTTTGAACATCTATGTCTTGTCTATGTTCACATTTGGTATCGTCTAGCTTCTACGTCACAGAGTTTGTCTTTTGAAATGTTTATGCACAACTGAAAAGTATTTTCACCAGTTGCTTAATTTTGTCTCGTCATAATCATCGTCATACAGTCTTACCACTCAATAGAGTGTGACTTGTGCAATGTCTGTATTTGAAATGACTTTCTTGAATATCTTCATTGTATATGCATGTTTTTAACAATCTTAAATGGTCTTTTAAGTTCCTGTGGAAGAAAGAAAACCAGAACCTCTTAAGGTTGCCAGAAAGCCTGAATCAGTTATTGTGACGCCAAAGGAAGATACACCGCAAAAAGGTAGGGATTTATGCACTGACTTATGTACTGTACCGTACATACTGTCTACTGTGATGTCTTAAGAGTCTTCTTGAACTATTCTTTGTCTTAAGTTTACCATATTCCGGCTCTCCTTTTCCCTCAGTTTTCCGTCTGTTTGACAATCTAGACACTTTAAAGGGTAACACTTTAACTATCATCATGAAGCTGACTTAATGGTGTTATAATATGACATAATATTAGACGTATAGTTTATCATAAGTTGTTAAGACTGTTTTAGATATGGGTCATGTTATGTTTGTGACCATGTTGACAATATGTTTGAAGCAAAGTGTTCTGCTTGTCAGATTTGTTGTGTTATGCAACAACCCTTTTGTCACTCTTCCGTGTTGCCAATGTCTAATGCGTGTCTTGTATGTGCTTCAAGTAATGGAGCCCAAACAAAAGCCTGTACCTGTTGAGAGGGTACCTGAGATAAAACCTACTGAAAAGGTACCTGTTGAGAGGGTTCCTGAGAAAAAACCTACTGAAAAGGTACCTATTACTAAACCTAAAAAGGAGATGGAAGAAGAAAAGAAAGTTCCAACTTCAGAAATCGAAGTTATGCCACAAAGAAAAGGAACTCCGCCAGACACAGGTATTCTAAATGTGCTCTATGTTAGTGGTGTTCAATTTATTAAAATCTTATTTCACCTCCAAATGTAGATATCAGGTGCATAATGGCATGCCAGTACTACTTTCTTTTATCTGTGTTTTTAAACCCAATGTTTGTCTTTATGTTGTGTTTTGTCGTTAATCTCTTGCGACCTCCATTTGGTGGGAACTCTTAAAAACATCTTTAGAACTTCAAGTGACTTCTAGTCTTCAGACGGCTGAGAAAAAGAGATCTTCGAAAACTCACGAGTTGTGGGAGGTTTCCGACACGATGGAGAGAGCTCCTCCAATAGAAGAAGTCTTTCAGTATGAAGAAGCAGGGCATGAATATGAAGAGGTGTCATATGAGAACAAAGGTGATATATTGGACAATAGCACTACATCGACATTCCAACAGAAGATTTCAGTGACCACAAAAGATATCCTTCCAGAAAAACTATCTGTCCAAAAAGATAAAAAGTCAGATATGAAACATGAACCATCTCTTAGTGAGGTTTCCAAGATGAAAGATAGAGCTACTAAGGTTTTTACTACACCGAAACCAGAGGAAAGAAGTTCTGTTGAAATTAGGTCTAATCTAGAGGCAGATTTACCAGCCAAACAGGATCGATCTCTTCAGAGGGAGTCTCATGAATCGTCCACAGAAGGAGAAGAAACACTTCTCAGGAAAAGTGTTTACACTGCAAGTTTAGTGTCTAGAGAGGAAGAAGGTACAGGCATAAAAACTAAGGGAACTCGCTTTGTTGATGTAGTTGAGTTAAAGAGAGAACAGGCTACAATTGAATATATACCTATCCATCAAGTAGTTCAATCTTCAGAAGAACATTTTGTCCAGAAAGCTGCCAAAGTTACTACAAAAGACAGTGTACCTATAAAGAAGGATACTGTATCTTTGGAAGTATTAAATGATGAAAAAGTGGACACTGAACTACACAAATATGAAGTTTCCATCATGAAGCAAGGGAGTGCTAGTATGAGGGAAGAAATATCTATGAATAAGTCTCCTAATACGCATCAGGTAGTTAAGGGTGAAAGCAAGGCTATAGACACAGATAAAAAAGTGGACGAAAAGAAAACAGACATTGTAAAGAAAAAGGAAATGATCACCAGGGTATCAGACACGAAGGAAAAGTCAGGCGGAAGCCAGGAGATTCATGTTAAAACAGATTATAGTTCTCCAAGAAAATTATCTCCCCAGGAACATGAAGAATATGTTTCAAAACAAGAGGCATCTGTTATGGATGTTTCAGAGAATATAAATGCAGCCACAGATATTATTTCCCCCAAACCAACAGCAAGAAAGGAAACTGACATTCGATCTAACCAAGAAGGTATTGCTCAATCAGTAGAATGCCAAGAACTAGTAGAATCTTCTATCAGAGTAGAATCAGTAATTGAAGAAATATCAAATAAACAAGTTAATACAAGAAAGGACAAAATACATTTGTCAGAAGGTATCTCTCCAATAAAAGCGCTGTTGCCCAAAGAGAAAGGACAGGGATTAGTTGGTACTGAAGAGATACCTTGTACTGTTGAAAACTTCCAATCAAAGAAACAAGTAGTTGAGAAAGGCAACCCTTCCAAAGTAATTCAATCCAAGGAAGAAACCTTTAAGAAGACCCTTACTATGAGAAAGGAACTCAGTGAAGAGATACCCCGTACAAATGAGGATATCCAGGCAAAGAAACAGGTTATAGAAAAGGGCAAACCTTCTAAAGTAATTCAATCCAAGCAGGAAACTTTTAAGAAGACTCTTACTACGGGAGAGGAAACCACTGAAGAGATTAGAATTGAGGTCATCCAACCTAAGAAGCAGGTAGTTGAGAAAGACAAACCTGCCAAAGTAATTGAATCCAAGGAAAGGGCTGACAAGACACTTACTATGAGAGAGGAGCCCATCGAAGAGAGACCTTTTACAGTTGAGGACATCCAAACTAAGAAACGGGTGATTGTAAAAGGCAAACCTGTTAAAGCAATTCCTTCTGAAGAGGAAACACTTGACTCACAAGAGGAGGAAAAGATATCTTCAAAAGCCTCGCCTTCAAGAGGTATACTAAGTAAATCTAACATGTTTCATCTCATCATCTTGTCAGCAAAATCATCCGTCAATTCCATTTCACGCTTAGTTTGAAATCAAACTTTTTTTCCCAGTATTATTCATAAAGTTGCTTCATTCCAGTGTTTGCCATCCCATATCAACACATCCTCTTAGTGGTCAAAATCCACAACTCTTGTGTCATTCTTGCAATTCTCTGTTGTTTGTGTCTATGTTTTGTGTCTTTTTTGGATTGTGTTTTCTATTTGATCACATCTTTTTTGATATTGTATTGGTGCTCCACTGCTTACCCCAATCTGTAGTATCTTGATCTTGACCATAGTATCATTTCATTTCAAGTACCAGCAGAGAAGAAGGAATCACCTCCACAACCTGTTGAACCACTTACAAAGAAAGCATCTCAGCTAGAGAAAACTGTTGTTGCTGAAGGGGTGAAAGAATCTGAGCCATTTGGAAAGAAAGTGGCTAAACCAGAGTCTAAGCCAGAAATCAAGCCAAAGTCCAAGCCAGAGAAGATAGCTATTGCTGAAAAGCCTGCTGAGGCACTTGTAAAGAAAGTGTCTACGCCAAAGTCTAAGTCAGAACCTAAATCAGAACCTAAGCCAGAGCCCAAGCCAGAACCTAAGACAGTGGCTAAGACAGAGCCTAAACCAGAGGATAAACCAGAGCCTAAGCCTAAACCAGAGTCTAAACCAGAGGTTAAGCTAGAGGCTAAACCAGAGAAGAAGGATGTTACTGAAGTAGGGGTGAAAGAATCACTTCCACAGCCTGCTGTGGTGTTGAAGACAGAGCCTAAGCCTAAACTAGAGGACAAGCCAGAGCCTAAGGCTAAGCCAGAGCCTAAACAAGAGGCTGAGCCAGAGGCTAAAGTAGACACTAAGCCTAAATCAGAGCCTAAACTAGAGGCTAAGCCGGAACCTAAACCTAAACCAGAGCCTAAACCAGAGTCTAATTCAGAGGTTAAGCTAGAGGCTAAACCAGCGAAGAAGGCTGTTACTGAAGTAGGGCTGAAAGAATCACCTCCACAGCCCGCTTTGGTGTTGAAGACAGAGCCTAAGCCTAAACTAGAGGCCAAGCCAGAGCCTAAGGTTAAGCCAGAGCCTAAGCAAGAGGCTGAGCCAGAGGCTAAAGTAGACACTAAGCCTAAATCAGAGCCTAAACTAGAGGCTAAAATAGAGTCTAAGCCAGAGCCTAAACCAGAGGTTATGCCAGAGCCTAAGCCTAAACCAGAAGCTAAGCCTAAACCAGAGCCTAAGTCTAAACCAGAGCCTAAGCTAGAGGATAAAATAGAGGCTAAGCCAAAGCCTAAACCAGACGTTAAGCCTAAGCCAGAGGCTAAACCAGAGCCTAAATCTAAACCAGAGTCTAAGCTTGAACCTAAACCAGAGGCTGAGCCAGAGCCTAAACCAGAAGTTATGCCAGAGCCTAAGCCTAAACCAGAAACTAAGCCTAAACCAGAGCCTAAGTCTAAACCAGAGTCTAAGCTTGAACCTAAACCAGAGGCTGAGCCAGAGGCTAAAATAGAGACTATGCCTAAATCAGAGCCTAAGCTAGAGGCTAAAATAGAGGCTAAGTCAAAGCCTAAACCAGATGTTAAGATTAAGCCTAAGCCAGAGGCTAAACCAGAGCCTAAATCTAAACCAGAGTTTAATCTTGAACATAAACCTGAGCCTAAACCAGAGCCTAAGTCTAAACCAGAGTCTAAGCTTGAACCTAAACCAGAGGCTGAGCCAGAGGCTAAAATAGAGACTATGCCTAAATCAGAGCCTAAGCTAGAGGATAAAATAGAGGCTAAGCCAAAGCCTAAACCAGACGTTAAGCCTAAGCCAGAGGCTAAACCAGAGCCTAAATCTAAACCAGAGTCTAAGCTTGAACCTAAACCAGAGGCTGAGCCAGAGCCTAAACCAGAAGTTATGCCAGAGCCTAAGCCTAAACCAGAAACTAAGCCTAAACCAGAGCCTAAGTCTAAACCAGAGTCTAAGCTTGAACCTAAACCAGAGGCTGAGCCAGAGGCTAAAATAGAGACTATGCCTAAATCAGAGCCTAAGCTAGAGGCTAAAATAGAGGCTAAGTCAAAGCCTAAACCAGATGTTAAGATTAAGCCTAAGCCAGAGGCTAAACCAGAGCCTAAATCTAAACCAGAGTTTAATCTTGAACATAAACCTGAGGCTAAACCAGAGAAGACTGTTCTTACTGTAGGGGTGAAAGACTCACCTCCACAGCCCCCTGAGCCACTAATAAAGAAAGTGACTACACCAGAGAAGACTGTAGTTGCTGAGGAGGTGGAAGAATCACCTCCAAAGCCACTTGTAAGGAAAGTGGCCAAACCAGAGTCGAGGCCAGAGAAGAAGGCTATTACTGAAGATGTGTTTCTTTCAAGTGAAGAAGAGGTTGCAACTCGAAAAGGTATAACAAGGGCAATCCTTGAAATACAAATCTTCACTCTTGCGTCACTCTTAAAATCGTGCTTTTTCTGTTGTTTGTTTGTATGTTGTTTGTGTGTACATTTTGTGTAATTGTGTTTGGGATACTTCCTTATTTGTTTATCCTTATGTGTTTGCTGTTTGATCACATATTGCCTTTGTATTTTCTTGATGGTTCACTTCTGTAGTATGTTGTTCTTGACCATAATATAACTTTATTTCAAGTACCAGCAAAGGAGAAGGAATCACCCCTACAACCTGTTCGACCACTTACAAAGAAAGTGCCTAAACCAGAGAAAACAGTTGTTGCTGAGGAGGTGAAAGAATCACCCCCAAAACTGGCTGAGCCACTTGTAAAGCGAGTGTCTTTAGCAGAGTCTAAGCCAGAGAAAACTATTGCTGAAGAGGTGAAAGAATCACCTCTTAAGCCGACTGAGCCACTGGCTAAGAAAGTATCTAAACCAGAGTCTCAGCCAGAGACTAAGCCAGAGAAGGTGGCAAAGAAAACAGCTATTGCTGAGGAGGTGAAGGAATCTCCTAAAAAAGTGCCTAAGCCAGAGACTATGGTTATTGCTGAGGTAGAATCTCGACCAAAGACTACTGAGCCACTTGCAAAGAAGGTGGCTAAGCCAGAGACTAAGCCAGAGACTAAGCCAGAGACTAAACCAGAGACTAAGCCAGAGACTAAGCCAGAGACTAAGCCAGAGACTAAGCCAGAGAAGACAGCTAATGCTGAAGAAGATGTTGTTCCCAAAAAAGGTATAACGAGAAAATCTTGAAATGCAAATCTTTAATCTTCACTCTTAAAATCTTTATATTTTGTGTGTTATGTTTGTGTTTATGTTATGTGTTTTTGATGTTTTTCTCTGTCTTTGTGTGTGCTATGTTTATATTTGATATAGTCTTTCTCTGATACTTTTTCAGTGGTCCAATGCATACCGCAATCTGTAATATCTTGATTTGTCAGGTTGTTATTGTGAAGAGAATGTGTTCTCAATGACTTACCTCGTTAAATAAAGGTACAATTAAATAAAGCAGAATTGACTTTGACCATGGTATCATTTTATTTCAAGTTCCAGCTAAGGAATCACCTCCAAAGCCTGCTGAGCCTCTTGCAAAGAAAGTGCCTGCACCAGAGAAAACAGCTATTTCTGAACAGGTGGAATTACCTCGAAAGACTGCTGAGCCACTTCTTAAGAAAGTGTCTTTGCTAGAGTCTAAGCCTGAGCCTAAGTCTGAACCTAAGCCAGAGAAGAAGGCTGTTGCTGAGCCTCCAAAGCCAGTGGAGCCACTTGTAAAGAAAGTATCTAAGCCAGAGAAGAAAGCTGTTGCTGAAGTGGTGTCAAGTGAAGATGTTGCTGCCCAAAAAGGTATAACAAGGACAATCCTTGAAACACAAATCTTAAATCTTAAAAATCTTGCTACCCTGTCTGTTATGTTTGTGTGTGTTATGTATTTTGGATATTACGTATTATCTGTTATGTGTCTATGTGTGTTGATGACATGTTTCTTCTCAATGGTTTAATGCTTATCCCAACATGCACTGTCTTGATTTTGACCATTGTACAATTTTATTTTAAGTACCAATAAAGGAGAGCCAAACATTTCCAAAGCCCACAGAGCCACTTGCAAAGAAAGTCAGTCCTCTTGAAGGTAAATGTCTGTTTAATGTTGCATCATGTATGTTCTTCAAATACATTCGTGAATGAATGTTTCTTGGGCAAATATAAATCTTAAACATTCTTTTGAAGCTCCTCAAGATAAGAAAAAGACTACACAGGAAACAAAGCCTGCCTTCCAAGTGCAAGAACAAGATGATACGGAGACAGGTATTCAACAACAAAAAAAATCACAAAAATAAAATGACAAACTAATATCTCGAAAACCACACCATCCAAATACTACTAAGCATTCTATCTTAAGCCTCATTATAGTCCTAGAGGGTTGAGGCTAACATATTTTGCTTGTTTTTTTCTTCAAGTCACCTAAACGTGTTTGCATTAATCTCATTCAACAAAGATGGTTGCCTCTTCGATCCACAAAAACATTCCTGTTCTTTGTCCAGTCTCGTTATAATGTTTTATGTGCATGTTATACTATTCACCTTCATAGCAATGCTGTGGTTCTGTATGTAATGTCACATCATGTTAAATGTCTTACTAAGTTCTCGTCCTAAAATTCATTAGTGAATGTGAGCATGTCATAGTTTCCCTGTTATATCTTCACTTGATAGTATTACTTCAGTCGTCTTCATCTTTGATTGGTTATGGGAGGAAATTTCCTTGGAATTCCCGATTGGTTCCCATTCAAAGAGAAAAGTGAATCAATTTCCTTAACTGATTGGGCTGGTTATACAACTCCCCTCAATCACATCTCAATGTCCTGACCGTACTTGATACATTGAGGCTTGTATCCCATATATCTTCAAATGAATGTGAATCTTTGTACTAAACAGTGTTTACTTTTCCTTAATTCCCCTACTAGGTGAAGGCAAGCAGGCACCTGGACCTGCTAAGAAAGGTATGATGAATACTTTACATTTCACTATTCCTTGCATATAAACAAATATCCAGCTCAATATTTTAAACATACAGTCGGATTTCCTACTTTATTGTTTTCTGTGAGTTTTGTTTGTGTGTTGTCTTGTTTGCTGTATAGCTAAATCTCAGTGTTGGATGTGATGTTTTCAATGTTGTTATCTTGTTAAGTGAACTGTTATGTGTAATATGAAACCTTTACTGCAGTTCTCCGACAAAAAGCAAAAATTCATGTTGAGAAAGAAGAAACACTTGTACTGCCAACCTTGAAGAAAACAACCAGGATATCCAAAGATGTGGAGCAAGAACAGGAGATCATATCACTGAAGAAAGTGCCTTCAGTCCCCTTTGAAGATCAGCCAGCGCCACCAAAGAAACCTCCTCCGAAAATTACGAAGCATACAATCCATGACTTTGAAGAGAGAGTGTATGAAGAAGTTGAAGTAACAGTATATGAAAGGTATGAGGCAGAGCAAATCGACAAGACAGATAAAATCAGCCAGATACCTGATGGAGCTAAAATAAAGACACCTAAAGAGGTTGAAACAAAAGACTCAACTGAGGACAAATGGTCTCGGAAGACCATCCCCAGAGATGAAAAAGAAGAGGACAAAATGACTTTAAAGAAAACTCCTAAGGGTGTGAAAGAAGAGGAACCAACAGACCCCAGTTTAGCCCTAAAGAAAGTATCCAGATTGCCATCAGATGAAAAAGGAGAAGAAACTGTGAAGTTAAAACCGTTCCAAAAATCTCCTAAAGCAGGAACTGTTGAGCCAGAGAAGGACAAGTACAAAGATAAGGAATCTGGGGCTTTCAAAAGAGGTGAGAGACCATCAAGAGATGAAGACATCAAAGAACCTGCTGATCGTAAGAAAGCTGATAGAGTTCTTAGTGCTAAAGAAGAGTCACAGGCAGTCAAATTAAAACCAGTGACCAAAGTTCCTGAAGATGAACAAGTCCAGGATTCGGACAAACCACTGACAAAGGTGAAAAGGATTACAACACAGGAGCAAGAGAAGGAAGATGTTAAATTGAAGCCATTTTCAAAGTCACCTAAAGCTGACACTGAAGCTGTGAAGCCTGAAAAGGAACCTGATAAGAAGAAAGAGGCTCAAAAAACTCTTCAACAAAAGCCAAGTCCTCCAAAGACAGCACCCATAAAGAAAATGGAAAAGAGTCCTAAAGAGGAAGAGCCAGTACAGTTAAAAAAGGTTGAGCAGGTGCCAAGAGAACAAGAGGACAAAGAAAAAGATAAACCCTCAAAGCATGAAGAGACACTTAAGAAAATGGTAGAACTGAAAAAGACTCCTTCACCTAAGGTTGAAAGACCAAAGCCAAAAGAAATAGAAAAAATTACTATGGAGAGGAAGCCCAGTGCGGAAAGGACCAAAAAGCTACCCAAAGAAGTTTCACCAAAAGATTCATTTGAAGGTGTTACCCTCAAAAAAGTTCCAAAGAAATCACCACAAGAGGAAACTGATGGAGCACCACTGAAGAAGGTGCCGGCAATGAAAGAGCTTTCCCCTAAAGCTGTACAGTTACGAAAGATCTCGACTCAGCTGGAGGAGGAAGTATTTGAGGAGGAGCCAGATGTTGAGGAGGAATCTGACAGTGAAGGTTGGGGATGGGAACTTGCCCCTCGTGATAGTCCTGGATCCACAGAAGATTTGGGAGAGGAAGGTGATGCACTTGGAATGCCAAGACGAGGTGAGATGAAGGCTGGAGCGAATCACCATTGAAGAAAAAGTCCTTAACCCCAAATAATCTCCACCCATTTTCATCTGAATGTTTTCATTTTCTACATGTTAATGTTTTTCATAAATTCGTATTGTTTCTTCATGTCCATCATCTTCATCAGAAAAAGTATTTCATCCTAAATAATCTTCATCCATTTCCGTCTTAATGTTTTTATGTTCTATGTGCTGTTTGTCATCATGTTGTGTTGTTTATCAATGTCAGTCTCCATGTTTCTATTAATTGTCTGTCAATCCATGTAAAAAGCACATGTTTGGCATGCTGTTTTTCCACATGGTGTTTGACATTGTGTATTATATACCCATCTACCATCATCCATTGTTAATTTGTTTCCATCATCACCTGTCTTTATTTATCTCTCCATATTGTATGTACAATTCTGAGCAAAATATTTATAAGGGATTTGAATGTGATCTGTCTTTACGGTATAGTCATTTTAAATATCTTAAACAGATGGAAAGCCAGCAGAAGAAGCAGGCACAGGCAGAGGTAGAGGTAGAGGCCTCAAAGGTAAGACTGGTTACATCCATGTGAAAATAATAACTTTTTTAGAGTGCAGCGTCAGCACACTCTACTCTCAATGTTCTCACTGTAACTTATTTTGAATAGTTATATAATAACCAACATTTTGCACTGTTCGAACTTTAAAACGGGCAGAATGATTCAACTTAAATTGCTTGTCAACAGCTTTTTAATATAATTTATACTTTTTAAACTATTAACCTTTTTGTCCTCCCCAAAGCCTCCATTCACTTCAATGGGATGTCTTCAACATTATAAACTTCCCATAATTCAGCAATGTCATCCAACATTCTATCCACTGTCAACACTTGCTTTTGATACAAATCAGCTACTATGACCACTTTTCTAACAAGTTAGACAAAACTTAGTCTATAACCAGGTTTCCGTCCAACCTTTTTATGCGAGTGAAGTACATGTCGGATAAAAAATGTCACAACAGGCCTGATGAAAAAGCAAATTTGTCGCTACCTCCCAAATGTTGACAAAACAAAATACGTTAGACAAGGTGGGATCCTTTTGTGTCGGTAAAATGAATTCTGTGAGAAATGGCGGTGGAACTATTTTATCGAACCAGGGTCTGTAATGACACCTCTAGCACTGAGATGCAGTATCTTAGACCGCTGTGCCACTCGGGAGCCCCCCCCAAGTGCAGTGATAATGCAAATGTCTCTGTTAACACGCATTTATCATGTATTATCTTGAATAACAAGCACATATCAACACATACAAACTCCCTGTTTTATAAAGGGTACTATCTCACTACTATTTCTCTGGTAGTCCCTAGCCTGATTCTACTTCACTAGCATACATTTTTCAACACAAGCCAGAAGCATCTAAAAATGTAAACTTCTAAACTTCTTCAACTACCATGAAATGCTGTACCTACGCACTCACATTATCTATTAGGAAAAATATTTTTCTAGTTTAACACTGTAAGTGTTACAAATGTATTAGTTTGAACATTTGAACACTTTTAAAGTTGCGCTATGCAGAAATCGCTCCTCCATTTCTTGGTTGCTAAAACTCTTAATTGTTTGCCTAATGTCAGTTTATGTGACAAAATAAGATAGTATAGTGTAGAGAATCATTGTACCATCTAAACCACCGTGAAATATAGTCTCCATAACCAAAAATAATGTTGTTGTGTCAGCTGTTTCAAGCTGGTGTACAAAACCAAAAGTAAAAGATGCAAAAACAAAACTTAGGAACGGGAAGCATTGAAATAGTGCACATAGAACAGATCTACAGCTTCTTAGACTTGCTTTCAAGTAGAATGATAGATCTATAACTCACATTTCTATGTGAATTTGGTCAGTTCGCCCAAAACATTGCATATCGACATTTTAACTGATGTAAACAGGCTAAACATCTGATTTGTGTAATTGTGTCTGAATTGTAGCAGGCAAAACCCCATCCCCTGGTGAAGGCAGGGGTAGAGGACTGAAACCCGGTGGTGGAGGAGACAAACCACCCGATGCTAATCCTTTCGGATTCCAGCTTAAGGCAGTTCCACTGAAGTTCACGAAACCGCTCAAAGACATAGTGTTACAAGAAGGTGACGCTGTTGGTGCTTCTGCTACGTTTGAGTGTGAGGTTTCACCTTCTACTGCAGTAACCACATGGATGAAAGATGACAGCAACCTAAGAGAGAGTCCAAAACACAAATTCACCTCTGATGGCAAAGATCGCAGACTAGCCATTATTGACGTACAACTTTCTGATACTGGAGAATATACCTGTGTGGCCAAGCTGGGCAACAAGGAAAAGACAACAACCGCTAAACTCATTGTTGAAGGTATTTCAGATAATTATGAATTTATGTATTTATAAGAATCTTATTTTTTTGTAAACCACTGAAAAGTTGATCACAATTCATTTACAGCTAATGTAGCTTAAATAAAAAGGTTTTACTTAATGTTTTGTTTTATATTGTTTTATAAAAATGTCTACCGTATAACTACACAATTTTATGGAAAGTACTCGCTTTTGATAAAGTATTCCTTAATCTATGTAGCTTCTATGTCAGATTTAAGTTGCACTGATTATTACATGTATGTATTATTGATATGGGTTGATGCATTTTACCTTTACATTTTGATGCAAATAACTTGTATGTAAATAACGATCTCATACTAACCCAATACTTACGCATTCAGAACTGCCCGTGAAGTGGGTGAAGGAGCTGGATGAGGAGACGTCAGTCCTAAAGGGGCAGCCTATGTACCTGACCTGTGAGTTGAACAAGGAGAGAGAAGTGACCTGGATGAAGAGTGGTAAGATCCTCAAAGTAATCCCTGGAAAGGTGGCCATCAACGTCATTGGAATGCAGCAAGCCGTTACGATCCAGAACACGGGCGATGACGACGCTGGAATCTACGCATGCGAGTGTGAACTCATCAGGACCAAAACAACTGTCAAAATCATTGGTTTGTAGATAATTCCCTAAATAAACTGTTGACACCTACCAACGATATAAATATAGTCAATCTATTCATCTATGTATGAAAACTGATTACATCTTAATTTTACAGAAATTATCAGAGACTGGTTGGTGAAACCATTGAGAGATCAGCATGTGAAACCCAAGGCCACTGCCACTTTCAAGTGTGAGCTCTTCAAAGAAACCCCCAACTGGAAGTTTTTCAAAGGCAACGATGAGATTACTAATGATCCTACTGACAAGACTGAGGTCAAGAAAGAAGGAAAAGTCCTGACTCTCACAATAAAGAATGCACAGCCCGACGATATTGGAGAATATGCCATGGAAGTTGAAGGCCACAGATACACAGCTAAACTGACTCTTGGAGGTTGGTTGCACAATCACACATATCTTGTATGTTGTTGAATCAAAGAAGGCTACCTACATGAAATGAATGCTTATTATATACTTTTGATATTTTTACAGAACGTGAAGCTCAGATCTTGAAGCCTCTCTCCAGTTGTGAGGTGGTCGAGAAAGAAGATGTTACCTTTGAAACGGAGATATCTGAAGAGGATGTGCCTGGAGAATGGAAACATAGAGGGCAGGTCTTAACAAGATCACCGGTAAGACTTGTCTTATGATTTGACTGAAATATTTCCCCAGACATTAACCGTAACCTAAACTTTCAGAAAAACTGTTTTAAATGTTGAACAGTCTTCGATATCTGTTGAACTTGTTTGTTTTATTTGCATCTTCAGACATGTGAGATCAAAATGGAGGGCAAGAAACGTTTCCTCACTCTGAAAAGTGTTCCACTGGACGCGTCTGGTGAAGTGTCTTATACAGCTCTGAATGCTGTCACTAGTGCTGTGCTCACAGTCAAGGGTAAGCAGTTGTTCCAAGAGCAAATTATGTATGTATGTATCGATGATGTTATGCATGTATTGATAAAGAGATAATTATTTGTATCTCCCAGAACTGGAAATGGACTTCACAGTCCCCTTGAAGGACGTGTCTGTACCTGAAAAGAAACAGGCTATGTTTGAGTGTACTATCACAAAGGATGTGCCTAAAGTCATGTGGTTTAAGGGTTCTGACACCATTGGTACATCAGACAAAAAATATGAAATAATCGATGATGGAAAAAAACACATGTTGGTCATAAACAATTGTGAGTTTGATGATGAGGGAATTTACAGTATTGAAGCCTCGGGCAAAAAGTCAACCGCTACACTCACTGTGGAGGGTAAGTGTGGAACCATTGTTATTAGATTTGACGTCCTTTGAGTGGTTTTCGTTTGCTATCATCAAAAGTTGTTCCCTGTGATTCATTAATTAATTTCCTAGTTGGAATTTCTTTTAACTAAGTCCAATATGCACTCATCTAACATATAGGTATCAGGCTCAAATTTGAATTGCCACTTCAGGACCAAACTGAGAAGGAAGGTAACACTGCTCGGTTTGAGCTTGAGCTCTCTCATGAGAATGTACCTGTGACATGGTACAAAAATGAAACCAAACTCCATGTGAGCCGAACCGTGCTCATCTATAGTCGTGGAAAGAAACATACACTAGAAATCAAGGAGTTGACTCTAGATGATATCTGCCAGATTAAGGCAGAGGCTAAAGGAATTCCCTCAATGGCAAACCTGACGGTGATAGGTAACCCCTGCTTTGTTCCTTTATTTATTGTTTGTTTCTTTGTTGTGATTGAAATCCTTGAACTCATTTAAGGATTTGCACCATGCTACATTACATAAATGCAGAATACAAAACACATATCCTCCTGATGACTTTTCCATGTTCCAGAGGGTGATGCATACTTCGTAGTGAAGTTGCAGGATTATACTGCAGTCGAGAAAGACGAGGTAACTCTGGACTGTGAACTCAGCAAAGATGTCCCCGTCATGTGGTACCATAATGAGACTGAAATTAAGGCCTCTAAAATGGTAACCATAAGTGCTGAAGCGAATCGAAGAGTGTTGTCCATTAAGAAAGTGGATGACAGAGATAAGGGACAATACATATGTGATTGTGGAACGGACAAAACCATGGCAAATATTAACATCGAGGGTAAGCAATTACAAATGTTTGTCATAGAACAAACATTTATTTTGAGAACATTCGTGCGTTTTTTCTTGTAATTGTATTGTTCTCAATCCTGAATTGCAGCTCGAGATATAAAGATAACTCGCCCAATGTATGGCGTTGAGGTCTTTGATGGCGAGACCGCTCGTTTTGAGGTAGAAATCTCTGAAGACGATGTCCATGGCCAGTGGAAACTGAACGGAGAAGTCCTTACTCAATCCCCTGTATGTTAAATAGACCAAATCATTCTCACTGTTTTACCATTCTACCACTCATCAATTACGTGATCATTCATTCACATCCATTACGTTGTCTTGAAATATTATAATGAAACAGTCTATAGCATTCTCCTTCCTCCCTTTCATCTTCATCCAATCTGGACAATTTTCCACATTAATTTTACCACTACTTACAGGACATTGAAATCATAGAGGACGGTGCAAAGCACACGTTGATATTGTACAACCTCAAGGCCCCCTTGTCAGGGGAGATTGGATTTACAGCTGCCAATGCTAAATGTGTTGCTAATCTGAAAGTGAAAGGTGAGATTAAAAAGAAACATTTGGTTGGTGATCTAATCTGATAATGTAAATGTAAATACTTTCAGTGGTGGTATTCTACGCATTACCACGATGCCACATTGTCTCTGTTTCCTTCTGAATTACAGAGAGTCCTATTACATTTGTCACACCTTTGAGTGATGTGCAAGTGTATGAAAAAGATGAGGCCAGATTTGAGTGTGAGGTGTCAAGAGAACCTAAGAGCTTCCGTTGGTTCAAGGGATCTCATGAGTTGACAGCTGATGATAAGTTTGAAATTACCCATGAGGGAAAAAGACACACTCTGGTGGTCAAATCTGCCGCATATGAGGATGAAGCTAAGTACATATTTGAGGCAGAGGACAAGAGAACCACTGGCAAACTAGTTATCCAAGGTAACCTGAAGATATTTTTTGTGCTTCCTGTTTAAATCCTGATTCAATTCATTACAAGTGATTGAAATTGATCTTCTCACGATGATGATGATTTAATTTCTTATGAATTGAATGTCTTATCAGGAATTCGCCTTGAGTTTGTCAAGCCCATTAAGGATGTCACTGTCAAGGAGCGTGAGACGGCAGAGTTCAGTATTGAACTCTCACATGACAACATCCAGGTCACCTGGTACAAGAATGGTGTGCGTTTGCATCCCAGCAAAGTTGTGCACATGTCAGACGATGGCAAGATGCACAAATTGACCTTCAATGAGGTGTCCATTGATGACACATCCATGATCAAAGTAGAAGCCATGGGCAAAAGCTCAGAGGCCATGCTCACAGTCCTCGGTTAGTATACCGTTAAAATCCTTGAAACGTTGTTTGCGAAACAGGTGAGTTACCGTTGACGAAAGTGAAATATCACACACACAACTCATCATGGTTTCTTTTTCATCAACAGAGGGAAAGCCTTACTTCACGACAAAACTGCACGACTACTCAGTCACTGAGAAGGATGAACTGACAATGGTTTGTGAACTGAGCAAGCCCAATGCAGAGGTGAAATGGTTCAAAGGTGGCCAGCAAATCACTCCCTCCAAGAATGTGGCCATCAAAGCCGATGGAAAGAGGCGTATGCTGATCATTAAGAAGACAGAGAAAGCCGACATTGGAGAATACACCTGTGATTGTGATTCGGATAAAACTACGGCCAAGCTCAACATTGAAGGTATCCTTTAGTGATTTTAGCTCAGAATTTGAGGGATGCAGTGTCTTTTCTTTCATTCATACAAACACTTGTCTTTGTGTTTGTTCTACAGAGCGTGACATTAAGTTTGTCAGGCCCCTGTACAGCGTGGAAGTCACAGAAACTGAAATTGCCAAGTTTGAGACTGAGATCTCTGAGGAGGAAGTACATGGTCACTGGAAACTCAAGGGAGAGGCCCTTCATCAGTCTGCTGTAAGAAAATATCCACATTATTATTACTGCATTATTGGACGTTCCTTACTACATTTCATAGTGGCTGAGAAAAAATATCACTTGATGATCACTTAGTGACTGTTTGTGTATTATCTTTCAAGGACTGTGAGATTAAGGAGGAGGGTACAAGGCATGTGCTGATCCTGTACAACGTTCGCATGGATCAGGCCGGAGAAGTTGACTTCCAGGCTGCCAATGCTAAATCCAATGCTCAGCTTAGAGTTAAAGGTGAGAATGATTTAATACACTCACACATTTATCTGACAATTAGATAAACACTGATTTGTTAATGCCACACATTGGAAGATATGCATACCATCAAGTGGGCCACCAACAAAAACATTTAAGTATCCAATAACGTTTGTTTAAATTGCCCTTAGGAGTACATTTAATCAGAAATGTGTTTATGGTGGGTTTGAATGATACATTGTCCCAACTGTTTGTTGAATAAGGAAACCCCAGAGCTTTCAGATGAGGATGTAAGCAGGCATTTACAGCCCCTTTTAAGTAGGTGTCAAAAGTTTGTTTTACAAGGGAGGACTAAGGGAGAATTCCAACAGTTTGATTGACAGGGACAGATTGCCTAGTCGATGGTTTGGCAGGGCGTGGGCTAATGGCCAATCAGGTGTTGTGGCTATTTTAGAAGCCACATGCCTTATCTAGAGTGCGCTGTTAGTGATTGGCAGAGCTAATGTACAACCTGCCTTATTTCAAAGTTTTCTGCTGACCATATAGATCTCAAGGAAACTAGGTATGCAAATGAGAAAGGCCCCCCCAATGACAAGTCTCTCTGCGTTACTCCTAGCAGTTTTCCTGGATGTTTACAGGGCTCCAGAGCAGTGGCCGGCCATCATGGGATCTTCAAAAATGAGGGTTAGCAGTTAAGGATTTACTGGTTTCTCTTGGGATTTTGGAATGACTAATGATGTCTTCTCCTCAATCTAAAGCGCGAGTTATCGGCCTGCTGCGGCCTCTCAAGGATGTTACTGTTACTGCTGGGGAGACCGCCACTTTCGACTGTGAACTGTCATATGAAGGAATTGCTGTGGAATGGTTCCTAGGGGGTGCAAAGTTGGAGCCAAGTGACAGAGTAAGTGTTTATACCATCTTAAACACTGACAACACCTCAAGTAATTGATATGGAAACATGCCAAGACTTTGAACTGTACTTATAAACAACAGTTTTTCCATATGATTGACAAATATGCTGCTGCGTTTTCCTTTCTGTTTTCCATGAGTTTGCCTACAACTCCAGCACCTGCGGAAGTACCTGGATGTGTGCATGTTCTTCAGCTTTTGACAAATAAATGTTGTCACGGAATTTACTACCTGAATTATCACCTATTCTCATACCCCAAATACTTTAAGTGTTTTAACATGATCTCAACTATCTCCTATGTTTACCTTAATTTTTATTCCAAATGTTTGTTTAATTGAAATGGCTCTTTCCTGTTGCATTATTTACTTTTATACATTTTGTTTTACTTTTCGTGCATGTGCAACCTACATGCTTTCTGCATATATGGACCTGTGAGGATCAGGATTCCAGTTGGGGATTTGATCTGTGTTTTGCGATAACGCAGGAGGGCTTTTCTGCCCTGCAAGCGTTCTTCTAGTTATTTTTAACCGCTTCAAGTGTGTGCGTCCAATGGCAGGTGGCTTGAAGAGCTATTACACAGTTATAACTTTAAAATCTGAAATGTGTGATGTTAGGCCTGTACATATCGAATTATTTAATTCCATCCTGTGGGTTTGATGTGTGAAACGCTATATGATAGGTAGATTTACGATGTTGTGTAGCCTGGTTTTCTCTTCAGTTACAATCAGTTATATAAACTCAGCAAAAAAATAAATGTCCCTTTTTCAGGACCCTGTCTTTTAAAGGTAATTCGTAGAAATCCAAATAACACAGATCTTCATTGTAAAGGGTTTAAACACGGTTTCCCATGCTTGTTCAATGAACCATAAACGGACAGCTGATCGTCCTCACAGTGGCAGACCACGTGTAAAAACACCTGCACAGGATCGGTACATCCGGACATTACACCTGCGGGACATGTACAGGATGGCAACAACCAGGAACACACAATCCCTCCATCAGTGCTCAGACTGTCCGCAATAGGCTGAGAGAGGCTGGACTGAGGGCTTGTATGCCTGTTGTACGGCCTGTTGGCAGGTCCTCACCAGACATCACCGGCAACAATGTTGTCTATGGGCACAAGCCCACCGTCGCTGGACCAGACATGACTGACAAAAAGTGTTCTTCACTGATGAGTTGCAGTTTTGTCTCATTAGGGGTGATGGTCGGATTTGCATTTATCGTTGAGGGAATGAGTGTTACACCGAGGCCTGTACTCTGGAGTGGGATTGATTTGGAGGTGGAGGGTCCGTCATTGTCTGGGGCGGTGTGTCACAGCATCCTCGGACTGAGCTTGTTTTCATTGCAGGCAATCTCAATCCCGCGTTACAGGGAAGACATCCTCCTCCCTCATGTGGTACCCTTCCTGCAGGGTTGTTGTTTTAAAGTGTCCGTTTAAAGTTGTTTGAAATCTCTTGTGTGCAAAATAATATACAGTCAACCTTGCAATAGATACAGCTAAATAACTGCTTGATAATTTGCCAAAGGCCTGTGAATGAACAGCTATGATCCTCATGTTTTCACACATGTCATTAGGCATGTCATGACTATTTGTAATAGGGAAAAAAATATAGAACCTATGACTGTAAGCGGTAGTTCTATATTGTTTACATTCAAGAGGAAAGTGATGACTTTATACCTACTACAAAGTACTGGGAAAGTTTTGTCTTAGTTAACCACCTCACCCAAGCTTTGGGAAAGTGGAGGAGTCAGATGGCAACAGAAGTTCAAATTGAGCCTAGGGCCCCTTCAGTCCCTTGTCACCAGCTGCTGATGTTCATTCAGTGGAAGAAGTAAATAGGTTGACCACCCATAGCTGTCACTGTCCACATGATTAATCAAACTGCTTGATTTGCACAGGTGGTCACCCGAGCAGAAGGCAAAACTCACACTCTGACTCTAAGAGATGTCAAGATTTCAGAGGATGGGGAAGTTAAACTGACTGCAAAGGATTTCCAGATTGAGGCCAGCCTACATGTGAATGGTAGGTTGCGGTTTGTGGTATTTATTTGTGGTTGTTATAGAGATTCTTGCCCCAACTGCTCTCTTAACCAACATGGAGACCTGTTTTTTTGTGAATTCGATAAGGTTAAACAACAATATAGTCGCAATATTTACTCTGTAAAGCATACTGGACAGATAAATATGGTGCACTATATGGTGCTATATAGACCAGGTTCATAGTAATGCAATGATTCCACTTTACATGAAATGGCCAGAATTGGGAGTATTTACCTTGCATTTACATAGGTAGGCAGAGTATAAATACTGTGTGAGTACACATTGTGACATAGATTCAGATTTCTTTAGATTATATTTGTTTCCTTGATGCAAAGCACAGACAACAATATAATGTAGGTGGGTCAGGTGTGAATGGTGTGGGAGCATGATCTACCCAACCAGTCTGAATTAAATGAGAGGCCCATCAGTAAGTAATGATGTGTTAAGTATGAAATGAGAGCCTGTGAGACAGTCATGTATGCTTTTATAACAGGGTGAGGAGAGGTGTACCCACAATGTTAAGTTTGAATACAAATTTATTAAAAGTATGAATATGTACAGTAATTGCACAAACAACAAACAAGTTGAAGGAATTACATAACGGAATGTAGCTTACACTGTAACGGTACCTGCCTTTGTAACGACCAAGTCAAAAAAATATATGTTTTATATTTATTCTAAAGAGGGACCATAACAATAATAATAGTTTGTGGTACTAATAGAATTTGGTCAAATGAGTTTGTTGGTTTCCTAAGCTGTTATGATATGTAAAGGACAAGTCATCATGTGTAATTCATGTGTGAACTCACAGAGCCACCAGTTGAGTTCAGCAAACCTCTGGAGGACCAGACAGTTGAGGAAGAGGCTACTGCTACTTTGGAGTGTGAAGTCTCCAGAGAAAATGCTGAGGTCACGTGGTTCCAGGACGGACAGGAGATACGCAAAACTAAGAAATATGACATTGTTGCCGATGGCCGCAAGAGAAGACTAATCATCCATGGCTGCACTCTTGATGATTCAAAAACATATACCTGCGACGCCTCAGAATTCAAAACCTCTTGCTTCCTTAACGTTGAACGTAAGTAAAGTATAGATAATTATATTGTTTGTTTGTTAAAGTATAAATGAAAAACCTTTTGATATTGTTAAGACTAGACTTTTGTGAATTTGGCATACTAGTGTGTTAATACTATGACTTGTGTTCTAACAGCTCCACATGTGGAGTTCTCTACGCCACTCCATGATGTTGAGGTCAAAGAAAAGGACTCTGCCAGATTTGAATGTGAAGTATCTCGTGAAAATGTCAAGGTATTGATTCCTGACCCTTCACCCCCTACCTCCCAACCCCCACACAACACATGCACACACCTCTTGTTTTCAAATGCACATTCAAACACACCTTCTTATTTGTATAACAATATAATATAGTTGCATGTGGAGTTACAAAACATGATATTGAGACTGAGACTTGGTTGTGTTTCCTGTCTTCCACTGTTTTTCAACCTTTTACACTGCTGTTGCATTTTACTCCCTTAATTGTTTCCTTCATAGTCTGGATCAGTACATCTTAACATTATTGTACCGTCATTGTAATGTCCTTGTTTTATGTCTGTTTCTGGAAACAGGTCCGTTGGTTGAAGGACAGCAGTGAAATCAGAAAGGGAAAGAAATATGAAATAATTGCCAAAGGTCGCCAACACATCCTCATCATCCACAAATCAGTATTCGATGATGAAGCAGAATATGAATGTGATGCAAAGGTCTCCAAATCCTCCGGCATGCTTACAGTCATTGGTGAGTCTGGCATACTTTCTCTGCCTCAAAGGCTGAATCCCAAATGGCACCCTATTCCTTATATAGTGCACTTATTTTGACCAGATCCCTACGTGGGCCCTGGTCAAAAGTAGTACACTATATAGAGAATAGGGTGCCATTTGGGACACAGCAAATAAATTCATTTTAATGTTATATACTATAATCGACTTATCATAATGTATTGACTTAATGGTTATATTGTATTTCCTTTGCAGAGGAAGAGGCTAGGTTCACCAGGAACCTGTCTAACGTGGAGGGAACAGAAACAGACAGCGTGAAGATGATTTGTGAAGTGTCAAAGGCCGAAGCTGATGTCATATGGTATAAAGGAGACCAGGAACTTCCAGAGGGAGGAAGATACGATCAAATCGTAGATGGCAGGAAGAGGATACTCATCATTCAGGATCTCAAAACAGATGATGCTGGAGAGTACCATTGCAAATTGTCTAGCTCACAGACAACTGGAAACCTGAAAATAAATGGTAATGAAATCAGACATGAGCTCTGTTTAATTTAGTCAGTTAAAGATCTTTGTCCGGTGGAGAAATTAAATATCCTGGGTAGGGGCTCCACACTGACAGTACTATTATGAAAACCAAATCAAGGGATGCAGATAAAAGTATTTGTGGAAAATGAGAGCATATACACTAATCTGTTTTTGTTCTTCCAGAACTGGCTGCTGAGTTTATCGCCAAGCCTCAGAGTCAGGAGGTGGTTGAGGGAGAAAAGGCTGAGTTTGTTTGCTCAGTCTCTAAAGACACATTCATTGTCAAATGGATGAAGGATAATCAGGAGCTAGAAAAGGGGGACAAGTACGACATTGTCTGTGATGGCAAGAGAAGAATACTTGTTATCAAGAACTCTGAACCCAAGGATGAGGGAGCCTATGTTGCCCTTATTGGTACCACCAGAGCTACAGCTGACCTGCTTGTTCTTGGTATGTCATCAATATGTTTGTTTTCTTTTCTATTTCAACCTCTCCAACATGTATGTGTACAGTATGTGTCTTTCGGAGTGGTTGCGATAAAGTACATTTTCCATTTAACCTCCATGTACAGTACAATTGGACAATAAAGTAATATTCTTCTAAGATTTTCTTAGAGGCAACCTTGGGGAAATTATTAATTCGACCTACTAACTTGTGTTTCTTTCACTTTGATTTCCACAGAAAAACTCAGGATCATTACACCGATCAAAGATACAGAAGCTAAAGAGGGACAAGAGATGGTCTTCAACTGTGAGGTGAACTCTGAGGGAGCAAAAGCTAAGTGGCTGAAGAACGATGAGACCATGTTTGAGAGCAGCAAGTTCGTCATGATCCAGAAAGACAACGTGTTCTCTCTGAGGATCAAGGATGCTGAGAAGTCAGATGAAGGGAACTATACTATTACATTGACAAACCACCGTGGTGAACATGCCAAGAGCTCTGGCAAACTTACTGTAAAAGGTGAACACATTTTTGTTATCAATTTGACCAATGGCTAATTTGATGTAGTAGTATGTCTTATTTTTGTTTGAATTGAGCTACATGACTAACTGATTTCTTTGTTTTGTCAACAGAGGAGAGTCTGAAGATCATTGTACCTCTTGAGGACTGTGACACACAGGAAAAGAAGACTGTTAGCTTCTCTTGCAAGGTCAACAGGCAGAAGGTTACTCTGAAATGGATGAAGGCTGGTCAGGAGATCACACTCAGCAAACGCATCCTCTACAGGGTGGACCAATACAAGCACACACTGACCATCAAGGACTGTACTCTCGCTGATGAGGGTGAATACACCGTCATGGCTGGTGATGACAAATCTACAGCTGAGATGATCATCAGCGAAGCCCCCACTGACTTCTCCGCACAACTCAAAGACCAGACCATCACTGAGTTTGAGGATGCTGAGTTCACCTGCAAACTCACCAAGGAGAAGGCTGAGGTGAAATGGTACAGGAATGGACGTGAGATCAGAGAGGGACCCAGGTAGGAAAACCTTTAGACTGCTATGAGGCACGGTCACTGTCGCTTTATTGACACTGAAACTAAATATTAAAAGCTAATTTGCCCCTAAGGGCCACCCCAGGATTTTCATTAAATACAGAAAAGTGTATTGTAACATTATCCATTTGTTTTTTTGCAAGGTACATCTTTGAAAAAGAGGGCAAGACCTGCAGGCTGCGTATCAAGGAGTGCAGACCAGATGATGAGTGTGAATATTCTTGTGGCGTCGATGAAAGGAGATCACATGCCCAACTCTTTGTTGAAGGCAAGCCTCTTGAATTCATTCTATGATTCTGTTTGTGTGAGTCCATTTTTCTAACCGTTCTGTATGAATTCATGTTTCACAAATTCAATTTCTTGTGTAATCTTTATTCCAGAGACCGCAGTTGAGATTGTCAGACCACCTCAGGATGTGTTTGAGCCTCCAGGCTCTGATATTGTGTTTGAGGTGGAGCTCAACAAAGACAGAGTTGAGGTCAAATGGTTGAGGAACAACATGACCATTGTCCAGGGTGACAAGTACCAGATGATGAGCGAGGGCAAGATCCACAGACTCCAGGTGTGTGAGATCAGGCCTCGTGACCAGGGAGAGTACAGAATCATCGCCAAAGACAAGGATGCCAGAGCCAAGCTGGAACTGGCAGGTATGTCATCATAGGCTTCATATCCTCTCCGATTCCACAATAAATCAATCGTTTTATTATTTGATCTTATAATTGTTTATTCCTCTACAGCTAAGCCAAATATCAAGACTATGGATCAGAGCTTAGTAACAGACGCTGGAAAGCCCATCGTCATGTTCGTGCCCTACAGCGCGTATCCTAAAGCTGAGGCTGAGTGGTTCTATGATAACGTCAGCCTGCCCAAGGACAACATCCACACCGTTGGGGACAGCACAGAGTACAGGCTGAAGGACCCTAAGAAGTCCGATCAGGGACGTTACAAGGTTATCATCAAGAACAAACACGGACAGGGAGAGGCATTCATTAATCTGGATGTCATTGGTAAGTTGCCTTTCAATCCACTCTGGTATTTGAATGGATAACGGGAAAGGACATTTTTCTTGGAATTTGTTGTTGTTCATATGGATTCCTTTTATTCATGTATTTTTGCCTCCCACAGATGTCCCTGGACCCGTGAAGAGTCTTCACGTGGTTGACACCGCCGACGGTGAGGTCAGCCTGGTCTGGGAAGAGCCAGAGAGCGATGGTGGCAGCAAGATCATTACATACGTGGTGGAGAGGCGTGATGTCAAGCGCAAGACATGGACTCTTGCAACTGACCGCTCTGATGCTCCAGAATACACTGTGACCGGACTCCAGAGGGAATCCATGTACTTATTCCGTGTTTGTGCTCGCAACAGAGTGGGTAGTGGACCAAATGTTGAGACAGAGAAACCTGGTGTTTATGCCAAGAACAAGTTTGGTAAGCAAACTATTTGATATTGTAATAATCACCTCGTGCAGTATCATTATTCAAACGTAACTGGTTCCAACAATGAACTGCCGACCAGAAAAGTGAATTACAACCTGGCTTTATATTTCAGATGTGCCTGATGCTCCTCAGGATGTGAGTGTTGGAAACGTGAGTAAGTTTGGTGCCACAGTCTCTTGGGAAAAACCAGTGTCTGATGGAGGGTCTGAGATCACATCCTACATCATTGAGTCCCGTGACAGGACCTCTGTGAAGTGGGCTGTGGCAATGATCAGTAAAGCAACAGATCGCAGCGCAATCATCAATGACGTCATTGAGAACAAGGAATACATCTTTCGTGTCAAGGCTGAAAACAAGGCTGGCATTGGCAAACCAAGTGCTGCTACCAATCCGGTTAAGATCATGGACCCCATTGGTAAGTTATTTCAGTTCTGAAAGTTGCTGAAATGTTATTAATGAAATACATGAACTGTTTTAACATACAAACATGTTTGTTTTTGTTATTCCAGAGAGGCCAAGCCCACCACAGAACCTGGTACCCTCAGAGCAGAACAAGAACTCAGTCCAGCTGACATGGGAGATCCCATTGAAGAATGGAGGCAGCACGATCACTGGCTACATCATTGAGAGATGTGAGGACGAAACAGACCATTGGCTCAGATGCAACGCCAGGCTCTGCCAGGATCTCACCTACAAGGTATTTATCCTATAAGATGAAAAGCTCCTAAATGGTTTCTTGGAGATTTCATATAATATTTGCAGTATAATTATCATACATTTTGTGTTGTATTCTGACTTGAATGCAAGTCTCCCATTGACATCAATTTACTAAATTGTCTAAATGTATGCTTAAATTGCTTACACGTATCTCAACTCAGAATACTGCTCTTCCATATTTTCCTCAGATATCTGGCCTGAAATATGGCAAAAAATACAACTACAGGGTGATGGCTGAGAATGCAGCTGGAGTGTCTGACCCATCCAACACACTGGGACCCATGCTGGCTGATGATACACATGGTACATTTGGTTCTCTTTTCACTAACCTTGAAGACATACATCATTTTAAATGTTGTGCATTTGTCATAACAATGGTCATTATTTTCTATCTTCAGTTGGCCCCACAATGGACCTGAGTGGATTCAAGGATGGCCTGGAGGTCATTGTTCCTTATCCCCTTACTATCCGTGTCCCTATCTCTGGATATCCCACACCAAACGCAAAGTGGAGCTTCGCTGATAAGGAACTCACTGCTGGTGAACGTGTGTCCATGATTACAAAGAGTACCTACGTAGAACTGACCATCACTCCAAGTGTGCGTCCAGACAGAGGTGTATACACTCTTACTCTGGAGAATGATATTACCAGTTGCTCCGGAGAGATTGAAGTCAACGTTATCGGTAAGTGACGTGATGAGCTTTGTGGTGAAACACAACATACTGTATCTTGATATTGTCAACTGCAATTCTTTCTTTTCCCTTCATATCCCTCTTTTTTTCAATTTTTTTAGCATCCCCAAGTGCACCAAAAGACTTCAAGGTTGCTGAGGTGACCAGACAGCATGTGCACCTGATGTGGGAGGCGCCAGAGCATGATGGAGGAAGCCCTCTGACTGGCTACCAGATTGAGAAACGTGACGTATCCCGCAAGACCTGGGTCAAGGTATAGATGAACATAAGTCTTTAAACCACACAGCAATACACATGTGGAATTACTTACTTTTCCAGTTGGGACATAAGGCTGGAACAATCTTTGGTAGTCTATCTTTGGCCACAGCTTATACCTTTTTAAACATGAAATAAGATTATTATAAATGTAATAACACATGCCACTAACTGTCTTTCCCCAGGTGATCACTGGTGTTCAAGACCAGGAGTTCACTGTCACTGATGTCGTTGAGGGTAAAGAGTATCTTTTCAGGGTTACTGCCTGCAACAAGTGTGGCCCAGGAGAGCCTGCCTACATTGACGAGCCAGTCAATGTGTCCTCCCCTGCCAGTAAGTAGTACAATGCCTATGCTGTGCACTCAATCCATTGTTTTGACGTCTCAATAATTGACATAAGAGTCATTTGAATTCAAACTTTTCTCAGTTATTGACATTATTTATCTGTTATTTTACCAGGTAAGTTGACTGAGAACACATTCTCTAATTGCAGCAACAACCTGGGGAATAGTTACAGGGGAGAGGAGGGGGATGAATGAGCCAATTGTAAACTGGGGATTATTAGGTGACCGTGATGGTTTGAGGGCCAGATTGGGAATTTAGCCAGGACACCAGGGTTAACACCCCTACTCTTACAATAAGTGCCATGGGATCTTTAATGACCTCAGAGTCAGGACACCTGTTTTAATGTCCCACCCAAGGCAGTGTCCCCAATCACTGCCATTGGGACATTTTTTTAGACCAGAGGAAATCCTATTGGCCCTCCAACACCACTTCCAGCAGCATCTGGTCTCCCATCCAGGAACTGACCAGGACCAACCCTGCTTAGCTTCAGAAGCAAACCAGCAGTGGTATGCAGGGTGGTATGCTGCTGGCAAATTACATACCTGTAATTTGAGTTCTAGCGGTTCACAATCATTGACAGGCCTGTCATTTGAATTAGACCTGTTCTGAATCATTGACATGTTTGTCATTTGAATTAGAACTAATCTGAATCATTGACATGCCTGTCATTTAAATTAGAACTCTTCTGAATCATTGACAGGCCTGTCATTTGAATTAGAACTAATCTGAATCATTGACATGTTTGTCATTTGAATTAGAACTAATCTGAATCATTGACATGCCTGTCATTTGAATTAGAACTCTTCTGAATCATTGACAAGTCTGTCATTTGAATTAGAACTCTTCTGAATCATTGACAAGTCTGTCATTTGAATTAGAACTGTTCTGAATCATTGACATGCCTGTTATTTGAATTAGAACTCTTCTGAATCATTGACATGCCTGTCTTTTGAATTAGAACTCTTCTGAATCATTGACAAGTCTGTCATTTGAATTAGAACTCTTCTGAATCATTGACATGCCTGTCTTTTGAATTAGAACTCTTCTGAATCATTGACATGCCTGTCTTTTGAATTAGAACTCTTCTGAATCATTGACATGCCTGTCTTTTGAATTCAAGCCGTGCCAGACCCACCTGAGAACCTGAAATGGAGGGACAAGTCAGCTTCTGGCATCTTCCTGACCTGGGAACCACCCAAGTGGGACGGCGGCACTGGAATCAAGGGCTACAACATAGAAAGGTGCCAGCGTGGCACAGACAAGTGGGAGTCCTGCGGAGATCAGGTCCCTGAGTTGAAGTAAGTAGAACCAGAGAAAAAATCTCTAAGACATTTTTGTTTTGTTTTGAAAGGCTAACTTACTTCTCTTAGATTGCAAGTGACTGGTCTCATTGAGGGACAGTGGTACGCCTACCGCGTGAAGGCCTTGAACAGACTGGGTGCCAGCAAACCCTGCAAGGCTACAGATGAGATTTTGGCTGTTGATCCTAAAGGTATGTTTTGCGTAAATGCTCCATGTCTGTATATGTAACATCTTGCATAGTGGCTGAAATTGGTTTCTGTATCATCAGTATAACACATTTTCTGTATAATCTCACAGACCCCCCAGAGATTCTTCTGGATGTCAAATGTCTTGCTGGACTGACCGCCAAAGCTGGCTCTAAGATTGAGCTTCCAGCTGATGTTCTTGGAAAGCCCGTACCTAAAGTGAAATGGACCAAGGGTGACATGGTTCTGAAGGGTGACGATAGAGTTTCTATTGATGACAAGCCTGGTCACTCCGTTGTTACTATCAGCAAGACAACAAGAGAGGACACAGCTACCTACATCATTGAAGCACACAACAGCTGTGGCCGTGCTACTGCAACCGTTGACGTCAACATTCTAGGTATCATATTTTGTCACCTTTATTTGTGAGGAAACATTTGTTTAAAAGTGTGTTCTTTAATGTTCTGACATTGTTTTCTATTTGTCTTGAACAGATAAGCCTGGTCCTCCAGCTGCATTTGATATCTCTGAGATCACCAACAAGTCCTGTTTCCTGGCCTGGAACCCTCCCAGAGATGACGGAGGTGCAAAGGTCACTAACTACATAGTGGAGAGCAGAGCCGCAGAAAGCGAGATCTGGCACAAGCTCTCCTCCACTGTCAAAGAGACCAACTTCAAGGCCCTCAACCTGACAGCTTTCAAGGAATACATCTTCAGAGTGTTTGCTGAGAACCAGTTTGGTATTGGTGTGCCAGCGGAACATATGCCAATCATTGCCAGATATGCCTTTGGTATGTTAAGTTTATGTTTGTATTTAGTCAAAGCAATATCATTGTATTTCCTTTAGAGCATTATTTTGTTTTCTGGCTTGTTGCTAAAATTGTCTGTAACTGTTGTTTTCAGATTCTCCTGGTGCGCCAACTAAGCTGGAGCCTTCTGATATTGTTAAAGATGGCCTGACTCTGAATTGGTATGAGCCTGAAGAGGATGGTGGTAGTCCTATCACTGGGTACTGGGTTGAGAGGTTTGAACCAGACCAGAACAGATGGATCAGATGCAACAAGATCCCAATCAGAGACACAACATTCAAGTAAGACGTTAGAATACATTTAGTTAATAAACATTTTCGTCATTGAAGGCAGTAATGACAGTGTTGATTTAATTTCTGGTTGTAGCTATTCATTTGATGGTGGTGTTGATTTTGTGATTGTTCCTGATTTGCAGAGTCAAAGGACTACCCACAAGGAAGAAGTATAAGTTCAGAGTCTTGGCTGAGAATCTCGCCGGACCTGGAAAACCAAGCAAGGAAACTGACCAGATCTTGGTCAAGGATCCTATTGGTAATACATCCAACATACACTATATTACCAAAAGTATGTGGACACATCTCATTCCAAAATCATGGGCATTAATATGGAGTTGGCCCCACCTTTGCTGCTAAACAGCCTCCATTCTTCTGGGAAGGCTAGATGTTGGAACACTGCTGCGGGAACTTGCTTCCATTCAGCCACAAGAGCATTAGTGAGGTCGGGCACCGATGTTAGGCAATTAGGCCTGGCTCGCAGTCGGCATTCCAATTCATCCCTAAGGTGTTTGATGGGGTTGAGGTCAGGGCTCTGTGCACTCCAGTACTTCCACACCGATCTCAACAAACCATTTCTGTATGGACCTTTCTTTGTGCACAGGGTCATTGTCATGCTGAAACAGGAAAGGTCCTTCCCCAAACTGTTTCCACCAAGCTGGAAGCACAGGATCGTCTAGAATGTCATTGTATGCTGTAGCATTAAGACTTTCCTTCACTGGAACTAAGAGGCCTAGCCCGAACCATGAAAAACAGACCATTATTACTCAGCCACCAAATGTTACAGTTGGCACTATGCATTGGGGTAGGTAGCGTTCTCCTGGCATCCTCCAAACCCAGATTCGTCCGTCGGACTGCCAAATGGTGAGGCATGATTCATTTCTCCAGAGAACGCATTTCCACTGCTCCAGTGTCCAATGGCGGCAAGCTTTACACCACTCCAGCCAAATCTGGGCATTGCGCATGATGATGTTAGGCTTGCGTGCAGCTGCTCGACCATGGAAACCCATTTCATGAAGCTCCCAACGAACAGTTATTGTGCTGATGTTGCTTCCAGAGGCAGTGTGGACCTCGGAAGTGAGTGTTGCAACCAAGGACAGACAATTTTTACGCACTACGTGCTTCAGCATTCGGCGGTCCTGTTCTGTGAGCCTGTCTGACCTACCACTTTGCGGCTGAGCTGCTCCTTGACGCTTCCACTTCACAATAACAACACTTTAGTGCTCAGCGTCCCGCTAGCGGGACAAATTCCGGTGAAACTGGAGGGTGCACAATTCAAATAAATAATCATACAAATTATGGATATTAAACATTTAGGTAGATATAAGTATCTTATATCGGTTGAAAGCTTAAATTCTTGTTAATCTAACTGCACTGTCCAATTTACAGTAGCTATTACAGCGAAAACATGCCATGCGATTGTTTGAGGATGGCGCCCCACATCAAAATATTTTTCCACCGGCACAGGTTTCATAAATTCACAAATAGCGATTAAATATTCACTTACTTTTTGAAAATCTTCCTTTGATTTGTCATCCAAAGGGTCCCAGCTATAACATGTAGTGTTGTTTTGTTAGGTAAAATCCTTCTTTATATCCCAAAAAGTCGGAGCCATCGATTTGAGTAATCCACTCATTCAACATGCAGAGAAAGGAATCCGAAAATCTACCCCTAAACCTTGTTTCAACAAGTCAACATACGTTTTGATTTACTCCTCAGGTACCCTAAAATGTAATCAAACTATAATATTTCTTACGGAAAGAAGTATGTTCAAAAGGAAACCGATTTTAGCAGATGTCCTGTCTTCATAGTGCGAGCAAACACGAATATCCAAGTCTGTGTCCCTCTACTAAAACTGATATT
The DNA here is from genome assembly GCF_013265735.2 of Oncorhynchus mykiss. NCBI lineage: Eukaryota > Metazoa > Chordata > Actinopteri > Salmoniformes > Salmonidae > Oncorhynchus > Oncorhynchus mykiss. Next base: position 60,791,346 of record NC_048567.1, on the reverse strand, counting down.
TCTTATTTGTTTTGGAAGTTACAAGCCTGAAACCTTGAACATAGACTGATGACACCCTGTGGAAGCCATAGGAATTGCATCCTGGGAGCTAATTTCCAGTATGCCCTTATACTTGACATTGTAAGACCATGGTTTCTCAAAAAAAGAAAAAATCTGGTTGGTTTTCCTTTGGATTTTCTCCTACCATATCTATTTTGTTATATTCTCCTACATTATGTTAACATTTCTAAAAAAACGTCAAAGTGTTTTCTTTTCAATGGTACTAATTATATGCATATCCTGGCTTCAGGGCCTGAGTAACAGGCAGTTTACTTTGGGCACGTCATTCAGGCGGAAATTGAGAGAAAAAGGGCCTTGCCCTAAGAAGTTTTTAACCGGGGCAGCTCTAGCAGGGCAGCAATTTTACGAACTGACTTGTTGGAAAGGTGGCATCCTATGACGGTGCCACATTGAAAGTCACAGCTCTTCAGTAAGGCCATTCTACTTCTAATGTTTGTCTATGGAGATTGCATGGCTGAAATAGCCAAATCCACTAATTGGAAGGTGTGTCCACATACTTTTATATATATATATTGTATTTAATCAACAGACCATTAATCATTTATGCAATGTAATGTTGTTAACCAAAACAACATGTCTTATTTTCCTACAGATCCTCCATGGGCTCCTGGTAAGCCAACCGTCAAAGACGTGGCCAAGACCTCTGCCTTCCTACAGTGGACCAAGCCTGAGCATGACGGTGGTGCCAAGATCGAGGGCTACATCATTGAGCTCCTGAAGAGTGGAACTGAGCAGTGGGTTCGTGTTTCAGAAGGAATCAATATCCTGGAGCACTTCCTGAGAGGCCTGATGGATAGACAGGAGTACTCCTTCAGGGTCATTGCAGTCAATATCGCTGGGGAGAGTGAGCCCAGCGAGCCTAGCGATCCAGTTCTGTGCAAGGAGAGACTCAGTAAGTAGCTGACTGCGTTCCAAATGGCACCCTATTCCCTTTAACGTTATGGTCACAAGTAGTATACTATATAGGGAATAGGGTGTCATTTGTGACACACAGACTGAGATCATTTCCATCTGAAGCGGTTCAGTGTGTCATGGTTGGTTGACTGAGTAGATGGTTGATGATGACGCATTCATTTTCCAGATCCTCCTACACCCCCACGCTGGTTGGATGTCATCAACATTTCCAGTAACAGTGCTGAGCTGAAGTGGACAGTACCAGAGAAGGATGGTGGTTCACCCATCACCAACTACATTGTTGAGAAGAGGGATGTCAGGCGTAAGGGCTGGCAGGCAGTGGACACTACTGTGAAGGAGCTGAAGTACACGGTCACTCCACTGAATGAGGGCTCCCTCTATGTGTTCCGTGTGGCTGCTGAGAATGCTGTTGGACCCAGTGAATTCTGTGAACTGGAAGACTCCATTATGGCTAAAGATACTTTCAGTAAGATCATAGTTACTGTTTATAGTGTTACTGTATGTAACTGGTGTTCACTTACAACATGCAAAGGTTGCTAAGTCCATTTCTAAGTACTGTTTCCTATTTTCAGCTACCCCTGGACCACCATATAATCTTTCTGTCCATGGAGTGTCAAAGAGACATGTTGACTTGCAGTGGGACGCCCCCAAGAATGATGGTGGCAAACCAGTTCTGAGGTAAACTTTGGTCAACTCTAGTGTTATAGGAGTGTCATAGAGTGTACTTTTGTCATATAAGCATGTTTATAACATTTGGGAATATTTGATTCTATTAGATACTCAATTGAAAAGAAGGAGAAACTGGGTACCCGCTGGGTGAAGTGTGGTAAGACCTCAGGTGCTGACTGCAAGTACAGAGTTACAGATGTCATTGAAGGAACCGAGGTTCAGTTCCTGGTTCGTGCTGAGAATGAAGCCGGTGTTGGACACCCTAGTGAACCAACAGAAATCATTGCTATTGAAGATCCAACAGGTGGGTTTTTTTCTGTTTTTAAAGTAAAAACACTGTGTTTTATGGCTAAATTTGTTTTACTTGCATGAGTGATTTATAATTGATCATCTATTTACCAACGAAGAAACCCACATCTGCAATGTTATAATACTTGGCTTTGTATTGTTTTTTATAGGTGTACCCTCTCCTCCAATTGAGCTTCACATCACTGAAGCCAGCAGAGACCATTTGTGTATTGCTTGGAGACCACCAGAGAGAACTGGTGGCAGCCCTGTAACTGGCTACCATATCGAGCTCTGTGAGGCTGGTACTGAGAAGTGGATGAGAATCAACTCTCGCCCAATCAAGGAGCTCAAATACAAAACAGAGGAGGGCATCATCCCAGAGAAACAATACGTCCTGAGAGTCCGTGCCATAAACTCTGTTGGAGTTAGTGAGCCATCTGATATCTCTGAGAAGGTCTATGCCAAGGACTCTGACTGTAAGTAAACCTTCAATAATGTATATTTCCATTTCCAGAGATATATTATATACTGATATCTGATTATACTATATTTTTCCCTCCTGAAGGCATCCCAATCCTTGAGTTCCAGACTAAGGACATTGTGATTATTGAGGGAGAGAAGTGGCATCTCCCCATCCCATTCAGAGCAGTGCCCAAACCCAAGATCACCTGGCACAAAGACGGAAAGGAGCTGAAGGACGATGAAAGAATGACCTTCAGACAGGAGTACCTCTCCTGCCACCTGGAGATCGAGAGCTGTCTGCATGCAGACGCCGGCCAGTACAAGGTCACACTGGAGAACTCCTTGGGAACTAGCAGCGGAACAATCAATGTTAAAGTTGTTGGTACGTTTGTGTCAAAATAAAATAATATTATTACTTCCATATTCCATGGTGTCCCTAATAGTGTAATCATTACATTTGACATAAATACTCTATTTGGTTGAAAATATTAGAAATATGATTTACTAGCACCAGCATACTACAACTATCAAGATCAAATCTTCATATCCATGTTTGTTTTGACAGGCCTGCCCGGTCCCTGCAAAGACATTGTTGCCAGTGAAATCACCAAGAGCTCTTGCAAGGTTTCCTGGGATCCTCCCAACTATGATGGTGGCAGCCCTGTTCTCCACTATGTGCTACAGCGCAGAGAGGCAGGCCGGAGGACCTATGTCAACATGATGTCTGGAGAGAACAAAGTCAGCTGGCCCGTCAAGGATCTGATCCCCAATGGAGAGTACTACTTCCGGGTCAAAGCTGTCAACAAGATTGGTGGTGGGGAGTACCTTGAGCTCCGCAACCCCGTGATCGCAGAGGATCAGAAGCGTGAGTGAAATATTTATTTTGTGTCCAAGAAACACCTTAAATGAAAACCAATTCGAAGTTGATGATTATATTTTCCAAGAAAGACAACATTTCTAAAGAGTTGTATTGGATTTATTAAGTGTTCCTTGTTCAATATTTCAGAGCGCCCTGACCCTCCATTAGATGTTGAGACCCACAACCCTACTTCTAAGACTATCACCCTCACATGGAAACCACCTATGTATGATGGGGGCTGCAAGATTATGGGCTACGTTCTGGAGATGATGATGAAGGGTGATGAGAACTTCACAAGATGCAACGACTTCCTTGTGCCTGTGCTGTCCTACACAGTGAGGAATCTCAGGGAGGGAAAACAATACCAGTTCCGTGTACGAGCTGAGAATGCTGCCGGAGTCAGCGACCCATCACGCAGCACACCAATGGTGAAGGCTTCTGATTCTGTTGGTAAGGAAGGATACATTTTATTCAAACCGTTACAATTCAAAACAATGATACGATTTTTCAGACAGGTCATTTGTCATTTCTAAATGTGGTTGTTTTCTTTTCAGAAACACCCAAGGTGTTCCTCAGTGGAAGTCTGCAGTCCGGTATGAGCATTAAGAGAGGTGCTGAGATCAGACTGGACGCCAACATCTCTGGATCCCCATACCCTCAAATCACATGGTATAGGAACGACGTGGTCATCAGACCTGAAGCCATGAAGAAGAGACCAGAGAAACCCATAGTTAAGAAGAAGGAGGTGAAGAAGGAGGAAAAGAAGGAAGTGAAGGAAGGAGAAAAGAAGGAAGTCAAGGAGGGAGAGGTTGAGGCTCCAGCTGCAGAGCCTGCCCATGAAGAGCCTGAGGAGGAACTCCCTGACTACCCAACCCTCCAGGAACGTCTCACCATCCATGACAAGAAGAGGGGAGAATCCTCTTGCATTGTCAGGGACACCATCAGGGGTGACCATGGCGTGTACACTATCAAGGTCGAGAACGACCATGGTATTGCCTCTGCAACTTGTGAAGTCAATGTGCTAGGTGAGATATAATATTTTATTAATATTTTTTTTTACATTAATTTATTGGTGTTGTTGACGCATTTTGAAAATGTAATATAAAACCTCTTACTTTACCTTTTACAGATGCACCTGGTCCTGCAATCAACTTCAGGTTTGAGGAGATCAGGAATAACTCTGTCATCTGCAAGTGGGATCCTCCCATGGATGATGGTGGCAGTGAGATCCTGAACTACACCTTGGAAAGGAAGGACAACTCCAAGGTGGAGATCGGATGGATCACAGTAACCTCAACGCTCAGAGGATGTAGATACCCCGTGACCAAACTGATAGAGAAGAAGGAGTACATCTTCCGTGTCACTGCTGAGAACAAGTTTGGTCCTGGACCACCATGTATCTCTAAGCCAATTATTGCCAAGGATCCATTTGGTAAATAATTTATTTTTAAGAGTTTTATCATGTCTATAACATTCAAAATCAGGTTGAAATAATGATGTCAGTTCAACCATTTTTGCACGTCTGGGTTAGTCGTGATTGTACTTTGTTCTTACAACTGTGATGTTCACTTCTTATTCTAGACCCACCAGAGGCTCCAGAGAAGCCTGAGATTGACGGCATCACAGCCAACTCCATGCTGGTTACCTGGGAGGTGCCAAACGACATGGGCAGCCCCATCCTTGGTTACTGGGTGGAGCGTCGTGAGATCAACAGCACCCATTGGACCAGAGTCAACCGGGTCATTTTGGAGGATACAGAAATGAATGTGGAAGGCCTACTGGAGGGACTGACATATATCTTCAGGGTGGCTGCTGAGAACCAAGCTGGGCCTGGGAAGTTCAGCGTCCCGTCTGATCCCATGACATGCCAGGATCCAATCTGTAAGTCAACAATATTATGATACCATACCTTTTATTGTCCATTTGCATGGAAATTAATTTTGTGAATTTAAGCATACAAAATGCACAAAATCAATACAATATAATACAACACAATGATTCATTGTGATTAAGTTTCATTGTCGAACAATGATCAAATACAATATGTTATTGTTGATGTGTTTGTCCCATAGTGCCACCTGGACCACCGTTCCCAAGAATCCTTGACACCACTGAGTCTTCCATTGATGTGGAATGGGATCCTCCTGCCTCCAATGGAGGTGGAGACATCCTGGGCTACCATGTTGACAAGACCCTAGCAGGCACCAATGACTGGTCCCGCTCCACAGAGAGACCCTGGAAGACCCGGGCCTTCACTGTGTATGGAGTCAGAGAAGGAGCCAAGTACCTGGTCCGTGTGATCGCAGTCAATGGAGCTGGTGAAGGAACTCCTGGCTTGACTGAATCAGTCTTTGTCAGAGATCCTAAAGGTACAGTAACCAATGATCAGAAAGCTTATTCAAAACAATGACAACAAACGTATGCTTAATACATTAACAACAGTGGCCTGCATTGGTGTCACATTGAATCGGAGGACAGGCTCATTGTAATCGCTGGAACAAAATGAATGGAATAGTATCAAATACCACTGTCTCTTCCATTCCATTCCAGCCATTACTATTGTCGTTCTCCCTTCATTAACCTCCATGGATATTCAAGTGATTTTGGGTCTTTGAAAGCACTATATACAGGTCCTGTGTATTATTATTATTAAAACATAGCTAATGTCACTGAATGTTGATTGTGTCTACAGAGGCTCCAGTGGTAGAGTTGGATCTCACTGTGAGGAATGGCGTAATGATCAGAGCTGGGGAGCCACTGATTCTGCCTGCCCTTGTCACTGGTAAACCTCCTCCAGAAATCAAATGGACCAAAGATGACGGTCCACCTGACAAAGACCACGTCCAGATAGAAAATGTTGGAAAGGAAAGCACTCTCAGTATCAAGGCCGCCACAAGAAAGGATCCTGGCAAGTACCAGATCAGTGCAAGAAATAGCAGCGGAATCAAGTCTACATGGACAAGGGTTGATGTCATGGGTAAGAGTTTTGATGAATTCTCTATTAGCTATGATATCACAGTATGCCATTTTTGGGCATGTTTCACATTTGGTTGTACTTTGATGATGTAAAGCTAGGATTAGGGTTAATGAATAGTTTGTTTGTTAATAGTTAAAAGAACATCTATAAAAACATATATTGTGGATTATCCAAAGAGTAAGAGTAATAGAGTAATAATGAGTAATAAAGAGTAATAATGTCGCCTTAAATGTTGTTGGCCTGCGAAAGACTAGTACCCTTTCCAGGGGGTGTACTTCACTCTGCAGATAGGCTCCTAACCTATGGGCCAGTCTGGCTCGGACAAGGCTACCTACTTACTTACTCACATATTGTACTTGGATGTAACACTTTGACCTGTCCTCTGTCAGATGTTCCCGGGCCTGTGCTGGACCTGAAACCTGTGGTGGTAACCAGGAAACTGATGATTCTGAACTGGTCCGATCCTGATGACGACGGTGGCAGTGATCTGACCGGCTTCATCATTGAGAGAAGAGATCCCAAGATGCACACGTGGAGACAGCCCATCGAGACACCCTCATCTAAGTGTGAGATTGTGGGTATTGTTGAAGGACAGGAGTACATCTTCCGAGTTGTGGCGAAGAACAAGTTTGGCTGTGGCCCTCCTGTTGATCTGGGTCCTATTGCTGCAGTGGATCCTAAAGGTAATGTCTAGATATTGTTGATTCATGCAAATGTGTTTCTGTGCAGGTCAGATCATTAATAGAGGTTAATCACTCTATATTTTAATTGAAGCTCCACCAACTTCGCCTGAGAGGTTCCACTACACTGAGAGGACAAAGTCTTCCATCAGCCTTGCATGGAGACCTCCCCGCAACGATGGAGGCAGTCCAATCTTGGGCTACTTTGTTGAGAAGAAGAAGCACGATGCCCCAGCATTTGAGCCTTGTAACACAGAGATGTGCAAGGACCTCTTCATGACTGTCGATAACCTTGAGGAGCTGTTTATGTATGAGTTCCGTGTCAAGGCTGTCAATTTGATTGGACCAAGTGAACCTGGAATTCCACTCACCATTGTCATTCAAGATGATGAAGGTTAGTCCTCTGAGTTCTATGGTCTTGGTATTTGTCCTATGTGCTAAAATAGTAAACATGTTGAATTGAATTGGACTTGGTTGATTTTAATTGGACTGAATTGAATTGGACTGAATTGAATTGAATAAACTTGTCACTGAGTTGCTTCTTCTATTTCAGTTCCTCCTACTGTGAGGATGTTAAAGACTTTCAAGGGAGATGCCATCACTGTCAAGAAGGGAGAGCCTATTGAAATCCCTGCTGAGGTGACTGGTCTTCCAATGCCCAAGGTTGAATGGTTGAAGGATGAAGTCATTATTGCAGAGCCCACTGAGACTCTGTTGTTGGAAACCAAGGAGATCAACAGAATCCAGTCCAACACCAAGCTCAGTTTCCCTGCAGCAGCCAGATTGGACAAAGGCATCTTTACAGTGACTGCCTCCAATCGTCTTGGGTCAGCTAGTCACACCATCAAGGTTAATGTGTTAGGTAAGTGGTCTGATATTATGTATGTTGTTTGCTTTTCTTCATTTTCTGGACACTGTATGAATCAGTAAACTCAAAGCCATTAGCTCACTTTCCTTTAAGAAAATATCCATACAAATTAGCAAAAAGAAAATATTTTAGTCTGTCTACTGTAGTCTGACCTTTTTTTCATTGAATTGTTGCATTGTCATTATAAGGGTAATAATATTAATCCTCTCTCATGTTAACAGACCGTCCTCTGCCACCAAGGAATGTGAATATTGGTAACATCAAGGCTGAGTCCTGCAAGCTGACCTGGGACGCCCCAGAGGACGACGGAGGAAGTGAGCTCACTAACTACATCGTTGAGAAGCTGGACATTCTTCCTGAGGTGGAACCTGAAGAAGAATATGAGGATTCTGAGGATGAGGAGCCTAAGCCTAAATCTGAGCCGAGACCCATTCCTGTATGGACGGTGATCACCAACAGCATCATTGAGAAACGACTCGGGGTCAGTATAAAACAGATTGAATATATTATGTTTGGTAACACTTGAGTTAAAACCCGCAGTTATAATGCTTCATAGCAAGGCTATAAGCATGTATGGTAGAGGTCTTCACTGGTCCACCTGTTCCCGAATACCTGAAACCAGCTCTGTTTCTCTTTCACTCGCGCATTAACAGCTCTGGTTGATAACATAGCTAAAACAATTATTTTCTGCTGCTTCCCTCACTTGGATCTGACCGGACGCGACAGGGTCTATACGGGGATTGGTCTGGTTGTCCTTGGGTTAGTTCGGACCAGGTCTATATCTTGAACAAACATATTTATTCAGGTAGGGTATGGTTAGGAATGCCCCGGTCTATTTTTGGTGCTTGTGAAGGACTTTAATGTATGGGCCTTAATAATGAGACATATAATATGCTATGTCTCTCTCTATATCAAAGAAACAACAAAGATTGTAATATGTTGAGACAGTAGCATGAATGCTTATAGTGGACTTAATTGAATCGTTTAATCATTTACTCAATGTTCCCAAATGTCTTCTCTAAGGTTTGGAATCTGGAAACCGGTAGCCAGTACCAGTTCAGAGTGAGAGCAGAGAACAAGTATGGACAGAGTGACGCCTGCGAAACAGAAGCCACCGTCATCAAGGATCTGTACGGACTCCCTGGTCCTCCAGAGAAACCAAAGATCGCAGAGCACACCAGGTCCTCCATGCTTGTGACATGGGACCCTCCACGAGACAACGGTGGATCCACTATCTCTGGCTACTGGCTGGAGAAGAGGGAGAAAGGTTCGTCTTATTGGGCCCGGGTGAATAAAGCCCCAGTGACCAAGCGCGCCCCTAAGGGCTGGGAGTTCCTGGTCGTTCGTATGATTGAGGGGTCCGCATATGAGTTCCGTGTCATGGCTGTCAATATTGCCGGTATTGGACCCCCCAGTGGACCTTCCGATCCTGCAAACGCAGTGGACCCTCTTAGTAAGTATAATTTTCCCTTTTTCTACAGGTTATATATAATATGTATATTTATAGAAATAAAAATAACATTAGTATTCATTTAGCTGCTTTGGAAATTGTATTGAAGAATATGTAAGTATGTGCCCTATTGAGAGACCCAGGAGTACCTTGTAATGACCAGAGTTGGTGACCTTAATGTTTTCCCTCTGTGCCCCACAGTGAAACCTGGCATGCCAGCACCACCAGAGGTCGCAGACAAAACCAAGCACAGTGTCAGCCTCACATGGTCTCCACCTGAAAAAGACGGGGGAAGCCCCATCAAGGGTTACATCGTTGAGATCCAGGATGAAGGCAGCTCTTTCTGGAACAGGATCACAGATCTAGATACTCTGCATGAGACCACAGAGCTCACTGTCCCAAGTCTCAAAGAGCTGAAACACTACAAGTTCAGAGTCACAGCTGTCAATGACATCGGCGAGTCTGACCCAAGTCCAAAGACTGAAGTACTAATTGAGGACGTACATGGTAATTAGACCTACTTATTTATCCATTTTAATTTGAAAAGGTATGTTTTTATGCATGTTAGCAGTCAAGTTTTCAAGATAAAGCACTTTCAGTCGAGCAAAAACCTTCCTTGACGAATCATATGATGCAAAACGCATGCAAACAAAATTGGGAATTGTTTTAACAGTGGATTGATGGAGAAAATACAAAAATATAGTTTTTGAGTGAAGTATTCACAAGTATTCACCAGTAGTCACAAGTTTATTGTTGTTCTTTGTTTTGATGATGCCTTTTTATGTCACAGTGGGGCCGAAGATCCTTATCGATTGCATTGTGGAAGATTTGCTCTGCGTCCGAGCTGGTCATGCCTTCAGAATCCCTGCCACCATCAAAGGGCGTCCCGTTCCTAAGGTGACCTGGGAATACACTGGTTCAGCAAAGACCCACAAGAAGAATCGCCTTCATGTCCTTCCAGTTGATTCAGAGGTAAGGCATTTATATTTGTATTTACTCTTCCTGGGGTCCAGCAAAATTAAGGCAGTTATACAATTTTTTAAACAATTACAATACATTCACAACATATTTTACAACACATTAAGTGTGTGCCCTCAGGCCACTACTCTACTAGCACATATCTACAACACTAAATCCATGTTATCGTGTGTGTGTATGCGCGTGTCTGTGCCTGTGTTTGTGTCTCTTCACAGTCCCCGCTGTTCCAAAAGGTGTATTTTTATCTGTTTTTTTAATCTATTTTTACTGCTTGCATCAGTTACTTGAAGTGAAATAGAGTTCCATGTAGTCATGGCTCTATGTAGTACTGTGAGCCTCCCATAGTCTGTTCTGGACATGGGGATTGTGAAGAGACCTCTGGTGGCATGTCTTGTCGGGTATGCATGGGTGTCCGAGCTGTGTGCCAGTAGTTCAAACAGACAGTTCGGTGCATTCAACATGTCAATACCTCTCACAAATACAAGTAGTGATGAAGTCAATCTCTCCTCCACTTTGAGCCAAGAGATTGACATGCATATTACAGATGTATTTATCTATCTTTATTTAACTAGGCAAGTCAGTTAAGAACATATTCTTATTTACAATGATGGCCTACCAAAAGGCAAAGACCTCCTAGGACAGGGGATGGGATATTGATTAAATTTTTTTTAAATAAATGACATGTAAATATAGGACAAAACACACATCACGACAAGAGAGACAACACAACACTACGTAAATAGATACCTAAGACAACAGCATGGTAGCAACACAACATGACAACAACATGGTAGCAAAACAACATGGTAGCAGCACAAAACATGGTACAAACATTATTGGGCACAGACAACAGCACAAAGGGCAAGAAGGTAGATACAACAATACATTGCGCAAAGCAGCCACAACTGTCAGTAAGTGTGTCCATGATTGAGTCTTTGAATGAAGAGATTGAGATAAAACTGTCCAGATACAGCTACCATGCATCAAGGTGAAAGGACGTAACACATAACCCTTGTTATAAGGCATTGTACAGCTAACATGCATCAAGGTGAAAGGACGTAACACATAACCCTTGTTATAAGGCATTGTACAGCTAACATGCATCAAGGTGAAATGACATAACACATAACCCTTGTTATAAGGCATTGTACAGCCACCATGCATCAAGGTGAAAGGACATAACACATAACCCTTGTTATAAGGCATTGTACAGCTACCATGCATCAAGGTGAAAGGACGTAACACATAACCCTTGTTATAAGTAGTAAAATAATGACATTGTCTGACCAAGATGTATAAATGTCCTGATTTGATTTTTCTCACCAGGACTAATGACTTAATTTCCTTTGTTTAGATTGAATCTACTGATACTACCTCAAACATCACTGTACCTGTGTGCTTGAGGACCCACTCTGGAAGATACACCATCACAGCCAAGAACAAGGCTGGACAGAAACATGTCAACGTCAGAGTCAATGTTCTCGGTAAGTGCAGTATAAAAGCAATTAATGGTGGAAAGGATGGATACGTGCAAAGCCAGGAAAAATACAAAAAGGAGGCTCATATCAAAAAGTGTATTGTTTTTTAGGACATAAAACATTAATGAGAAACCCAACACTTCTCATAGAAGACATATTAACGTCTGTGTTATATTTGACATCTGTTTACAGATGTGCCTGGTGCTCCTAGAGAGCTCAAAGTGACTGACATCACCAGAGCAACCATGAGGCTGATCTGGAAACTGCCTGCTAACGACGGTGGCGAGAGGATCAAGAGTTACTTCATTGAGAAGAAGAATGTGACAGGAAAGGCTTGGACCATAGTAAACCAGTGCTGTTTCAGCCAGGCCTACGTTGTGGAGGGACTGCTGGAGGGACAGGAGTATGTGTTCCGTGTGCGGGCAGAGAACCGTCTGGGAATGGGACCTTTCACTGAGACCACTGAGCCTGCTAGGGCAAGAGACCCCATCTGTAAGTCACAAATGAATTACTAACAAATAAATATGTACTCATAATAGTACTCATGTAAGTCACTTTGGAATTAAAGCATATTTTTTATATTTAACTCGGCAAGTCAGTTAAGAACAAATTCTTGACGGGCTACCAGGGAACAGTGGGTTAACTGCCTTGTTCAGAGGCAGAACGGTAGATTTTTACCTTGTTACCAGCGGCGGTGAGAGTGCCGAATCCTAACCACAGTAGTAATGATAATACCCACATGAATAAATACTACAGTTTGCTATAGAATACTACATTACTTACTATAGAATTCTATAGTAAACTGCAGTAAAATGTATAATGTATAACACTGTAGTATCTCTCTATCATGTGTAGTACTTACGATATAATGTTGTATTATACTGTAGGCTCTAAACAAACAGAATTAAAACTCAAACGGATGACTAGGAAAAGCTGCAAAGACAAAGACATATTTACACAAGCAGATATATTTATACCCTCCAACTAGGAGGAGTCAACTCCTTGCACATCTAGACATCCAATACATCTCTGTTGCTAGAAAGGAACATAATTGGTCCCTCTCACTGATGTAGTCATGGTCCCACCTCCTGCTAGAACCTTCATGGGCGTGGAAATATATGTGTGTGGGATAGGACTTTTCCTTCTTACTTCAATCGACCTGACATCGGGCCGCGACTGTCTTACCTTATCAGTAACTGAAACCATACTGTTGCCCATTTCCTTCCCTCCTTAGGAGCCATTAGATTTAACAATACCACTTTCTGCACGTCCCCTTCCTCACTCAGCAACTATCCATACACCTAGTTCTTATCCACCCTCCATTGACCCCAACATATACATTCATTATACATGTAAACTAATCAATAAGCTATAGCATGGTAACATGAATAAGTATATTTCAAGCTAGAATCCAACAATACTATAGTAAATCCTACAGATTATCCACAAAAAAACACTGTTGTAAACACTACAGTAATGTCTGCAATAACATTACAGTCCGCAAAAACACTACACCCTTTTAACTATAGAAAATACTACAGTATTTAATCTGCCTTTTCTGTAGGTTATAGAAAAGAGCAGAAGAACCCAGTCCTCCCTACCTATAGGTTATGTAAAATTTGCTATTTTAGTATTTTCTTCAGGTTTCCTCAAGGAGAAAGCCTCTACTTCTATGTCAAAGATAATAAAACAAAAACACTATAGTAAATACTACAGAAATGTCTGCAAAAACACTATGGTACACTGAAGTCTGCAAAAACACTACAGTAAATACTACGGTATACTACAGTCCACAAAAACACAACATTAATTACTATAGTATATACTACAGTTTTATTTTACTACAGAATTTATACTATAGTTAACTGTAAATACAGCAGTATACTACAGTAAATACTACAGTATTCACGGTAGTGTATTTGCAGACTTTAGTCTGCAAAACCCCTACAGTGAATACTACACTAAAGTCTACAAAAACACTACAGTGAATACTACAGTCTACTATAGTATTTTTTTATGTGGATATGTACACATAACATTTATGAAATGTAGGTTACAAAGTGTACACCTTACTAATAAGTTCCCATTCTTTATTCCCATTATCAGACATACCTGATCCCCCAACCCATGTCAAGATCAATCTGGTAACCAAGGATACAGTGACACTAACATGGGTGCCACCTAAGAACAACGGTGGTTCTCCTGTGACGCACTACATCATTGAGCGCCTGAGCTGGGACACCAGCGGTCCGGAGAAAGAGACGTGGAAGCAGTGTAACAAGCGTAACGTTGAGGAAACCATCTTCATCATTGAAGATCTTAAAAATGGAGGAGAGTATGAGTTCCGCGTCAAGGCTGTGAACGAGGCCGGCCCAAGCAGACCATCTGCTACCGCTGGACCAATCATTATCAAGGACCAGACATGTGAGTGAAAAGTACAGTTAAGAAAAAGTCTGAAAAAAGTCTAAAATATGCTCAGATTGAATGGGCAAAGTGCATTCTTCAGGGGGACAGCACATGTATGCTATTGTAAATGCTTCTATATGAGAGAAGAAAAAAATCTTTGATTGACTTGTACTGACTCAATCCTCCATTGTTTAGGTGCTCCTACCATTGAACTGAAGGAACAGATGGAAGGTGAAGAGGGACTAGACGTCCATATTGTGGCTAGGATCCATGGCTGTCCATTCCCCTCCCTCGTATGGCAGAAGGCTCCCATTGCCAAGCCTGAAGACAAGGCTGTAGTGCAATATGATCAGCATGTCAACAAGCTGGTAGTTGATAACAAATGTACGCTGCTGATCCAGCAGTCCAAGAGAGACGACAGCTCCCTGTACACTATCACTGCTAGCAACAGTCTGGGCAAAGCATCTAAGGAAATCAAACTCACTGTCCTAGGTGAGGAATTTCTCTCTGAATTTCTTTATTTCTTTCTGTTTGTTTAGTCTGCTTGATTGTGTTGTAATATGACACCATTGGCTCCTTTTCTTCCTCAACTCAGGACGACCTGGCGTACCTGTCGGGCCAATCGAATTCAAAGAGGTGTTTGCCGAGAGGATAACACTTGCATGGAAACCACCTAGAGATGACGGTGGCTCCAAGGTTACAAACTACGTCGTTGAGAAGCGTGAGGAAAACAGAAAGTCATGGGTGCACGTTTCCGCAGACCCCAAAGAAGGCCTGTATACAGTTCAGAGGCTGACTGAGGGCCATGAGTATGAGTTCCGTGTCATGGCTCAGAACAAATATGGAGTTGGACCACCGCTGTACAGCGAACCTGAGAAAGCAAGGAATCTGTTCAGTAAGTTGAATGTACTATTGGATTATCAGCACTTTCTAAGTCAATGTCACTGTGGATATATTTCTTCCAACCAATTTTCTTATTGTTCATCTCAACAGCTGTCCCTGGCCAGGTTGAGAAGCCCATAGTGGAAGACGTGACTCTTGAGTCAATGGTGATCATCTGGGACGAGCCAAAATACGATGGTGGATCTCCAGTTAGTGGTTACTGGCTGGAGCGTAAAGAGACGACGGCTAAGCGCTGGACCAAAGTGAACCGCGCCCCCATCAGGGTCATGCCCCTGGGTCAGGAGTATGAGATCACTGGTCTGCAGGAGGGAGCAATCTACCAGTTCCGTGTGACCGCAATCAACGCAGCTGGCATGGGACTTCCTAGTGTCCCATCGGATCCTGTTCTTTCAAGAGACCCTATTAGTAAGTTAACATATATACGGTGAATCCCAAATGGCACCCTATTTCCGGCCTATTTAGTGCACTATAGGGCCCTGGTCAAAAGTAGTGGACTATATAGGGAATATGGTGACATTTGAGATGCATAAATACAGTTTTTCTTACATGGGGAGGGTTCTTTCTATTTTCTATTTGTTACATAGCTATGTTGTTTCTATTTGTCTGGCCTTCTGACATTGTAAATGTCATCTTGTTTGTGTGTAGCTCTCCCGGGTCCCCCAACGCCCAAAGTAACAGACTGGACCAAGTCAACAGTGGATCTGGAGTGGATCCCACCTTTGATTGATGGTGGATCTAAGGTCACTGGTTACTTTGTTGAATACATAAACGAGGAAAAAGAAGCAGAAATTGAAAAACAGAAGGCAGCGGAAGCAGACAAAGTAGTAGTAAAAGCGAAAAAGGTTAAGAAAATCATATTCGACGAAGATGGAAATGAAATATCAGAATCAGAAGAAGAAGAAAAGGTAGTAGTGATAAAAGACGGATGGGAAAAGGTAATTACATTTACTCAAATCATTTCTCAAAAGTATTCTTTCTCAAACACTTTTGATCTTAATGGGACAACCTGCTAAATTAATTTAAATAACATCAAATTAAGAGTATCTGAATGTTTGTAATACTTTTGTTTTCCCTTCTTCAGGCTAAAGACAAGGAGATTAGAGGCACTAAGTTTGTTGTGTCTGGACTGAAAGAGCTGGGAAGGTACAAGTTTAGAGTGAGGGCAGTGAATGCTGCTGGCGTCGGTGAGCCCGGTCAAGTGGCCGAAGTGATTGAATGCAAGGACAGAACAAGTAAGAGACAAGAGAACTATGATATACAGTATGATTTTCAATTTCTCCATTTGTTACGTCCGTGATAGAGGCTTCGTCCCAAATGGCACCCTATTCCCAATATAGTGCACTACATAGGGAATAGGGTGCCAATTTGGATGCAGTAGAGTGTTTGCTATCGTAAACTAACACACACTTGTTGTTTTAGTTGCCCCTGAAGTGGACTTGGATGCCACATTGAAGGAAAAGATTGTAGTCCATGCCGGTGGTACCATCCGCCTCCTGGCCTACGTGTCAGGCAAGCCTGCACCAGAGATCACATGGAACAGAGATGACCAGCCTCTACCAGCAGAGGCTAAGGTTGAAATCACGTCAATCAGCTCTGCTCTGGTTATCAAAAACTGCAGACGCCATCACCAGGGTATATACACCCTTATTGCAAAGAATGAAGGAGGGGAAAGGAAGAAGGCTGTCATTGTGGAGGTGTTGGGTAAGAAGAAACTGTACTTATTCTTGTCATTGGTGATGTTGAGTATATCTCAGGTGATATCAGGAGCAGTATGTATCAAGCATCTCGGAGTAGGAGTGCTGATCTAGGATGAGTTTGGCCTTTTAGGTCATAATGAATAAGAGGGAGGGGGGGCCTGATCCTAGATCAGGCACAGGAGTTGAATGTTATTGAAAACTTCCTTCACATGTGGTTCTTAGATGTTCCCGGCCCAGTTGGTCAGCCCTTCTCTGGTGTGAACCTCACCACGGACTCCTGCAAGTTAACCTGGTGCTCCCCTGAAGACGATGGTGGCTCTGCCATCACCAACTACCTAATAGAGAAGAGAGAGTCTGACCGCATGGGCTGGACAGCAGTCTCTTACACGGTCACCAGGCATAATGCTGTGGTCCAGGGTCTCATTGACGGAAAAGGATATTTCTTTAGAATCGCAGCTGAGAATATCATCGGAATGGGTCCATTTATTGAATCACAACGACCAGTTCTCATCAAAGATCCTATTTGTGAGTTCCTGCCTATATCAATACCAGAACTACAGCTTTCTTATTGCTGTTACAAAACATAAGCATATCCAGCTATTATTTCTATTATTCCAATGGGCCTAATTTTTGTGTCCTTTTTGCATGCTAGCTGTTCCTGAGCGTCCTGAGGATCTAGAGGTCACAGCAATCACCAAAGACTCCATCAGTTTGATCTGGAGACCACCTAAGTATGATGGGGGTTCTGAGGTTACAAGTTATGTGCTTGAAACTCGTCTGATCGGAAAGGATAGCTTCACTAAGATCGATACTGATGGCACGCTAATGGATAGGAAGTTCACAAAGGGAGGTCTCAAAGAGAATTCCACCTATGAATTCCGTGTCAGTGCTGTCAACGTGATTGGTCAGGGCAAGCACTCTTTCTGCACCAAGCCAATCAAGGTCAAAGAAGAACTTGGTAAGTGATGAATAAGGTAGTCATTCTAAATATCTTGGGGAATGTTGATTTATATATATATATAAATCATATATATATATATATATATATATATATATATATATATTTGAAAACATCACTTCTTTGTTCTTCCATCCTCAGAGCCCCCAACGATCGACTTGGACTTCCGTGACAGACTGGTTGTGCGTGTGGGAGACGTGTGCACCCTCCAGGGCCGCTTTACTGGAAAGCCAGCACCTACAATAACATGGACAAAGAACGAGGAAGAGCTGAAAGCAAATGAGGAGGTCACAATGACCAACACTAGTAAAACACTGTGCTTGGCTATGCCCAAGGCTAAACGCGAACACAGCGGCAGATACCAGGTGGTTGTGGAGAACATTGTCGGCTTACGTAAAGGAATCTGCAGTCTCACTGTTGTTGGTAAGGTGGTGAGGGTGTTCTTTGTTGTTCTTAGTTGACAGACCTAATGTCACTCTTCATTAACCCTTATAATCAAAATATGTTTGATTATTGACTGATCCATTTCTAATAGATTATTCATTATTAAATGCTATTATTTTCCCTCAGATCGCCCCCAGCCTCCAGAGGGCCCAGTGGTCTTCAATGAGGTCTACAGGAACTACATGGTGATTTCCTGGAACCCTCCTCTGGACGATGGTGGATGTGCCATCTCCAACTACACCATTGAGAAGAGAGACACAAACAGAGACCTCTGGATGCCAGTGACAACCGCTTGCACCAGGACAACATGCAAAGTTCCTAAGCTGATTGAGGGCAGAGAGTACATAATCAGAATCTGTGCTGTGAACATCCACGGTGTCAGCAACCCACTGCTGTCTGCCGAGACCAAGGCTAAGGATGTCTTCAGTAAGATACATACTGGAACAATATAAGTTACATCCATAATGCCACCCTATTCCCTATATGGTGCAGCCATAGGGCTCTGGTCCAAAGTAGTGCACTATGTAAGGAATTGGGTGCAATTTAAGATGCAACCATCTTTTGTCATGAATGCATTTTGCTAAAACTGATCAGATCAATTCGTTCTCCCATTACAGAGGTGCCAGATGCACCCAAACAGCCCATTGTGAAGGAGATCTATAAGGATCAAGCCCTCCTCACTTGGGAGCCACCTGCGGATGGTGGCAAGCCCATCACTGGCTACGTTATTGAGAGGAAGGAGACCATGGCTAACAGATGGACTCGCGCATCCGGAAAAGACCGCATCTTCCCCAAAGTAGAGTACTTTGTTCCAGACCTCCTTGAGGGCTGTGAATATGAGTTCCGTGTCATGGCTGAGAACGTTGTGGGTCTGGGTGACCCCAGCCCTCCATCAAAGCCCATCTTCGCCAAAGATCCAATTGGTAAGTGACTTTGTGCAAAGTTAATTAATTCTTTACAAGATTTCACAGCTTTTAAAATTTTTAATCAACTGTTTCTTCCCTCAGTGCCTCCAAGCCCCCCCGTGTTGCCAGAAGCTGTGGATTGGACAAAGGAGTCTGTCTCACTATCTTGGCAGCCACCAAAGGACTGTGGCAGGGGAAAGATCTTTGGCTATCTCGTTGAGTTCAGTAAAGTTGGAAAGGAGTGGCAAAAAGTGAATCAGACTCCTGATTCCTGCCAAGAAACCAAGTTCAAGGTCATTAACCTGGAAGAGGGAGAATATTACAAATTCAGAGTTACTGCTGTAAACTTCGCTGGTGAATCTGAACCCGCATACACCACAGATCCAGTGAAGGCAGAAGACAGATTTGGTAAAATTATATTACATTTGTTTTCATAATTTGGGTAATTCATTATCATTGAAATAAACAAATGAATTATAACACCTATTGTTTTTCTAACCCCAAAAGAACCTCCTGAGTTGGATGTTGAACTGGGTATGCCTCGTGAGTTGAAGGCCATGGCCGGAACCCATATCAATCTGGTTGCTGGAATCAAGGGAATTCCATTCCCCAAAGTCACATGGAAGAAGAACGATAAAGACGTCCCCACAAGAGCCGAAATTGAGGTCAATCCACTAGGATCTAAATTGGAGATGCGCTACTGTGCCCGTTCTGACTGTGGCGACTACACTCTGAACATAGAAAACTCATCTGGATCAAGGACTGCCACATGCACAGTCCTCGTCCTTGGTAAGGAATTTTTCGGTCATAATTTCTGTCAGAAATTAAGGAAGACAGATGTATAGTGCTTAGCATACCGGGTTGCTATAATTATGTTATTCTTTACTCTATTAGACAAACCTGGTCCAATCCAGCACCTGAGGGTTTCAGAGGTGAGAAGCGATTCTGCCTATCTCTCCTGGAAAGACCCTGAGGACAATGGAGGAGCACGTATTACCAACTTTGTTGTGGAGAAGAAAGATGTGGCATCTGCACAGTGGGTGCCAGTCTGCTCTTCGTCTAAGAAACGCAGCATGATGGCCAAGCACTTGATGGAAGGAACATCATATTTGTTCCGCGTTGCTGCTGAGAATCAGTTTGGCAGAAGTGAATACATTGAAACAACCAAAGCTGTCAAAGCCATAAATCCTCTGTGTGAGTATCAATCAACCTGAATACAGTAAGACCTACTGGTGTATTGTAATGTACCTGGTATCTTGATCACTAACTTGACGTATGTAATCTAATCTCATCTAATCTAATGTATGTTCTATTTTCAGTCCCACCTGGTCCACCAAAGGACTTGCACCACGTAGATGTGGACAAGACAGAGGTCTGGCTTGTGTGGAACTGGCCTGACCGCAACGGAGGTAGTGACATCACAGGTTTCCTGGTTGAGTACCAAGAGGAAGGAGAGAGAGAGTGGGATGAATGGAACACAGTCAGCATCCCTGAGAGCCACATCACTGGCCTCGAGGAAGGAAAGACTTACAGATTCCGTGTAAGAGCCGAGAACGCTATCGGACTGAGTAGACCAGACACCACTGTTCCCGTTCTCTGCCAGGAGAAGCTTGGTGAGGTTTACTATATATTTACTTAATGGTTTGGTTTCTCTGTCATAAATTAATCCTGGTCCTAGGCTAAAAAGCAAGTTAAATAAAGATTCTCCATTGAAAGTTATTCTTAGTCCAGGATTAGTCTTAATCTGTGTCCAGGAAACCACCCCTATATCTATTGATTTGAAGACAACATAATTGCCATCATCAAACAAATTATATAAATGAACCTATATTTTCACAGTGGCTCCAATTGTTGAAGTTGATGCCAAGCTGATCGAAGGGATCATCGTGAAATGTGGAAGCACAATCAGACTCCCTGCTATCATGAGAGGCATTCCTGCGCCTACTGCTAAATGGTCCATTGACGGAGCAGAAATTGTTCCCGAAGGCACAGTTAAGATTGAGAGTGACAACTATTCAACAGTTCTCAGCATCAATGATTGTTTGAGAAGTGACAGTGGAACCTATATCCTCACAGTGTCCAACCCTGCAGGAACCAAGACTCTGGCTTTGAATGTGACCGTTCTTGATGTGCCTGCAGCGCCCATTGGACCAGTTAGTATCCTTGAAGTTACTCCTGAGTACATGCTTATTGACTGGCGTCCTCCAAAGGATGATGGTGGAAGCCCTGTAACAGGTTATGTTGTTGAGAAGAGAGAGGCTAAGAAAGAAACCTGGGGAGGTGTGTGCTCTGGTAGCACAGCCACAAAGCTTAAGATCTCTCGTTTGCAGAGTGGAGTTGAATATGTTGTGCGCATTCGCGCAGAGAACAAAATGGGTATCGGCGCTCCTCTTGAAAGTGCACCAACCGTTGCCCAACACACGTTTGAAGCCCCTGGCCATCCAGGCAAACCAAACACATCAGACATTGCAGAAGATGCTCTCACTGTTGGGTGGACCATGCCATTATTTGATGGAGGCAGTCAAATCACTGGATATATCGTTGAGCGTAGACATAAGGGCGGAAAATGGATCCGTGTCAACACGACACCCTGTAAGGATCTCAGAATCAGAGTACTTGGTCTCTTTGAGGGAAATGAGTATGAGTTTAGAGTTTTTGCTGAAAACATTGCCGGTTTCAGTGGACCTTCTCCCATATCAGACCCAGCAAAACCCTGTCGTCATATCACAGCTCCTGGACCTCCAGTTAACCCCAGAATCAAGGACTACAGTAAGGAAAATGCAGACCTAGTCTGGATTAAACCCAACAAAGATGGAGGCAGTCCAATCATGGGCTACATTATTGAAATGCAGAAAGCTGGCGGAGAATGGGTGATCATCAACAAGGATGGTCACATTAAGCAGTGTGCTTACAGAGTTAAAGGCCTTGAAGAACACTCAGAGTACAGGTTCCGCATTAGTGCTGTAAATATGATTGGAGTTGGAGAGCCTAGAGAATGCCCTGAATCGGTGGTTGCCAAAGACATCATGATACCTCCAGAGATCGAGATGGATGCTACAAGCCGTGGGCATTTGACTGTCCGTGTTGGACATAACATCAACATCATCGGTTACGTGAAAGCCAGACCTGACCCAGAGATTATCTGGAAAAAGGGTGATGACGTTTTGGAAACTGCCAAGCGCACAACACTAACTAAAAACTTCCCTGTTGTTCAACTGAGAATCAAAGAGGCAACCAGAGCAGACCATGGAAAGTATGTTTTGAAGGCTAACAACTACAGTGGTGAAGCCAAAGCTACGATAACTGTGAATGTGTTGGATAGACCTGGACACTGTCAGAATCTGAAGGCCTCCTATGTGACCAGAGACTCCTGTATGGTGTCCTGGGAGAACCCTGTGGACAACGGTGGCTCTGAGATTACAAACTACATTGTTGAGTGCCGTGAACCCAGTGTGAGGCTTTGGTCAATGATCTCATCTGACTGCACTAACCGCATGGTTAAAGCCAAACTCATGGAGGGCCACGAGTATCTCTTCCGTGTTTGTGCTGTGAACAAATGTGGCCCTGGGCCCACAGTTGAGACAAAACAACCAACCCTTGCCATCGATCCCATTAACAAGCCTGGTGAGCCAGAGAACTTCCGGGTAACTGATGTCGGTAAGAACTTTGTCTTCTTGAAATGGAGGAGGCCAGACTATGATGGTGGAAGCCCCAACATTGGCTACGCTTTGGAGAGCAAATTGGGAGCGGAAGAATGGGTGCCATTACATGAGGATCTGATTACGAATACATTCTTCATGGCTGACAAGTGTGTGGAAAAACAAACCTATCAGTTCAGAGTGCAGACATGCAACGAAGGTGGAGAAAGTGACTGGGTGAAGACTGGTGATGTTCTTGTCAGAGAGGAGATCCAGAAACCAGTGCTTGATATAAAGTTAACCGGAGCCCTTGTGGTTAAAGCTGGAGAGTCTATCAGAATTGAGGCTGGACTTAGAGGAAAGCCTCAACCAGAGGTGAAGTGGGTGAAGGACAAGGCCACAGGAGATAACCCTAGAGTTAGTGTTGAAACGGGCACAGATTATTCTAAATTTCTTATGACCAAATCTAAACGCACAGACTCCGGAAAATATGTCGTCACCGCCACAAACTCTGCTGGAACCTTCACTGGATACGCAATTGTCAATGTCTTGGATGTTCCAGGGCCTGTGAGAGACGTGAAGGTGTCTGGAATCGGAGTAGACAAATGTAGAGTTGCATGGGATCTCCCAGAAGATGAAGGTGGATGTGAAGTTGATAGCTATATCATTGAGAAATGTGAGACAAGAAGAATGGTCTGGTCCACATACTCTGCTTCACTTGTCACCAACTATTGCAATGTCACCCGACTAGTAGAAGGAAATGAGTACATCTTCCGCATCAGAGCAGAAAACAAGATGGGGACAGGTCCTGCAGTGGAGAGCAAACCCGTCACAGCTAGGACTCAGTTCAACAGACCTGGACCACCAGAATCACCAGAGATCACCAAGATCGGCAAAGAAGAGATGACAGTCGTATGGGCCCCACCAGAGAATGATGGTGGAAAGTCTATCACTGGTTATATCCTGGAAAGGAAAGAAAAGCGCGCTGTCAAATGGGTGCCATGCACAAAGAGTACCATCTCTGAGAGACGCATGAAAGTCAGCAACTTGATTCCCAACCACGAGTATCAGTTCCGTGTCAAGGCTGAAAATGAAGTCGGACTGGGAGAGCCAAGCAAACCATGCAGACCAGTAGCAGCCAAAGATCCAATTGGTACATAATTTATGCATTTTTGTAATATTGTATTATTATTATTATTGGTTATGATTTTTCTCTGTTGTTTGTACTAACATGCAGACATTTTGTTTTCCTTGATTCCAGAGGTTCCTGGTCCTCCAGGCAGTTTCAAGGTGATTGACAGCACCAAGACGTCCATTACTCTTGGGTGGGCCAAGCCTATCTATGATGGAGGTGCTCCTATCATTGGTTACATGGTTGAAATGAGAGACAAACCTGAGCCTAAACCTGAAGTGGTTGATGCTGAAGCTGTTCCTGAAGCTGTGCCGAAAGCTAAACCTGCAGAGGAAGCTAAGCCTGTAGGTGAAGCCAAGCCTGAAGGTGAAACTGAAGCTAAGCCTGAAGCAGCAGTAACAGAAGGTGAGGAACAATATGAAGAGGATGAAGCTGCTGCAGTTGCAGCTAAAGCTAAAGCTGAAGCTAAACGTAAGAAGAAAGAAGAGGGCTGGAAGAAGTGCAACACCGGTGCTGGTGTGCTGGTGCACACAGAATTCACCATTCCAAACTTGAATGAGAAGCAGATGTATGAATTCAGAGTCTCTGCACAGAACCAGGTCGGCTGGGGCCGCCCCGCTACACTCAAAGAGGCCGTCAACCCCAAGGAGGTCCTCGGTAAGTAAATACTTATTTTAATAAAATGGGTGGTTCGAACCCTGAATGCTGATTGGCTCATAGCCGAGGTATATCAGACCGTTTCTCCCTGGTATGACAAAATATTTATTTTTACTGCTCTAATTACGTTGGTAACCCGTTTATAATAGCAATAAGGGGTTTGTGGTACATGGCCAATATACCACGCCTAAGGGATTTATTCAGGCACTCCAAGTTGCGCTGTGCCTAAGAGCAGCCCTTAGCCGTGTTATATTGGCCATATACCACATCCCCTCGGGCCTTATTGCTTAAATATAGGCCTAGACGAGAACACATCCAGTTGATATAGAACTGTAGCTAATAGATAATATTTTATGATGATCTCTCAATGTCTGATGTATGTTCTCCCCGTTATCTTACCAACTTACAGAGGCACCAGAGATCGACTTGGATGCAAGTCTTAGGAAGGGCTTCACTGTTAGAGCAGGCTGCCCCATCAGGCTCTTCGCTACTATCAGAGGAAGACCATCCCCCAAAGTCACCTGGAAGAAGCTTGGTGTTGATAATGTAGTCAGGAGAGGGCACGTGGATCAGATTGATACTATGTCCTTCCTTGTGATCCCTGAGAGCACTCGGGACGACTCCGGCAAATACTCTCTGACACTCTCCAACTCCGCTGGGGAGAAAGCTATATTCGTGCGCGTTAAAGTATTGGGTAAGTCACCGAGGTGTATCTTTTCACTTTTTATGGCAGTCAGTGATATGACAGAGCATTATTCACTGTGAAAGACTTTAAACAAGAAAACATTCTTCACAATGTCAAATGAATGTTGTTACAGTAGTATTGTTTGTACTGTTATATGGACTGTATCCAATATTGATGTTACATTTGTTGAACAGATACTCCTGGACCTGTGGGAGGATTTGAGGTCTGTGATGTGACAAGCACCGGTTGTCAGCTGTCTTGGCTCCCTCCGGATAACGATGGTGGCTGCCAAATCCAGAACTACATTGTTGAGAAACGTGAACTCGACAAGAAGACTTGGTCAAATTGTATCAACGATTTGAAGAAAACAAGCTTCAAAGTCACTGGCCTCACACCTGGCTGTGACTACTACTTTAGAGTTATGGCAGTCAATAAATATGGCATTGGTGTTCCTAAAGACTCTCCAAAAGCTTATCTGACATCTGATCCTATAAGTAAGTGCACTTTTACAGTATACCTAATATTGTAATTAAATAGTGGATAGTGTAAGTGGATTTTATTGTTTTGTATTTTGATTCACATAAATGTCAAACATTTCTTAAAACAGGTGAACCTGATCCACCCAAGAAAATGGAGGTCTTGGAAGTGACAAAGAACAGTGCCACTCTGGGATGGCTGAAACCTTTGAGGGATGGTGGAGCTAAGATCAATGGCTACATGGTTGATTACAAAAAGGACGGTGAACCTGAAGACAAATGGACACCATATTCCGTTGTTAAAGACTTAACCATTGTAGTTGTTGGACTTAAAGAGGGCACAAAGTACAAGTTCAGAGTTGCAGCAAGAAACGTGGCTGGAACCAGTCTGGCAAGAGAAGCTGAGGGAGTATTTGAGGTCAAGGAGCAGCTGAGTAAGTCGCAAAGCTTAAAAAATTCCAAGAATTACCTTGTCTGGATTGAGTTTTGTGTAAAAAAAAAAGTGTTCATGTTACATACCACTATTTAACTCTTCATTTTAAAAACGTGTTTTCCAATCTTTTTTAGTGGCACCGAAGATCATCATGCCTGATATTGTCACAGTAAAAGCAGGAGAGAAAATGAGAGTTGAAGCTATTGTGGCTGGAAAACCTGCACCATTCTGCAAATGGAGGCAAGGCGCCGAGGATCTGTTGACATCTAATCGTCGCATGGTGCAAAAGTCTCCAAATTGCATTACGCTCATCATGAAAGACATCTCAAGAAAGGATAGTGGTTACTACAGTCTTTCTGCTGAGAACAGCACTGGCAAAATCAGCCAGATTCTTAGGGTCGTAGTACAGGGTAAGTTTTATTGAGGAAATGTAAAATAATTGACGAATACACTACCAGAATGCATAGTCTAAATGGATGCTGATGGGTACATGTCTTAATCTCACAGATAAGCCAGGGCCTCCTGACGCTCCCCTGGAGATCGTTGAGGTTGATATTGATGCCTGCACACTTCAGTGGAACCAACCCAGTGAGGACGGTGGAAGCAACATCACCAACTACGTCATTGAGAAGTGTGATGTGAGCAGAGGAGACTGGGTCATAGCTTCTGGCTCATGCACCACGACCAGCTACAAAGTTGGAAAGCTTACCCCTGGAATGGAGTATGGCTTCCGTGTCCGAGCTGAGAACCGATTTGGTATCTCAGAGCCAATCTATTCAGAGAAAATGATTGCTAGATATCCCTTCGGTGAGTTAAGCATGGCAAAGTATAAGCATGGTAAAAATGTAAAATGGCTATTGTACAATGAATTATGATTGTCTAAGTAATATAGTGTTGTGTACATTATGTACAATAAATTTGTTTTAGAAAATTTATGTTCATCTTGCTAACTCCGTATTTTAATTCCAGATGTCCCAGGCGAGCCCAGAAATCTGTGTATCACAAAAGTCAAGAGTGAAGCAGTGTCTCTGTCCTACGAGACCCCATCATCTGACGGTGGTAGTCCTCTTACCGGATACTGCATTGAGCGCAAAGAGAGGAACAGCCTCCTCTGGGTGAAAGCAAATGAGTCCGTTGTCCGTGGACTTGAATACAACTGCACAGGCTTAATGGAAGGTCTGGAATATGCATTCAGGGTGTCTGCCCTCAACAAGGCTGGCCAGGGTAAACCAAGCAAACAGACTGACTGGGTCACAGCAAGAACACCCATCGGTAAGTCATTGGGCATGGGATGTATGGCTTACCGTGTCCCTCACTGGCTTTTAAATCTGTAATCTGTCAATTGAAACTCATGGATGTTGTCATTTCTTAATTCTAGATCCACCTGGTAAACCTGAGGTAATGGATGTGACAAAAAGCACTGTTTCACTTGTTTGGACTCGTCCCCAAAATGATGGAGGTAGCAAGCTCATCGGATACTATGTGGAGTTCATGAAGATTGATCAAGAAGTAGAGAAATGGGTTCGCTGCAATGCCAACTGCCAGAACGTCAAGACAGAAGACTATGTTGTAACTGGCCTGGAGGAGGGAGCCCAGTATCGCTTCAGAGTTTTCGCCAAGTCAGCGATCAACATCAGCTTGCCTTCTGAGATCTCAGACGCCATCCCAGTGTTTGCAGAGAATGGTAGGCCACTGCTTCTTCAGAACATTGACAAAACAAAGTTGTTTTTGTTTTGATTTTAGATTTTAGTGTGTAATGACTAAATGCAATTTTAAAATCACCAAATGATTAAAGATAATTGAGGATTCCATGGCCAACACAAACCTTTTACTTGATGTTATGTGTCTCTTGTTTCTCCAGTTCCCCCCAGGGTCGAGCTGGGAGTGGACATGAAAAACATGATCATAGTGAAGGCTGGAGAAAATGTCTCCTTTGATGCTGTAGTGTTTGGAAAACCACTGCCCAAGGTTACATGGAAGAGAAATGGTGTTCCATTGAAACTGGTTGAGGGGATGAAGATGACACAGAAGAGACACACACACATTCTGGAATTGTTCTCTGTCGCAAGGAAGGAGTCTGGAGAGTACACTATTCTAGCTGAAAATCCCAATGGCGCTAAATACGCCAATATTAAGCTCAAGGTTCTAGGTATGCAAAATTACAATTTGTCTTACTATTGTGCACAAATTCAAAACTGATGTTGTAGCTTCATGATAATTATTTTATTTTTGTATTTTTAAATACTAAAACTCTTTATAACAGCTTGAGATATGTAAGTGTAATTTATATGAATGTGTTTGTGAGGGTCTGCAAGAGAATACAAAATACAATATGAATATATTCCAAATCAATTGTCGATGTGTAAAATAATCTATGTGTTCTCTTTAGACAAACCTGGCCCACCAGCTGGAGTGAAGATCACCAAGGTGTTTGCGGACCGTATTAAGATGAGGTGGGAGCCACCTGTTGCAGACGGAGGCTCTGAAATCACTAACTACATCATTGACAAACGTGAAACCAGCAGAGCGAACTGGGCGCTGGTGACCTCCAATATCCATGGTCAACTGACTGATTGCACAGTAGAGAAACTGATGCAGGACCATGAATACCAGTTCAGGGTCAGTGCTGAGAACCAGTATGGTATTGGGGACCCTATCCTCACCGACCCTGTCATGGTCAAGAATCCATATGGTAATATTTCAAGCTTGTACATCATTTTATATATGTCATATTTTAGCTTGAATATAAATTGCTTACACATGTTCACTTCGCTTGAGTTGGAAACACTGTGGAACTTCTGCTTGCACAATATTTAAGTGATTTCTCCTTCTTTCTCTCTTGACCTCTTTCTCTCTCTCATTTGCAGATGTTCCTGGTCCTAGCGAGCCACCAGTTATTACCAACATTACAGCCAATTCTATGACTGTCAGCTGGAAGGCGCCAGCTGATGATGGTAAAGCTACTATTCTGGGTTACATGGTTGAGAAACGTGAAGCATCAGAGCTCAACTGGGCTAAAGTCAACCGTAAACCAGTGATTGACAGGAGCATCAAAGCTGTCCAGCTCTCAGAGGGATCTGAGTATGAGTTCAGAGTGATTGCCATGAACAAAGCTGGATTTGGCAAACCAAGTGATGCATCCAATGCTGCCCTTGCTGTGGATCCTGTGTGTAAGTATTACAGCCACATTTGCTCACTTAAATCATAAAAGGATTACGTGTTTCCACACTTCTCGGTAACATTGTCTTATATTCTTCCTTCAGATCCACCTGCACCTCCTGCCTTCCCTAAAGTTGTTGACTCAACACACAGCACCATAAGCTTGTCTTGGACCAAGCCTGCTTACGATGGTGGTTGTGAGATCTTCGGCTACCTTGTCGAGTGCAAGAGAGCTGATGCAGAACACTGGACGAAGTGTAATGTGCCCAAGAAGCTGCAAGTAACCAAGTTCCTGGTTACTGGTCTCATTGATAAAACAGAATATGTTTTCCGTGTCTTTGCCGTGAACAAGATCGGATACAGTGAGCCAAGTGAAATTCCTGGGAAACACGAGGCCAAAGATATCCTGAGTATGTCAACATTATCAGAATACACTCAAGTCTGTGCAGAACAATTACTAATCTTAGTAATCCACCAATTTAGAAATAAACATGTAATACAGTACTATCTATTCAACTAAAATACATCCATACCTCTATCTTGTCTGACTCTATAAATTTATATTTTGATTTGCAGTTGCGGCTGATGCTGAGCTGGATGCAGACCTTCGCAAGGTACTGGTCCTGAGAGCTGGAGTCACAATGAGACTCTATGTGCCACTGATAGGACGTCCCCCACCCAAGGTGGTGTGGACCAAGGTCAATGCCAACCTCAAAGAACGAGCAGGAATAATGATCAAAACGTCTGAATGGGATACCCTTATGTACATTGAGGATATCAACAGATATGACGCTGGCAAATACATTTTGTCGATTGAAAACGACAGTGGAAAGAAGTCTTACACTATCGTCGTGAAGGTCCTAGGTAAGCTATGATTCTTGTCTTAAGAGAATCAATTTTTTTTAAACCAAATCTTACCTAATGTGGTTTTATCTACTACAGTTATACAAACCATAATGTCGTAAAGTAATATAACAAATCCTACATTTTTTCTATAGATACTCCTGGTCCACCACTGAATCTGATTGTGAAGGAAACATCTCTGAACCATGCATCCATCGGCTGGGATCCTCCTCTGATTGATGGAGGAAGCCCAGTGAAGAGCTACATTGTTGAGAAGCGTCTTGCAGAGAGAAAGGCATGGTCCTGTGTCATAGCCGAATGCCCCAAATCTACTTTCAGGATTCCTAACTTGGAAGCTGGACAGGCCTACTGTTTCAGAGTCTTGGCTGAAAATAACTATGGTATCGGAGAAGGTTGTGAGACTGCCGGAGTTGTAAGAGCTTCAGGTATGTTTTGTTGGCTGTGATCACATGTTTTTTTATACTATTAGATGTTAAATGTAGTTTATAACCTTGTTACCTGATTTCAGAACTACCTGGAGCAGTTATGGATTTCAAGGCACTGTCGATCACTAAAGATTCCATTCATATTGGCTGGAAGAAACCAATCAGTGATGGTGGAAGTCACATCAGTGCTTATCTTCTGGAGCTTCAGGAAGGTGAAGAGAAGTATAAGGAGCTAGTGAAAGGAAAGGTCATGTCGCATATGATGGTTGAACTTGAAGAAGGAAAGGAGTACTCTTACAGAGTGAAAGCAATCAATGAGTCTGGAGAGGGTCCACCTTCGGAGCTCACTGTGATCGCTAAAGATCAAATTGGTAAGTCCAATAGTCCAGTGTTAATTAGCTAGGCTATCAAACCACTCAGAAAATACACCGGAGACTAAATGCATGGCCATTTTAGATACGTACTTCTATTGGCAATCTTAAAGTTTTCTTGAAATGTTTCTAATTGTCCTAGGATAAATGTGTTCTATTTTAGCATTACATTTACTGAATTTGTCTGCACTTGTATGAATAATATTATCTGTTTCATAGATTCATAAATATTGTGTTCCTACCTTGTAGTTCCACCTGACTGTGACCTGAGTGGCATCCCAGATCTGTGCTATGTTGCCAAGGAGGGAAGCACAGTCCGTATCAAAGTCCCTATTGTTGGCAAACCAGCACCGTCAGCCATCTGGAAGAAGGGACATGTTTCTCTGGGAGACAGTGGAAGAGTGTCAGTTGAATCTACACCAACTTTGACAACTTTGCTCATCCGTGATTGCCAGAGAGGTGATGCAGAAAATTACACAATCCTGCTAAGAAACGCAGCAGGAGTCAAAGAAGCAAAGATGCAGATTAGGGTGGTTGGAAAACCAGGAATCCCAACAGGACCATTCAAGTTTGATGAAATCACTGCCGATGGAATCACTCTGGAGTGGGGTCCACCAAAAGATGATGGTGGGACTGAAATATCCAACTACATTCTGGAGAAGCGGCAATCAACAGCCAACAAGTGGGCTACTGTGGCCTCCGCTATTCAGAAGAATACCATGAGAGTTACCAGGCTCCATGATGGTACTGAATACATCTTTAGAGTGTTTGCAGAAAACAAATATGGAGTTGGAGAATGCCTCAAATCTGACCCAGTGGTGGCTCAGCATCCATTCAGTGAGTTCTTGTCATATTGAAAATATCAAATAAAATGTTTGAAATAATAATTTTTAGGACAGAAATCTGTATTCTGCCAATAGTTTGATGATTGATTGACAGAGGTACTATATGGCAATAATTTCACAAAACTCAAAACATTGTTGCTTCACCAGATGTGCCTGACGCACCTGCACCACCAGAGATCGTGAGCATTCGCCATGAGTCTGCCATTTTGAATTGGACTGATCCTAAAGAAAATGGAGGCTCACCAATCACTGGTAATTATGAAAACACTATTTTTAGTAATCCATGACTATAAGGAAAATGGACATGGAAAATTAACTATTCATGAGATTCCTGTGGAAAGCATTTGCTGAATGGTAAATAATAATGAATTGTTATTATTATTATCTCTGCAGGCTATCATGTTGAATACAAAGAGAGGAACAGCTTGATGTGGAAGAGAGCCACTAAGACCCCTATTAGAGTGAAGGACTGCAGAGTGACTGGACTGATTGAAGGCCTGGAGTATGAATTTAGAGTTATGGCAATGAATGCGGCCGGTTTAGGAAGGCCAAGCAAGGCAACAGAACCAGTCATCGCCCTTGATCCAATTGGTAGGTTTTGTTTCATTCTCTTTCTCTTTCTGTCCTATTGATATCATAAGAATTCTGTCAACATGTACTCTAATCTTGATAACTTACTGGCTTTTTTGTTTCTCCACAGATCCTCCTGGTAAGCCTGATGTCATCAATGTAACCAGAAGCACTGTAACACTTATGTGGACTGCACCCAAGTACGACGGTGGACACAAACTGACTGGTTACCTGGTTGAGAAACTGGAACTGCCAGGAAAGACCTGGATGAAAGCAAATCACATCAATGTCCAAGGCCTTGCATTTACCGTGCCAGACCTTACAGAAGGCAGCAGCATGGAATTCAGAATCAGAGCTAAAAATGCAGCTGGCGCAATCAGTGTTCCTTCAGAGCAAACTGATACCCTTATCTGCAAAGATGAGTATGGTAAGTACAAAAAAAAGTTTTTACTTCAAGACAAAGTCGATAGAATACATACTAAACTAGGACATGGACAGTAGCCTAATTTCTCTTGCTCATTTGTTCACAGAACCACCAAGCATCACTATCGATCCAGACATGAAGGAAGGTGTCTCTGTCAGAGCTGGGGACACCATTGTAGTATCTGCTTCCAAGATCCTTGGCAAACCTCCACCTACAGCTGTGTGGTCCAAGGCAGGAAGAGAATTCAAGACCTCAGATATTGTCCAGATCACAAGCACTCCAACTACTTCAACGTTGTCTATTAAATATGCAAGCAGGAAGAACACTGGAGAGTACACAATTACAGCCAGTAATCCTTTCGGTATCAGAGAAGAACATGTTAAGGTCAAGGTTCTTGATATCCCTGGACCTCCAGGCCCCATTGAAGCCAGCAGTGTGTCAGCTGAGAAGTGCACGTTGACATGGTTGCCACCAGAAGAGGATGGCGGCTGCGCAATCAAATCCTACACACTGGAAAAGAGAGAAACAAGCCGACTTCTCTGGACCAAACTTGCTGAAAATATATTTGATTGCAGATTTGTTGCAAGCAAGCTGATCAAGGGCAATGAGTACATCTTTCGTGTGTCTGCAGTGAACCAGTATGGCACTGGTGATGGGACCCAATCTGGCCCTGTCAAAATGGTTGACAGCTTTGGTAAGTTGCTTGAATATTCAGAATATTATATTTGACAGTACTGTAGTATTTTCCACATCATTGTTAATGTATTTTGCACCTCTTTTTCTCCAGGCCCACCAGGCCCACCTGGAATCCCAGAGATTGACAATGTCAGCAGAAACGCTGTTACCATTTTCTGGAAGAGGCCAGTAAAAGATGGTGGAAGTGATATTAGAGGCTATCAGGTTGAGAGGAAAGAGAGAAGAGGAATGAGATGGGTGAGAGCATCGAAGAAAACGGTCTCTGACCTACGTTACAAAGTACAAGGACTGACGGAAGGTGTTCAGTATGAATTCAGAGTAACAGCAGAAAACAAAGCTGGCTTTGGTGAACCCAGTGAACCATCTGCCCATGTGATGACAAAGGATATTGTGTGTAAGTAAACACAAAGGATATTTTTCAAAACAAATAATTTATTCCCTGCCGTCATTGTAAATAAGAAATTGTTCTTAATTTACCATAATAAATAAAATTCAAATATTTTTATGAAAGTTTTTATGAAGTGTAAACCAGTAGATCTAATAATACCAAATCAAAATTTGATTTGATTTGATTTACCAGGTGATAACAAGTCTTGATATATGTCTTCTCTTTCTTCTTTTTAGATCCACCAGGACCTCCCTCCAACCCAAGAATTACTGACACCACCAAGACAACAGCCACATTCAACTGGGGTAGACCCCACTATGATGGTGGCCTGGATGTAGCAGGATACATTGTTGAGCACAAGAAGGAAGGACATGACGATTGGGTCACAGACGTCACAAGATTGAGAATTACAGAATACGTTGTGTCAGACCTGAAGGCTGGTGGGAACTACTATTTCAGAGTCAGAGCCATGAATACAGAGGGAGTTGGTGAACCAGCAGTGGTTGAAGAAATTGTTGAACTTAAGGACCGTGAGACACTTCCCGACTATGAGCTTGATGCTGAGTATAGAAGAACCCTTGTTGTCAGGGTCCGTGGATCCATTCGTATCTTTGTGCCAATTAAAGGACGTCCAGTTCCTGAAGTAACCTGGATGAAAGATGATGCCATTCTTGGTAAAGGTGGCCGTGAACACATTGATACTACGGAGTCGTATACTCTCCTGGTTATCCCTGACTGCACAAGATATGATGCTGGAAAATACATGCTGTCATTAGAGAATGTTGCTGGTAAGAGAGATGGATTTGTTAACGTCAGAGTACTGGATTCACCAGGACCACCTGTGAACCTGATACCACGTGAAATCACCAAAACAAGTATCACTATGCAGTGGGAAATACCCATTATTGATGGTGGATCAAAGATCATTAACTACGTCATTGAGAAGCGAGAGGCCACAAGAAAGGCTTACACAGTAATCACTACAACCTGGCAGAAATGCTCCTTCAAATTTGACAACTTGGATGAAGGCTCTGAATATTACTTCAGAGTATCTGCTGAAAATGATCTGGGCGTTGGCGAGCCAGCAGAGACACCTGAGACAATCAGAGCATCCCAAGCACCTACTGCCCCTGAAAATCTGTACGTCACTGACGTGTCAGCGGACACCGCAAGCCTTGCATGGACGAAGCCAAAACATGATGGTGGCAGTAGGATTACTGGATACGTTATTGAAGCACAGAAGAAGGACACAGAGACATGGACCCATGTAACAACTGTAAAAGCTCTTGACTACACAGCCACAGATCTCATTGAAAATATGGAGTATGTGTTCCGCATCATGGCAGTCAACAGCTCTGGCAGAAGTGATCCACGTGAAAGCAGACCTGCTATCATTAGAGAGCAAACAACAGCGCCTGCATTTGACCTACGTGGAGTCTACCAGTCTTTGGTCATTGCTAAGGCTGGTGATAATGTGAAGGTTGAAATTCCGGTTCTGGGTCGCCCCAGACCAGCAGTTTCATGGAAGAGAGGTGAGGACACACTTAAACAGACGCAGAGAATCAATACGGATACTACTGCAACCTCAACTACTCTCCACATCAATGAGATCAAAAGGAGCGATGGTGGTCAATTTTCGATGACTGGCAAGAATATACTTGGAACAACGACAGAGACAATTACTGTTGAAGTCCACGATATTCCAGGACCTCCTACTGGACCAATTAAGCTTGAAGAAGTTTCTTGTGACTATATTCTCTTATCATGGGAAGGTCCAGAGAATGATGGCGGTGTACCCATTAACAATTACATTGTTGAGGCTAGAGAAACCACAGGCACATCATGGGTTGAATTAGCAGCAACGGTTATACGTACAACATTCAAGGCTGCTCGTCTCACAACAGGAATCATGTATCAGTTCCGCGTTAAAGCCCAGAACAGGTATGGAATTGGACCCTGTATAGTCTCAGAACAAGTGGTTGCTGCTTATCCATTTGATGTGCCAGGTCAACCAGGCATTCCTGAAATTGTCCACTTCAACAAGGATTCTATGACTATTAGCTGGGATGAACCAGCTTCCGATGGTGGAAGCCCCATTTTGGGATATCACATTGAAAGGAAAGAGAAGAACAGTATCCTGTGGCAGAAGATCAGCAAAGCACTTGTAGTAGGGAACATGTTCAAATCAACAGGCTTGGTGGACGGAATCGCCTATGAGTTCCGCGTTATTGCTGAAAACATGGCTGGTTTGAGCAGGGCAAGCAAGCATTCTGAGACTACCTTTGCTCTGGATCCAGTGGACCCACCTGGCCAACCAATAGCATTGAATGTAACCAGACATGAGGTGACTCTTCAGTGGACAAGACCTGAAGGTGATGGAGGATTCTCAATAACTGGGTACCAAGTAGAAAAAAGAGAACTCCCAGACGGACGCTGGCTCAAGGCCAACTATAGCAACGTCCTTGAGACAACATTCACTGTTAGCGGTCTCACAGAGGATGCTACTTATGAGTTCCATGTTATGGCAAGAAACTCAGCTGGCGGTCTCAGTAAGCCATCTCTACCATCAGAGGAAATCACTTGCAGAGATGATGTTGAGGAGCCCAAACTTGAAGTTGATACAATCTATAATAGTACTGTGGTTGTGAAAGCGGGAGATGTCTTCAAACTTGCTGCCAGCGTAACAGGCAGACCAATACCAACACTGGTATGGACCAAAGACGGGAAGGAACTTGAAGATACAGCCAAGTTGGAAATAAAACTCTATGACTTTTCTACAACCTTAGTCAACAAAGATTCTCTAAGAAGGTGCGGTGGCACATTCACTTTAACTGCCAGCAATCCGGGTGGTTTTGCAAAGCATACCTTCAATGTTAAGATTCTTGATAGACCTGGACCTCCAGATGGTCCACTTGCTGTTACAGACGTCACTGCTGAGAAATGTATCCTCTCATGGCTGCCACCATCACATGATGGAGGTGCAAAGATTCTGCACTACATCATTGAGAAACGTGAAACAAGTAGACTTGCTTGGACAAATGTAGCAACAGACTTACAAGTTAACCGGTTTAAGGTAACCAAGTTGTTGAAGGGTAACGAGTATATCTTCAGAGTTATGGCTGTCAACATGTATGGAACTGGAGAGCCCCTTGAATCCGACCCAATGGTTTCTACAAATCCATATGTGCCAGCTGATGCTCCATCAACACCTGAGGTAACGACCATCACAAAGAACACCATGGTTGTTTGCTGGGAACGCCCTGATCACGACGGTGGAAGCGACATCTTCAACTATGTTGTTGAAAGGAGAGACAAAACCGGTCTTCGCTGGGTAAAATGCAACAAGAGGACTGTAACTGACCTGAGGTTCAAAGTATCGGGGCTCACACCAGGGCATGAATATGAATTCAGAATCATAGCAGAAAACAATGCTGGTTTAGGTACACCAAGTCCTTCCAGTGAATTCTACAAGGCAGTAGACACAATCTTCCAACCTGGACCACCTGGAAATCAAAGAGTCTTAGACACAACCAAATCATCCATTACAGTTGCCTGGAACAAACCTGTATATGATGGTGGTTCTGATATCATTGGATACGTTGTAGAGACCTGTCTACCTGAGGAAGATGAATGGACAATTCGGACCCCTAAGAAGGGATTAGTTGGGACATCATTTACCATCACTAACCTGGTAGAAAACCAAGATTATAAAATCAACATTTGCGCAATTAACTGTGAAGGGGTTGGAGAGCCAGCACAAGTGCCTGGCACACCAATTGCAGAGGACAGGCTGCTTCCTCCTGATATTGACCTTGGTGCAGAGCTTCGTAAGGTTGTCTGCATTAGAGCTTGCGGCACATTGAGACTCTTTGTACCTATTAAAGGAAGACCAACTCCTGATGTCAAGTGGTCCAGAGAAAATGGAGAGCCTATTACGAGAGCAACTATTGACACCACATCATCATTTACTGCTCTTATGGTTGAAAATGTTGACAGATTTGACAGTGGAAAGTACATGTTGACAGTGGAAAATGCCTCAGGAAGCAAAACTGCATATGTGAATGTCAGAGTGCTGGACACACCTGGAGCACCACAAAGCCTCATAATCAGGGAGGTCACCAGAGACTCAGTATCACTCATGTGGGATGCACCCCTTATTGATGGTGGCTCCAGAATTAGAAACTACGTTGTGGAGAAACGTGAATCAACACGAAAAGCTTACTCCACAGTTTGTGCTCAATGCGTTAAATCTAGCTGGAAGATTGGTGGCCTGGAGGAAGGAAACACATATTTCTTCAGAATTCTGGCTGAAAATGAATTTGGCATTGGACTTCCAATAGAGACTCCTGAGGCAGTCAGAGTATCAGAAAAACCACTTCCACCAGGCAAAGTAACCCTTGTTGATGTCACAGGCACCAGTGTCTCTCTGTCTTGGGAAAA
Source organism: Oncorhynchus mykiss (assembly GCF_013265735.2). Classification (NCBI taxonomy): domain Eukaryota; kingdom Metazoa; phylum Chordata; class Actinopteri; order Salmoniformes; family Salmonidae; genus Oncorhynchus; species Oncorhynchus mykiss. The sequence goes on along the minus strand of NC_048567.1, from coordinate 60,753,146 downwards.
ACCAGATCACGATGGAGGTAGCAGAATATCAGGATATATTGTTGAGATGCATGGCAAAGACAGTGAAACTTGGACCCAGTGTGCTGTTGCAAAAATCACACAGGCTGTTGTTCTTGGACTGACACAAGGTGAAGAATATATGTTCCGTGTGTCAGCACATAACGAAAAAGGAACCAGTGATCCTCGTCTACTTAGTGTACCTGTGGTAGCCAAAGATCTTGTTATTGCGCCAGTATTCAAGCTGCTGTTCACCACATTCAGTGTATTGGCAGGAGATGATCTCAAGATAGATTTGCCATATGCTGCTCGCCCCAAAGCAGTTGTGACCTGGCTCAAGGATGGTGTCGCACTAAAAGAAACAACCAGAGTCAATGCTGATGCTACTGATACACATTTGCATCTTGTGGTCAAGGAAGCCAGCAGGGAGGATGTGGGAAAGTACACCATCAAACTTGTAAACACAGCTGGTGAATCAACAGTGGACATTGCAGTTGTTGTTCTTGATAAGCCTGGTCCTCCAACTGGCCCAATCACTGTTGATGAAGTCACTTCTGACAGTGTGGTACTGTCCTGGAACCCACCTACATATGTGGGTGGTTGTGCCATTAACAACTATGTAGTAGAAAAGAGGGAAACGTCCACCACAAACTGGCAGATTGTGTCTGCAACAGTTGCAAGAACCACCATTAAAGCAGCTCGGTTGAAGACTGGGTGTGAATATCAGTTCAGGATTGCTGCTGAAAACAGATATGGAAAGAGTCCAGTACTTATATCAGAAAATATTGTTGCTCAATATCCATTTGATCTCCCAAGTGCACCAGGGACCCCAATTGTACAATCATCTACAAAGGACAGTATGGTTATCGTATGGGAGAAGCCTGGTAGTGATGGCGGGAGCAAGATTTTGGGATATCACCTCGAGAGTAAGGAGAGAAACAGCCTCCTCTGGGTTAAACAGAACAAACAACTGATCCCAGACTTGAGGTTCAAGCTCAGTGGTCTTGATGAAGGTATTGAATATGAGTACAGAGTTTATGCTGAAAATATTGTTGGCGTTGGCAAAGCAAGCAAATTGTCAGAAATCCGTGTTGCAAGAGACCCCTGTGACAGTCCAGGCAAGCCTGAAGCTGTCATTGTCACAAGAGGAGCTGTCACTCTCCAATGGACTAAGCCAGAGTTAGATGGAGGTAGCAAAATCACTGGCTACTTTGTGGAGAAGAAAGAGCTGCCTGAAGGGCGCTGGATGAAGGCCAGTTTCGCCAATGTCATTGAGACACAATTTATTGTTACTGGCTTAGTCGAAGACCAGTGCTATGAGTTCCGTGTAATTGCAAGAAATGCAGCAGGTGTTTACAGTCTTCCATCTGAGAGCACTGGGTCTATAACAGCAAAGGATGAAGTTGATCCTCCCAAAATAGAGATGGACTCAAAGTACTCTTCAACAATTGTTCTGATGGCAGGTGAATCGTTCAACCTTTGTGCAGATATTTTCGGCAAACCTGTACCCTCAGTCCATTGGATGAAAAACGATGTCGAAATAAAGGAGGCTGCACGTCTTGAGATAAAGAACACCGCTTTTAAAGCATCATTGAGTGTTAAGGAGGCAATCCGTGTTGATGGAGGCCAATATATCCTACTTTTGAAAAATGTAGGTGGAGAGAAGTCAGTGCACATCAATGTCAAAGTGTTAGACAGACCTGGTCCACCTGGAGGCCCAATTTCTATCTATGGAGTCACAAGTGAAAAGGCTTGTATTGCCTGGAGACCACCAGCACAAGATGGAGGTAGTGATGTTTCTCATTACATCGTTGAGAAGAGAGAGACTAGCAGATTGGTTTGGACTCTGGTTGAACCTAAAGTGCAGACTCTAAATCTTAAGATCATAAAACTTGTTCCTGGAAATGAGTATGTCTTCCGAGTGATTCCTGTGAACAAATACGGAATTGGTGAAGCTCTTGAATCTGAGCCAATGATTTCCAGAAATCAATTTGTAACACCTGATCCACCCACAGATGTGGAAGTCTCTACCATCACAAAAGATTCAATGGTGGTAACCTGGGAAAGACCTGAAAACGATGGTGGAAATGCCATTTCTGGATTTGTTATTGAGAAGCGTGATAAAGAAGGTGTGCGCTGGACCAGATGCAATAAGCGTACAGTGAGTGAGCTGCGCTTCAGAGTAGCAGGTCTTCTTGAAAACCGCAGTTATGAGTTCCGAGTTTCATCTGAGAATGCTGCTGGAGTTGGTAAACCAAGTGAACCAACTATTTACTACAAGGCATTGGATGCTATCTTCACATCAGGTCCACCAAATAATCCCAAAGTGACTGACACAACAAGAACATCCGTGTCCTTGTCATGGGGCAAACCTATCTATGATGGTGGCTGTGAGATTCAAGGATACTTAGTGGAGGCCTGTGAAGGAGCATCTGATGAATGGACAATATGCACTCCCCCTGCCGGAATCACACACACTACATTTACAGTTAGAAAACTACTCGAGAAGCATGAGTATAAATTCAGGGTCTGTGCCATAAACAAGGTTGGTGTTGGTGAGCATGCAGATGTCCCTGGATCAGTTCTTCTAGAGGAGAAATTGGAAGCACCAGATCTTGAGCTTGATGCTGACATGAGGAAGATGATTAATGTCAGAGCTGGAAGCGCTCTTAGGTTGTTCATTCCTGTTAGGGGACGGCCGGCTCCTGAACTGAAATGGGGAAAGGCTGATGGAGAACTCAAGGAGACGGCACAGATTGACAATACAAGCAGTTATGCTTCACTCCTGATTGAAAATGTTGACAGATTTGACACTGGCAAGTACACTGTTACTGCAGAGAATTCCAGTGGAGTTAAATCTGTCTTCATCAGTGTCAGAGTACTTGATTCACCTAGTATGCCTGCAAATTTCGCTATCAAGGAGATAACAAAGAATTCAGTCACCCTTACTTGGGAGCCACCTATTTTGGATGGTGGGTCTAAAATTAAGCAATATCATGTTGAGAAACGAGAAAGCACTAGGAAAGTGTATTCCCCTGTCACAACCTGTCATAAGATGTCATGGAAGATTGAACCACTTGTGGAGGGAAGTATCTATTTCTTCAGAGTTCTTGCTGAAAACGAGTGGGGCATTGGCTTACCTGCAGAGACCCCTGAACCCGTAAAGATTTCAGAGGTACCTCAACCTCCCGGTAAAGTTACAGTTCTAGACGTGACACGGAACAGTGTCTCTCTTAAGTGGGAGAAACCAGATCATGATGGAGGCAGCAGAATAAGCCATTATGAGATTGAAATGCAAGCCAAAGATAGTGACAAATGGACACTATGTGCTCAATGTAAATACCTTGAAACTACTGTCACTAGCTTAGCCCAAGGAGAGGAGTATCAATTCAGAGTAATTGCTGTTAATAGCAAAGGAAAGAGTGACTCTAGACTTCTGGCAAGTCCAGTAGTAGCAAAGGACCTTGTCATTGAACCTGACATAAGACCTAAATTAACACAGTACAGCGTACAGGTTGGCTATGATCTGAAGATTGAAGTTCCCATTGCTGGACATCCTAAACCAGTCATTACATGGACAAAAGATGGTGCTGCCCTGAAACAAACCACAAGAGTTAATGTTGTCGACAGTGCACGCAACACACATCTAACCATCAAAGAAGCAACAAAAGATGATGGTGGATTGTATAGTATTAATATTACCAATACGCTTGGATCCAAAGATGCCACCATTGAAGTAATCACACTAGATAAACCTGGCCCACCAACAGGCCCAATCAAGATGGATGACATAAGTGCTGAAAGTATCACACTTACCTGGGAACCACCCTCATACACTGGTGGCTGCCCAATTTCAAATTACGTTGTCCAGAAAAGAGATACAACCACAACTAACTGGCTTGTAGTCTCTGCCACTGTGGCGAGAAATACCCTGAAAGTGACAAATCTAAAAACAGGTGCAGAATACCAATTTAGGATCTTTGCTGAAAACAGATATGGCAAAAGTTATGCTATTGATTCTGAACCTGTCCTTGCCCAGTATCCCTTCAAGGAGCCAGGACCACCAGGAACACCTTACGTATCTTCATATACTAAGGATTACATGGTTGTGGAATGGCACAAACCCATTTCAGATGGAGGCAGTGCCATTTTCGGCTATCACATTGAGAGAAAGGAAAAGAACAGTATCCTTTGGACAAAGATCAATAAATCCCTCATCCAAGACTGTAGATTTAAATCTACTCCTTTGGAGGAAGGTATAGAATATGAGTTTAGAGTGTCTGCTGAGAATATCGTTGGCATTGGCGCGTGCAGCAAACTCTCTGAGGGATATGTGGCACGTGACCCGTGTGATCCTCCTGGCACCCCAGAGGCTATCATTGTAACCAGGCACTCTGTGAAACTGAAGTGGACAAGACCACAGTATGATGGTGGCAGTTTGATCACAGGCTATGTGGTGGAGAAACGCGATCTCCCAGAGGGAAGATGGATGAAGGCAAGTTTCACAAATGTCATTGAAACTGTATTCACAGTTCTGGGTCTAACTGAGGATTGCAAATATGACTTCAGAGTCATAGCTAGGAATGCCGCTGGATCTATCAGCAAGCCCTCTCAGAGCACCGGATCCATCACAGCAAAGGATGAAGTTGATCCACCAAAATGTGAAGTTGACTCAGTGTACAGCCAGGTTGTTATCATCAATGCTGGGGAAACATTTACACTTGAGGCCGCTGTACAAGGAAAGCCAATTCCAGCAGCTCAATGGTTCAAGAGGGATGCATTAGTGGAGAACTCAGCAAGGGCTGAGATTATGAACTCAGATTTCCAAGCAAAGCTTGTTGTCAAAGATGCTATCAGAGTGGATGGAGGACAATATACGTTGCTTCTAACTAATGTTGCTGGAGATAAAACTGCAACATTCAATGTGAGAGTACTGGACAGACCTGGGCCCTCTCAGGGACCCCTCACTGTTAGCAATGTCACATGTGAGAAATGTTCACTGTCCTGGCTTCCTCCAAGAGCTGACGGTGGAAGCAGTATTTCCCACTACGTCATTCAAAAGAGAGAAACTAGCCGTCTTGCATGGACTGTGGTTGCTAGTGATTGTGGAGCTACAATGTTCAAAGTCACAAAGCTTCTGAAGGGAAATGAGTACATCTTCCGTGTTATGGCTGTCAACAAATTTGGTACTGGTGAACCTCTTGAATCAGCCCCAG